>NW_020538040.1:45044285-45166503 GCF_003426905.1 Ctenocephalides felis | reverse complement strand
TGCGTGTGGATAATATGGATTCTCAAGGAACCTATACGCTTAGCATCTGTCGGCGGATATATCTCGTCTAGGTCCGGTTCTCATCCGTTTTAAAATTGCACAGGGAAATTGATCTGAATTAGACTTGGGAAGATTATTTTTAAAATTACTTAGTTTTATTTTATACTTCACATAAAAAGACTTATACCAATGATCACATCGACGATATCAGAATACATGAATTAATCCAGATAAATAATAAATCTGTTTTAACCCTCTATGGGCTCCGGTAACCTTCAGGTCACATTTCAAATTTTCTTATATTTTACCAAATAATTATGACTTTTTTGGTACTAATAAATCTTGATTCTATAACGTTGTCAAGACATGCGATATCAATATTTATGAACTTTTCCTGCCTTTTTAACCTGATATAATATTTTCATACTCAGAAGTGTGATCATTTTAGACTGCTGTCAATTGTTTAAACAATTCATTTGTTTTTCATTTGCATATATAAACTCAAAATTACTAATTTTTTGGCTCTCAGCTTCTTTTTGGATATGAAACAAAACATCAAGAAATTGCTCGTACATATGTGAGCATTTTCGAGATCAGTTTCGATATTCACTTCTTAATTGTAATATAGAATTGATTCATGCTGGGTGTACAACGACCTCATAATTCCTTGAGTAGAATTAATAAGAATATAAAACATTATGTGAGATCATTAAATTGAAAAACAATAATTTTGATATATGAACGAGGCCATGAAGTGTTGAACTTGTTCACTGAAGGTTCAATACAAGGGATATTGATTTTTTATATTTAATAATTGTTTAAAAATAGTTACTACAAAAAAAATCTTGAAAATATTATTTTGTACTATTACACTGTACTGTAGTTAGATTTAGCTAGGCGTTTTCACATGTAATTTAAAATTGCCGGGAAAAATAACTGCATATAATCATAAACTAAAACACTAACTTTATGCAGAAGTGTTAAATTTAGAAAATTTTAATTTCGGATAAATGTAAATTTTTATTTCAGCCCTTACTGGGCCGAATTTTTGTTCTGTACCCAAAAAAGTAGCGGAACAAAAGACCAGTGATTTTAAGCCTATATATGTAAAACAAAATCAAAAAAATCTGTTTAACCAAATTTTATGTATGAAAATGTTATTTTAGCCTAGCAAAGAACATGAATATTGATATTGGCTATCTAACTACATTATGTAATTAAAATGTATGCCTCATCTCATTAAAGAGCTATAATTATTTGGTTCATTTTTATCATATTTCAAAAGCAATCTGAACCTTAAGTCCTATAAGCTGTTGGGCTGAAACTTCTCTTTACATCGTATTTTTAAATGGTTGATCGTTCAACAGTTGATATATCCATATTTGAATACTGTTATAATTTATCTAATAGGGATGACTTATTATTCAATTTGATAGCCGGGAAAGTCTATCTATCGGGAAAATCTATATGCCCAAGTAAAAATTGATATCGTTGCTGCTCCATATTAGGGTTGTTCGTGACGCGTTACGCGTTACGCGAGAGTTACGCGGACCTATAGAGGTTTAAAACATGTAGTATTTAGTTACTATTTGTGCAAGAAATAACATTCCGAAATGATTTAGCGATTTTAACAATATGTATGACTATAACTGTAGAAATGCAATTGATAAATAATATCAATAAATCGCACGGATATTAACGTCGATAATTAAATGAAATAAGAGCCGGTGTGTCGATCGGATCGGCCGAGTTGTCTGAACAAAGGTGTTCCGTTCCTTTTAACAATGACGATGAGTTTATCAGCATCGTGTGATGTAGAAGCCTACGCGGTCAAGGCCTGTGGTGTCTCGTTATATTGCATTTTACCATCCTTCGAATATCGGTTTCGAAAAATAAGCGCGCTCTGTCACGAGGTCTCTTCAGCAATCATCGCAACGAAACAATTGCCGACTTCCTTCGGTTATAGACAATGAGTCTTCAGCAGTGCAGTACTAAGAATTAATATGGGATATGTGCGTATAATGCACGCGACGAGCCAAAAAAAAATCGACGGATCCGACATTAAAATATCAATGTCTCAACAACGAACCATGAACTGTAATAGAACTGTAAGGCTTATACTTATATTACAATGATCATGCTATTATTATACCGAGGTACGGAAATTGGTTTATGTTTTTTTCGATCTGTTCACATGTTCCAGACAAAAGGATTCACGCATAATATTCTGTGCTCAGACACATTTATCAAAAGAATTACTTCGTTATTTTCTTCTCGCAAATATATGAAATTATATAAACGGGATATGATGCAGAATTAATAAAAAAAATAGTAAAAAATCGTCATTATTTCAACTGTACGCGTTGAATAATAATTTATTACATTGAATGGAAAATAATGCTTGATGTACACATAAAAAATTAATCAAAATTGGCCTTTGTAAACAATAATATATAAATCCAAGAAAAGGTTGGTGATGGTACAAAACAATTTTTTACATTTAATTGTATAATTTAAGCAATTCAAGATTAAACATGATATTTCCGTGTGCGTTTCAAATGATGTTGCAAAATTTCGTGACTTCCCAAATTAACCTTGATTAAAGAAGTACCTAAGTAATTTGCTATTAGAATAATAATGTGGCATTGACTCTAATTACGACTTTATTTTCGAGTACGTTTCATTACTTTTAAATATATAGCCAAAATTTTCTAATGATTATGATTATACACTAAAAAATATATTACAAATCATTGAAAAGTGAGAGAAGCATTAATTTACATAAAATTTATATCATTAGTTGTACTTTGATATTCCTCCTTTTATAGACGTCTTTTATGTACATTATTTTTATTATTATTGCGTATCAATTGTATTTGTGAAAAAACGATTCAATTATTTTGACAAGTTTGTTCAGTGACAAAAAGTACTAAAACTATTTTGTGTCACTCTTAACATCAAAATTATCAAAACGAAATTGATGATACTGTAAATGGACGTATTTGTAATTACAGTATCAATATCATCAACACAATTTCATAAGTATGACTTGTACCGTATCTCATAACTGATAATCAAATAAAACTTTTTTCTTTGAAATTAGTTAATCGATAAAAATCTGAGAAACTAGAATTATGTAAGCACCATAAGGCAATTTTTTTTTTTAAATGTATTTCTTACTTAATATTATTAATAACGTCCTTATCCAGGAAGAGTACTGACGCTGGCACCTGATGTAATATTTATTACTCAACTATGTAATCAACAAAGCACAGGGTTGAACATTCAAAGTTATGTCGATTATTCATAATACGATTATAGCATTTATTCCAGTGGTGGCAAATTCAATTAATACAGGGGCCATTGTAATTGATAACAAGTACGTGTAATAAATGACCAACCAAAGACATATACTATGAATATATATTAAATTTTGGATAAAGATTTTCTTATCGACCATTACATTGAAAAATATTCCTGTTAATGACTTTCTAAATAGGCCTAAACAAAAAATGTTTGGTAAATTAATAAAGAAAGCGACCTATGTGATAAAATGTGGAAAAATTTACTATTATTGTTTATACAAATTGGATAAATATGAAATTGCAAATTTAGTAATTTTTTATTTTAACGTGGCCAGGCAACAATCGTCACTAGACCCATAACGTCACAATGCTTTAATATTAATTTTAATCAAGCGTTGCTGGTCCAATATCTTGGTCAGCGCAATGTGTCTAAATCATAGTTTTCTTTTATATATAAGGACTCTCATCAACCAAACTTAATTTTCCAACTGGAATGGAGATTTTTCAAAATGGAAATGGGAATTATTGTTATCCTGGGGCCGCACATTCAACTCACCTGTTCTACCTATATGCGAGTAAATATACCGCTATCTGACGTACAAAGTTGAATAAGCTTTTATAACTATGTAGAGATACATAGGACACGCCTATTACTATTATCTGTTCGAGGAGGAACAATAGCCAGCAATAAGTCGTGATTACTTACTGCACAAGTTCGCTGGACATTGTAATCAATTTCACTATAAGCCGCAGAAATTCAACGATATTATTCACAGTAGAATGTATGAAAGTGGAAACGTTTATCGACTTATTCACTTCTTATTCCTTGATCGAACTTGGAATGCACAAGGGAAAACAACATAAGAAACCTCTTGTGAACTGGTGAAGATACTTCTGGATTTTGAAATAATATCGCACAGCTCTTTATTTCTATAAATTCATAGATTCATAATGTCTCGATATTAGTAACCGATCAAATTTTGTTGCTACCACATTATTTTCAAAATACTATAGAAAAGACTGGGAAATGTTGTGCCAGGATACGGTAGTGACAGTCATCATAACAGCTAAACTACACTGATTTTGAGATACGGCCCGAAGGGAGAAAAATAAAGTATGTTTGTTAGAACAAGTTTACATTATTGCATAGAACCAGCGTCCTGGGGGCGTAGACGGTTATGACACTCACCCTTTCTTTTATGATTTGATTTTGTGACTAATCCATCGTATTTAGAGACTGTATTTAAGTATTTCCACGCAGGCAAATGTTCAATTTACCATTTAATTGATTTTCTCCCAGACAACTGATAAATTAACAAAATTATTGCTTATCAAAAAAAGTGGAACGACCGTACCCAGTTTCCGCTATAACAAAATAATATTGAATGTTATAGCAAAATATGGTAGTGTACAATAAACTTCAAAATTAAACACAAATACATACTATTGAAATCAATTTTAATTAATTAAATAAAATTTAAAAATCGGAAATATGGCATATCTCTAAAGGAAATAAATTCTTTCTAGCTTGAATATACTAATAATTTGGATAATAATGCTTATTATTTATATTATTTGTATTATCCTCAAAAAAATTCATGATGATATAATGAACAGAAGGTGAAAATTTTTATTTATATATTGAAGCAAGTTTTTCAAAAAAGTCACTAATTTAAATATGGCATATTCATTTCAGTTTTTCTTGTACAGAAAATGCCCAAAATATGAAATATGAATAGCCTCAAGCTCAAAAACGATGTGCTATAAATTAACATAACTAAAATTTATAGGAGAGGTAGAGACAACTAAAAATTAATCAAAAAAATAATCGAATGTCAAAAGATTCATAAAAAATCTTTGACAAATTGATGTATGCCGAGATAAATAATAAAATTTCAAAAGTGTGCGGTCAGAACCACACGATTTATTGCCCGCGTTTTACCAAACCATTGTATGATAATTAATTTTTGGCTGCAGGAAATTTTATTTTTTTTCCAAGTAAAAGTATCGAATTCCTATAACTGAATACATAATTAACTTTTCTTGAAACGAAATAATGTTTGTTGAACTTACAAAGTGAATATCAATATAACCTTCACAGTCTCTGTTGTTTTATTTTGCACAACAGTATAAAAGAATATTTTATAACCTTAAATATTATTGTGCCAGTACTCGTGGTACATAATTTAGATGGTGTCGACTTACACATTTGGATTTTATTCCTTTGCGAATAAAATCTTTATAGCTTGTGATAAATAGATAAAAAATATATTTTTAAAACAAAAGCGATTGTAACTTGCTTGCAAACACACTACCTTTAGAATTGACAACTTTACAATACGTAAAATTGTCAATTGGGAATTTGCGAAAATAGATACAATGATTAAGGTTGTCTCATTATAGTGAGATTAAATCCATGAATATGCACTTATTTTACGATTAAATTAAATTAAAAAAAAATAATAAAAATGATGTTTGAGTCCAATATTCTATGTGCTTTGTGTAACGGTTGAAGTTAAAGTCGAGAGATCTAATTAATCAACTATTTACTACAGTAATTGTGCAATTCTATGATGTACATAGCTCAGTATATAACTAATTGCAAGTAACCAAAAAGTTTAACAACAGTAAAGTTTTATCCAGAATCGTTGAGTGCACAAGCGTAAATAAGGGATTCGTTTTCACACATATCTTCAATGTAAATGATTCTCAGAAAATTTAAAAACGTAATTACAACAATATACCGCTAATCTGTCAAACCGAAGCGTACAATATATATTTTTTTCAATCTATATCAAACAATGCTATATAATCGTTTCTGACAAACATTAATCACGATTCGATGATTCCCATGGTACTCTTCAGAAATACTTTTAATGGGCGTTAAAAAATGCATTCGCCTCGAAAATCAACCGTTACTTATCTCTAATAGCAAACATGGCACGGTCTTACACGAATTCAAATTAGAAAGAAAGGAAAAAAATTCGTACAAAAGACAATTATGTTAGATCATTTAAACTTGAGTGTTGTTTTGTTAACAAGGGGACCTGCTGTACAGTTAGGTCGACAGGAAGATGTTAAACAGCATTTGTGGCTATACACGCGTAAAGAATCCAGATTGAATGAATTAATTAAAATTTGATAAACATTAGAATTTATATAACCGCGCATACTTTTAAGATAACTGTACATTATTATGGTTTAATGATGCGACCAATTTACAACGATTTGAAAAATGACTTTTTGAAGAAAGCGGATCCATTTTGATTTCATTTACATAGGAAGTTTCCAAAGTTCCTTAACACATTCACTGTTAACTTTGTGTTGCATAGACTTCCCACTGAGCTATTTTTTTGTTTGTTTAATATTATATAAAAGCATTTCTAGACATGTAAGCTGGAAAATAAGAAAAAAATTGTTCCAAAATAGAATAGATAGACCTGTTCGCGTTTCAAATAATTTCAGTACAAAATTTTTATTGGCGTTCGGTACCTGGCCATTGACAACGATCTCACGCAACATATGCGTGCGCAGCAGTGAATATACAACCTGAAGTGAAATAAATCACTGAAAATATATTAAGTGTACAAGAATATATAAAATTTCGCTAACGATTTTTAATCATTCATAAGCAAATCGAAGCCTACTCAATCTTAATATATAAACTGATTATTTTGAACACTATGATAGCTGTAAACTTATTAATCCTGAATAATATATATATATATATATATATATATATATATATATAATGTGCGTATATAAATATAAATGCATTTGTGGCAGAACTGAAAATATTAATTTTTATTTCAAAGTTTTATTGTTCGCTTTTATTACAATTTTATATTTCGAAAGTTCATCCTTGCGATCTACAGCAATATTTCATCACTTCATCTTTTACAATACAATACAAATGACTTTTATAACATTTTTATTTCATGTCTTCTTTTAAAACTGATGAAATAAATGCACAAAAAGCTCAAATTTCTCTTGTATTGCGCGACTCCCAGTCAATCCCATTGGCTCCCGTCTCAAATTCTCAAATAAAGGGTTTTTGTGTATATAACGGTTTTCAAATTTAGAATAAAATCATATTTACCACAAAAAATAATTGTTGAAAACTTACTTATGATTATCATAGTTCTACGTAAAAAGTTCATTTCGAGTAGGGGGGTGAAAATGTATGAAGCATTAAATCAAGTATGAAAAAGTAAATGCACGAAAAGAAGACACATTTATCGTACAAGGTAACGCGTTGTCTCTCTGCAGGTTCTAATTGCAGCAATTCATCGCAAATAACGAGTCTAAAATCCGCTCAAGCAAAAATTTATGTAGGACATTAAACTAAACTAAAATGACCGCCATCGACTTAATAACAACATCATAAGTTCGCACGAAATTGCAACAGCCTCTAGTGCAACTATGTGTATCTATTAATTATAAAGTTTTTATTCTCTTCTCGAACTGGTTCTGCGTACACAGAAGCCCTAATAGCGGCATTATTTTATATTAATGCCACTGTTATTAAGATATAACAAAGAGCGAAAAGACGAGACGTTCTTGTCACATCCATAATATCATAACAGACACCGGATGTTAATAAAAAAGTCTACTGTGTTCACGGGAATTTTTATGTAAAATGTGCAGATGGCATTCCGATATAACAGGTGTAATCAACCTGAGAGATCAATCATCTATCGTGGGCGGTATTGCATTTAAATCAAATCAAACATCTTTACTGGAGTTATATAAATCCAAGTTAAAATGTGATACATAAAATTATTCAAAACTTTGTTTAATTAAAGAAATAATCTGATTCATATTTCAAATTTATATCCATACATCAAAATTGTGAATTCAGTAGGTACAAGATTCTTCAACAACAATTTTTTTATATAAGAAAAGCTTTTTTAGTGATCAACGCTGCAAAATATGTTACAACTGAATCATGATATGAAGTATTTCCAATTTGAAATTTTCAAAATGAAAAAAAAATTTTTTAGTAACGTGAAAACTACGTAAAACAATTTGGGTACAAATATTTGTACATACGTATATATATATATATATATATATATATATATATATATATATATTTAATGGGTTGATGGCTTTGAATAAATTGGTACAATCGATAATATAAAAAAAAATTCTATTTATAACGGATAAATGTGATATATTATTAGAATTAATATTAATTGAAATTAATGTGCATGCATGTAAAAATATGTATGTGCCAGGTGAATAAAATTTGTATGGGCACTGGCATATTTCACTCTAATTTTAGAGCAAACATATTTTAAATAAAGTGTTAAATGTAAAAAGTCAATCATTCTTTGCAAAAAAACAATCTTATCGACACATTCGTAAATTCATGGGTAGCATTGTTTTATTCATTAAATGTTTTGAAAATATTTAATGTCTTCAAATCACATATTGCTATATATATGCTCGTATATGCTAGTTAAATTTAGCAAGCATTTAGCTAATTTAGCTAGCATTGCAATGTGGTTTCCAGCATTATCAGATAAAAATTCGCAACTGATGGATTTCATTATTTTGATTAAAAGGGATTAGCTCTGATTAGAAAAATATTAATTCTCATATTTTAACAATAATCAAAATTTTACGTCCTATAAGCTTATTATTCAATTTAATGCAGCAATATCTGGGAAGGGCTATTTTCACTTCGAAACATATTCAAGATCTATATAAATAAATGCAATCACACGAAATTAGAGACACGATTCCGACTTCATCATTTTTTTTAAATTTCATATACCGTACTTAGTCTATTGTTAAAAGCTAATTTTATCGACACTCACCAAATTCAATTGAAATTCAAATACTTACCTCAAAAGTATAATATATTAGAAATTAATTATTTTATTGGCAAAAAAATATGTTCTACGAACATTGCACATTCCTGATTTCCCTCTTAATTATCAAGCATTAAATGTTTTCACAAAATTGTATCTAATTTATAAGCAATCACCAAGCTTTGATAATATTTATACCTAAAATAGTTAAGAAGTAAAACGATTTTCTCCAATTAAAACATAAAGTCAATAGCACACGACAAAAAGTAGAATGATTTTAATGGAGCATTCAATGGTTCGGGTCCCTGTTTTCGGGTGAATTTGGAAAGGTTCAGAGCCCCTGTCCTAGGTATCCCAGCATGTGTACATGCGTCAGGTGCAAGTGAAGATGCGAGCGTTATGTGTCCTTATCCTCCCCTTGAATACACATTGTTGCATAATATTGAATAGACGTACATGTTGGCGTTCCTACTTATTATTATAGCCGCTTTCGGCGCCTGATGTACGCATATCCTGCAGCACGATTTATGCGCATACGACTTGATGTCTTTATTTAAACGCTGGCGTGCACGTTCATAATTAATCTTTGCATATTTCTAAAGAACGCCTTAATCAGATATTGAATATAATTGCTATTGAGCTTTTACCACATGAAATCAAGTTTCTCACAACATTAGGTACGAGACCACCAGGGCGAAATTTTCACAATTCTTTAGGTAATTGAAAATAATTTCAACAATTATATATTTAAAAAAACAACTTATATCTAAATCTAAAATATATCATAAAGTATCTTTTTATCATAATAAACTGCAAATATCAATATTAAGGTATATACTTCATAAAAGCTTACATGCTTAAGCTTATATACTGCGGTGCTGAATAGGGTATTTCACTCAAAAATGTATGCAATACAGCTCAACAATCAATCAAAAATGATACGACCACCTTAATAACTAGATATAACAGAATCACATTATTGTTTAGATTCTTATTTATATACATGTCGCAGAAACGATAGTATCTTACAAATCTGTAATAAAATTCTCAAATTTAATATATTCAAATTTCATGGTAAACAAAAATTAAATAGAATTAGTTAATAGTGGTACGTTAGTCGTTAACTTTCTGATACAGATATATCACGTAGTTTAAACATATTTATTATTTATAAGAAGTTATATTTGGCAAAAAAAAGCATTTTTTCTACGTTAAAGTCTCTGCAGAACCTTCAGTGTGCGGAACCATTAAAATGTTGAAAAAAAAAACTATATATATTCCATACTAAAACTTTAGTTGCTAGAGCTCGATAAAATGCACTAACATTTTAATATCAATCGTCAATTGATAATTTGCAATTGTAATTACTACATAAATATAAAAAATACCATGAAAATAGACACCAAATATAAAACTACTCGTTGCATCAGGTACCCGTACGAAAATATGAACTCCCTTGACAAAACGTGACTTCATAATATATATGGGTTTGCACCTGTTTTTTACTTTTTTTCGTCAAACCTTTTGTTGTACACTTGACTCGTGAGCGGTTCGGTTCGGTATTCTTGAGGTTTTTTTCGTCGTTGTTAATGAACTTGGCCCTGCTGGCGCGCGTCGCAAAGGAAAGTGGTCTTTTGGTGGACGCGAATATGCAATGACCGGAACGAAGCAAAGAAAAAAATTAAGTAATGTATAGGAGAATTTAGCGAAACGAAACTATCATAAGATCTCAGCTGTTTTTAAATACGATGGTCATTAGTGGTTATTAGTTTTTACAAGAAAAATCACAATTGTCCATCCCCCAAGACGGTTGTGAGAGGCATAACAATAGTTTAAAAAACGCTAGCTATGAACACAAAAATGATTTCGAATCATCATTTTAATTTATTCACTTATTTTAATTACGTTGAAAAATTATAAATGTTTAAAACGCTAAAAATACATAATTTTAAATTTATCTCAAGCCGAGCGTAAAACCATTATGCGGGTGACCGTATCTGTAAAATCCAATATAAGTTCAAAGGCACGCACGTTATTTTAGGTGCTTGTGTGCAAATACAAATGATAAATCATTTTGCACTATTAAACTATTTGACTAAAGCACTTAATTTTTAATATACTTCTATCTTTTTTCTAATGGAAAAGTAATATACACATGCTCTTCTTCACGGTTCACTTTTTTAGGATAAAAGATATCATCTTTATTTATATATAATCATATCTCATTAGGTTTCTCCTATTTCCTTCGCTAAATATTGCTTTCTCTACACACACAAACTGTATTCGTTGTTATTTGTACAATAAAAATCCCAAATATCTTCTTAAGTTCAATATTGTGCAAAAATGTTTAGTTTCACGTTATTTACCATGTCTTATATAAGAATCATCAAGTTGAAAGAACAGACACTTTAAAAGAGATTACTTGATATTTATTTTTCCGGTTCAAAGCACAAATAACATAATGCATAATAAATGGAAGTACAGCTCACAATAAGTCAACATTATTTAAAATGTTGTGTTAATTATTATGTAGATTAAAGCTTCAACAAGTAGTTAGACGCACTTTAATTACCATCGCAAAATGTGGGAACTTCAAAAGAATAATTCTTGAAACTGTAAACATAGTATACAAATTTCATGTTGTAAATGTTACAAAGTTATGTATGTTCGAACAGCTCTGGCCAACCTAATATTATGCAGTAGTGATATCAATTTTTATAGATCAAAAATATGTTTTCAATTGAAAATAGCCCGTTTCGGATACTGCGGGTACTTTTTTTACGGGCAGCGAACTTTTTATTATAATGTTATTATACAATAAAATAAATTTCATGAAAATTTGAATTTATTTAACATCGGTGAGTCAAAAGTTAATATAATGAAGTTATGACTGAAACATTTCTATTAACAATGTTTGTAATTTTTAATTATAAAATAATCATAAAATTAGTATCAAAGTACGGTCGGAAGTATATAGAATAGATTAATGTAGCGGATATTTGAGTTCATATTGCTTTTATTATAACGAAGAGAAGTTAATTAGAATAAATAACTTTGCAAACCAGTAGGCGAGTCGCTAATCTCATGAATGATTATTGATAAACAAAGTGCTTTGCTCTCGTCAGGCTGATTTATATGCAGACGTGTAGATCGCTGATGTGATGCCGCAGCACTTAACACCAAGTTACGCGCAAACACCGCGAAAGCAGCAAAAACTGAACGTTCTCATCACCTAGCGATGAGGATTCCTATATCTTTACATTTACGCTAGAATATAATTACAACAAATTATAAAAGATGGAATAATTTGAACGTTTTTATGAAAATAACAATATAAACATGGGCTTTTAGCAAAAATAATAAAATTCACTGCATGCAAACGAATTATATCAAAGACCTAAAGCTCTCAACATTTTAAATATTTCGCAATCAAAGCTTCGATATTTTGAAGTTATAATTTGAAATTTTTTTCAGTAAAAACATTATATACGTCGTGAACGATTTTTAGTTTTAATATATTATTTTCGTGACTGTATTTTCATGTTGCCTTAAGGAGGTAGAGTAAGGGGTAGATTACAACAAATTATAAAAGGTGGAATAATTTCAATGTTTTTATGAAAATAACAATATAAACATGGGCTTTTAGCAAAAATAATAAAATTTACTGCATTAATTGCAAATGAATTATATCAAAGACTTAAAACTCTCAACATTTGAAATATTTCGTAATCAAAGCTTCGGCATTTTGAAGTTATAATTTGATATTTTTTTCAGTAAAAACATAAATTACGTTCTGAACAATTTTGAGTTTCATTATATTATTTTCGTGACTTTATTTATTCGCTGCCTTAAGGGGGTAGAAGCATAAATTTTATGCAATTTCTGGAAGGCCGTAAAATAAAGGTACAAAATATTTTTGCTATACTTTCTTCACCTAATTACCTATTTTACTTATTAACTAATGTTTTGAGAATATAAAAAAAACTTTAAAAAATAGTCATAAAGTTTTAATTATAGATGGTGATGAAGAGAGGAGTCTTCAAAAATTGGCACCTGACCAAGTTTTAAGGAAAATCAACTTTTCTTATTATTTAAAAATAGTCAAAATCGGAATTAAGTGCATACGTAGTGAAGTAAAATCTATAAAAAAGACTGTATAAAAATTTTAAGTAATAGGGTATCGTAATAAAAACGATAGGAGGAAACATAGGAGGATTGTCGTATTCAAACAGCTATATCCCCGAAAATAATTAATATATTAAAAAATCCTCTTGTACGCATATACAAACAGTCAAACTTGAGAATATTCGAAAAAAACAAAATCGATTTTTGAAAAATTCTAGACCAGAATACCCTCTTAATCTAACCAGTAGTATTGACTCAAGACATATATTCGTAGTAGTATCTTTGTTTACTTTAAAATATAAAAAATGTGGATTATTGACAGTTTTGTGTCGTCAGAATCTAATTATGTATTATGAATTCGATGCTTATTAAATAATAATTTAATTATGATACATTTACGAAGTCATCGACCAAATAATTTCTTATAGTTTAATTAACATGATCGCCGCATTAATGAGAAAACCTGTTCACTTTTCGTACATCACGTCTAGTCTTAAATTGACTTGGACAATAGCCTCCTCAGATTTACAATACGTGTGTCACATATAAATGCACAATATTCTGTTCAAATTAACATATGCCAATGACATATGAGTCAGTGCTTCAGAATGCCGGATGTGTTCGAACGGTAGCCCCGCTCTGTAAGGATTTGCGGAACCGAAAACCTATCATAGGGAAGTTAGTCGTAAACCTTCAATTACTAATTCAAATATCCGCTATATTAATTCTAAACGAATACTACGTTTTAACTTTAGCAATAGTTAGAATATCTAGCAGTTGATATTTTTCCAATTAGAATTTATACACAAACCGACATTTTACATTTAAGATTGTAAATATTTATATAATATAAAACGAAGGAGGGCTATCGATTTGCAACAATGCTTTCATAAATTGTACATTTGGCAATATTTTCCTATTTCTACAAAAAACCGGTTTTCAAATTTCAAAATTTTCTCCTGAAAAACGGTTTTAAATACCGGTTTTTAAAAACCGACAAACCCTGTAATTAACAAATCAGATATGATAGCATATTTAATTCATTAACTTCATACTATATGGGCTCAAAAGTTCCTAACGATATATTTCAAATATAGTTATTACACAATATAATATTAATCAATAATAATGGAAGTAACTTCTTCTTGCATAAGTGGTATTTTTTCCACCAACAATTTTTACAAAAAAATTAAAAATAATTTATCTGAATATAATGCACCATCAATCATTAAATTAAATATTTAAATAAAATAAAAATTGAGTAAATAAATACAGATAAAAATTAATTGAATAATAGAAAACAATACTCGAGAACCGAAAAGTTTTTTCATTCTCTACGATCTGTTTGTGATTTTTATGTTATATCATTAAATAGGCATAGTTCCGCTGAATAGTCGATTGAACTGAATATCGAAATTGTATATAAAAATTATGTAAATTTAAGAGAAAACATTCATTTTTTGGAAAATAATGTATAACGTAAATATTACAAAAAAATCAATGCTTGTCTTGATAAATTAATTCAAAAAATATTTAACCGCAAAAAATTTAAATCAAATTTATTCATTTTTCATTTCTCTACATTTCTCTAGAATTTCCAACAATTACTAAAACTGATTATGTTGAGATAAAAAATGTTATATTTTGGTTTTTATTACATTTTGCCACACAAAATCATTACAATACAATTACAATTACAATATAATAATTTTTAACTGTCAACTTCAATGCTATTTCCAAGATATAATTGTTTTTTAATAATTTTTTATAAATTTTTCGAACATAGTTTTGTAATGAATTTTGATGTGTGATGAAGTGTTTGAATTGGTAAATAGTTAGTCTTTAATACAGAAAATGAATTCTTATAATTTTTTCATGATTAAATAAGTGTATAAATGTATTTTTTATTTATTATTCATAGTGCCTCTAGAAAAGGGGACATTCCATATCACCTAAACGTTGAATAAAATAATTGATTTTTCAAATATTAAAATAAATTGAAACAACACAAGAGGTTGTTAGTTCAGAATTTCAAAATAATATATATATATATATATATATATATATATATATATATATATTCGTGGTGCGAAAGAAACTGAAGGCATTGAATGTATATTGCTTCCTCTTTTTATAGAATTCAGAAAATATAATAATAGTAAAATAATAGATAGAGGATATAGCATTATGCGGTAAAATACAATCATTGCGGTTGATTTTGTTATTGTAATCTTGTACGTTGTGGCCAATGTACATAATAGATTCATTCGATAGAGAGCTATCTGCTTCTCTTTAAGTACTTCGAATATATTATATATAAATTTTGCTGCTGCAGTTTTTCTTTTATTCTATGCATTAGATCGTAGATGTCCATTTGTCTTGCCGCGCGGTTGAATAATGGTACATCAATTATATACGCCAAGTAGTTTATGATAAAGTATAGCCGATTCACAATTGATATTATATAACGCTGATTCATTTCCATACATTAACCACTTCCGACAAACATCTTGACTTATTTCAAAAGAATGTGACATGAGAGTTGTGTATTGCTACATATGTCTAATTTCCACGAATTTGTTATTGATGGATTAGGAAAGCGATTTTTCATGTTTGTCAGATTATTTTTGTTATTTTTCAATGGACATGGCAGTCATTGTATTTAAATTTCTTAAGAGAAGAGAACGAATCATTACTTAGCCAGAGAAAAATCTAAAACACTAAAACGAGAACTTTAGAAAACCTTCATATGAGAAGCTAAAAAGCTTATAAAAATTCGGCCAAATTATAAAAACTTTCATGTCTGTGAGCAAAGTTACAAGTTGATTAAATTCCTTCCACAATAAAGGATATTAACAATTAATGAGCTGAGTGCGCAACAATGCAAAGCAATAATACTTTAATTTAATTTAACAAAGAATGTACTTTGTTACACCATAAAACATACTCTTAATTTAGTAAATATGTGTTTCATAAACATAAACCATTTCCAGCCAATGGGCATCAAATGCCTAGAATTAATTCTAACGCTCAAATAATATATACACAATGATAATTTCTAAGAAATTCATATTCCTCGAACTCGACCCACCTGAAATACAGGTCAATATATGATTGGACAATGAATGTAATGAGAAGTCGCTTGCACCTAAAAATAAACTAATCAAAAAAATTATATAAAATTATTAAAACTTTGTAAATAAGTACTATCTCAAAATTCATCTAACATCTACTCAGAAGTCAAACAAGTAACATCATTATAATAATAGCAAACAAGTAACATATCCTTTTATGTAAATAAACAACAACTTAAACTATCATCTTTTAATCGGTCTGATATAGTCAATAATTATATTTGGTCCTTTTGCGCATTATCCGCAAAAGGTCTACTTTTTTCACAGTGTTCGGCAGCATCTCGGTGGATCACAAACTCTCTCTAATTCAAGTTATGAACTGATTGATTCAAAACAGACAGTCTTTTAGTTCGGTAGATGAAATCAGAAACCATATAGGTTATTTAAAATTCAGAACTAGTCAAAACAGATTTTAATATTAGAAGTAATTCTGCTTCGAGATATTTACATATTTTGAGTCAGTGCAAGGTCTGTGATAGATTATCTTACTACCAAGTATGAATCTTGGTCAATTACAGAAATAAAATGAATAAACTGAGGTAATCTAAGTAAAATATTCATCATTCCTTCACAAAGTCAAACTTTCTTACTATAAAACCGTTGCGCGAGCTTTATAACTCTCAAACGCAGCATGAAATGTGCATAATCCCAAAAGTTATTCTCGGAATGTCGACAATAAACCCAAGATGTACGGCGTGCAATGCAATTGCTGTAATATCATGTAAAATATTACTCACGCCCTTTCTTCTCGGCAAGATTGCATTGCTGCAGCGATCGTAATAACAATGCTGCGTTACTCGCTTTTACGATAAATTATGCATGCGTATATTCAATTTTGTCTACTTACAAAGTGCCATGAGATTGACGCACAAGATATACGAACGCGAAGACGCGGCCTCTTGCCTGTTTATTTAAGCAGAGCTGGCTCCGAGATAACAGAATATAGGAAGGAAATTTATTATTTGCTCCTTAATCATTGAGAAAATTATTTAACCCTTTCGCTACAAATGCCGTCCATGAACGACATTCACATGACGTGCTGTGCGTAGGGATGTCGTCCATGGACTCCATGTTGTGTTTGCCTTTGCTTCAAAATTTATTATTATGAGTTAAAGTATTAAGATTTCTAGTTTTCATTATAATTTATAATTTTTCAACACATTTTTATTGATTATGATAGAAATATTTTAAAATATATGGTTGTGCCTAGTTCGTTCAAAGGGTTAATAATATTCAATTAACTTGAATATATTCTTTTATTTTAGGAGCTTTTTTGACCTATGCGAGAAGAAAATTCATAATTCAATTCCCTGAATTTATTTTGCTAGCATTCCCATGGAATTTATAATGACACAGAGCAGAATTTAAAATATGTAAAATTGTTAATATCCAATTTAAATACATGTTATATACATGTACTACTTATAAATTTCTTTCAAATTTAATTTTTTGCCTTTACTAGTAGCACGATTAAAAATTATATAAATTTCATTTATTGCATAGTCAACTGATGTGCTTTACAAAAAATAAAATTCGATAAGTAAATGGTATGTAATATAAAAGGCCATCAAATTATGTGTTATCATAAAATATTTTAACCCATTCCCGTGCTTTCACGAGTCTGGTTCGTAATGAATATTTTGGCCCCAAAAAGAATTTGGCGAGCCAGACTCGCGAATAAGTAGTAGGCCCAAACACTCAAGTTTCGTCGAGCTTAATGGCAAGGGGTTAAATTGCTTATGATAACTTAGTTCAAGCAAAAACGACGTATAACTGTGCTGATTTCAAATGGTTCTAAATTATATGTTATACCTTTTATATAACTCAAGTCGCTAACAAAAAGTAAACCAATCACTTTTGCAATTATTATTGTAATATTTGTATTATTGCTTTCAATTGATAAGTAGAGATATTGAAATTAACGTTAATTATGAATGACGAGTTATCTTGTTTTCTCTAGTTTTCGGACCATTATAAGAACTCAACTATCCCGAAGCATTTAGCCGTTTTGCATATTCGCTTTTTATACATATAACAGTATGTCTGTACGTATTCGTGTAAGTCGAAGTAATTAAATTGAGAAAACTCAGTATCCTATATCATTCGCTTCATGGGTATTTAAACACAGTATTTTTTGCACGACTACAATTGCACATTCAAAAAACATAAATAGAGGCAATTAACTTGTATTCAAAAATGAAATAGTGACTAAGCTGCATTCATTCGTTTGTCTTGTACAAACATGCTTTACATAAACGTTCAATTTAGTTGTCAGTGCACATAGTCTGTGATGTGGGTATCAATCCGCTGAAATGTGCATGTTCTAAAATTAAGCTCGCTTGCAGTAATTTAATATAATCTATTATAATAATTAACCTGGGGAACCTGTTGAGCGCAAGTGAAATAATTACGCGTAACGCTCAGAGTCCCTAAGAGTATCCTCGGTGTACATTGCGAATGTGAGCGTGTGTGATATTTGTGTTTTGCTGATATTACTACATTGTGGTGTGCATCGTAATTAAACGGTAAGTCAAGCTGAGGTAAATGTCCGTTAAAACGAATTCGCAGAATTTCCCGCCTCAGTTGCTTGATTACAGTTTTTTCAAATTGCATTGCTGATTTACATGCGTAGCCTCATAGCACATGACACACCATAAATAAAATGATTGTAATTAAATTGCTCATTATGTGAATGTACGGACCGAGAGGTTTTCATGAAGATTTCTATATAGATTCCCGTACAACAAATACAACTTTATCGTGAATTATTTTTTCTGTCTATCATCTAGATTTATATGATATTTCTCACATTTGTTATATTTCATAGATAAAATTTTATTTTCTGTACAATTTATAAGCACTGCATAAGTAATCGTATAACTTCCAATATATCAGTTTAACAATGTATGATACATAACAATAACATACAATTATTATTAGAAAACATTTACAGCGATGCATAATAAAAAAAAAAGATTGAAACATTTATTAATAATAATTTAAGTTTATTTATCACATGTCTGGAAAACAGTTCAGAAAGCCACCACGTAAAATACGGATATTCGGTTAGAGGTGTAGGTTAGGGCGGAGCACATAGGTCCAATTTGACTTTGAACAATTATATTGTGAAATCCAAACCAATATCAAAACAAATAGCATATATCAAATAAACAACTATCTGACTAAGTTCAGTAAAACTCTCAGCTAATTCATCATTGAAAAAATGTTTTTTTTTTTTGCTTTTTTACAAAAATTAGTCACCTGGTCCTTTTTACTTACTTTCATAGACGGGGTAAAATGGAAGGGCCAATGGGAAAACAGGTTCAATGTCTCAATTATAATTTTAAAGGAATTTTACGAAATAATAACAACATTATTATAGTAACAGAGAGAGAGAGAGAAAGAGAGAGAATTTGAATTTTCAATTTACTTGAGGTATCTTCAATATTCATATTTCTTTATTGCTTACGAGCTTCACTAAAATTTTCGATAAATTGACGAGTATGATTTACATGTGCCATTCAGAATTCATATAATCAAACCGTTGTCCGTTATAATGGAAAATTGTTGGAATATTTAAGTTGAAGATGCGCAAAATCGAAAGAAGGATGTATGGACGTACGAAAAGTCCCGTCCCCATCTGTTTATATAAGAAGAGCGCGCGTTTGCAGGCCGTCGGGCGTCCGGGCTGAGACTGGTTCGTAATGCGATCATAGTTATATGAATACATAATGCAGAATGCTATCGTATTAACACGTGAGCCGTCCGTTTTCTGCGCTAGCCGCCGCGGTTCAATGCAACGCGAGCCGAAGTGGCCAAGCTCAACGGCCGGCCTTAACCAGTACCGGTCTTCTAAACCAGCCGACCTTGAGTTATGTGCTACGGTGGCGCCACGCGTGTCCAGGCGACGACATCACACGTTCCAGACAGACAAGAAATGCAAAACGCAATCGGTGCTATGGTATAGATATAGACATATAGCGAAAGCGCGGGCTATCACATTCATAGGCTTTTACTCAATTTAACCATCATAAGCACCATCGGATGTTTTGCAACATACGACCAGGAAAATCACGTGTGGGGTAGAGCGGGGCTAGTTGAGCATAGGGGCAAGTTGAGCAATCGAAATATCTCGAAAACTATCCACCGTCCGTTTAGGCATTATATGGCGGAAAGATAGAGGTTTGAGAGAAATAAACATCCCGCAATCGCTAGTGGCCGCTGGACAAATGAGTGAGGCTCACAGCGTTTTATTTATTTTGAGACCAAAAAATAAAAAAGTAATTCATCACGAGTTTTCGTCTGGTTTAGTCAAATGTTATTTATTGTTACACAGGTATATGTTATTCTTCCATATAATTATAGTACTTTTATAATTCTCACGATTTTTTTATAAACTCACTTTTATTTTGAAATTTCGAGTTGGGGTTAGTTGAGCATAGTTGCTCAACTTGTTCTGTAACTAAGACAATTACCACTGACTTCCAGAAATTAATTATTATTTTCAAGATTTAAGCTAAGTCTATGAGTAATAATATAAAGAAACAATAATTTTAAACAAAAATACTGAATATTATGGTAAAATGATTCCTAAGATACGATATTGTTTTGTTGATTCTACTTTTGGTTAATTATTCAGAGAAAATCACTATATGTTTTGTTTTCTCTGTCAATAACGACTATAAATATAGAACTGGTTATTAAAAACTTATTTTATTTCATCACTAATCGACATTGAACTTATAATTTCATTATAATTTCTTAGTGCTCCACTTGCCCCACCTATGGGGTAAATTGAGCATACTTGACTTTTTGCATTTAAACAGCTGTAGCTTTTAAATTTTACTTATTACCAAAAAATAGTATTAACACTTTTGTTAAGCGATGAACAACAAATCCATTAAGCCGTATAGAAATTTATTGAGACTTTTCATTGAGGAGCTACATCCGTTTAAGTGAAAATTTGCTCAACCAGCCCCGCCCTACCCCACACCAATACTGGGTGCCCGATACCAGGATTTATTTTCGTAAAAGTCATTTCTATCACCTATTGGTTGAACTAATGGTAAAATGCTAACGTCCAGCTTGTGTTAAAGTAAAACTAAAATTTTCTTCACCTCTCTTATTACTTTTGTAATATTTTGACTTTAATATTATTTAGCAATTCTTTACTTCTACAAGCTTGTGAGTGGCATCATAGAATCACCAGAACTCCTAGCAAAAATCGAATTCGTTATACCAAGACAAGGACTTGTTAAAGTCATTTTTATTTCCTACTGCTTGTGCTCATGATAAAATTCCAACGTCTCTTGTGTTAAGATTATTGTATAACTTATTTGATTTGGTAACCTAAAATATTTCTTTTAAATATTCGCGTATAATCAACTATCTATATTAATCATTTATCATAAGTAAATTGTAAGCTTAAAAAATTAATTAGCTAATAATTTCAATATACCAATCAAAATTTTAAAAATACGTGTTAGAATGCAGTGTACATATATTTTCTGTAGATGATTATATAGCATTATTATTTAAAATTAGGTTAAAAATTGAAATAAGTGCTTTCAAACTTAATTCTTAAAAATATTTCAATAAATTGTGCATCCTAATTTTATATTGGTTTATTAACATTCCGTAGGGTAAGTTATTTGATCTTTCGATTACAGAACTTACGTATGCCAAGCTTAACCACAAACAGGATGCGTGTTACTATAACTAACTTTTATTGTTTTACAATTTAATTCCTTTTACAACTACTAATTGCCTAATAAATTGCTGCTTGTAATATGCCACCTTTTTGATGTAGTAATTATCTTTTATAATCCACATTCCCAGTAAATTAGATTGATTGAGTAAGTGTACGTTGTAAATTATTGCATATTCCTCAGAAATAAATCATTAATAGATTATTAAGATAAGCGATTATTGTACGACAAAAAATATTTGTTTTTATAAGCATATTTTTTCTGTTATTATTTTCATTTTATACTTCAAATCAAACTAGATTTCTATTTTTATTCTAAAGTTTAAAGCTGAAATTCTAAAACGATTTATTATCTTTCAATAAAAATCAGCCATCAATTGACGATTTTCCTCTATTTGATGGTTCGGACTAGTATGGATCCTTTCCCCAAGTGACCGCTTTATCAGTATCGTCAGGAGGACGCCCTGTGGCTCTGATATAGCTGACATCCACCGCAGACTTATTTTAATGCCGCAAGATTTAAGTTTGTTATGGCCGGCAGACACTCTTCTGTTCATTTGCACAATAAGTAAACTTGGCATTTTTCTTAAAAGCCACAGGCTACAGATTATATGTGCGTCTTACTGTTGAATATTATCATTCGAAGATGAGAACTATTTGAATAATTCAACAGCTCCAGAAGGATTGTGACGTGTTTCCATATTATTTAAGTGCGAGCAATAGAACTTAATTAGAAAAGTAATTATTCTATTTATCGTTACTTATTGCTATATGGTAATTAAATAATGTATGCAAAATAAGAAAAGAAAGAACAACAACATCTTAATATGAAAGACTACTTGCACATGACTTGCTCCATTCAAGTCAGTTATCATAATAATAAATGGTAGTCTGCACGAAGGCAGGTCCATTGTTTGAGAGCACCACAAATCAGGTTGAAAAGACAACTTCAATTAAAGTTGTCGATTTCTTGTTTTCATTTTTCTCACTTCACTCATTAGTATCAACTTAAATGTATAAAATATGAATATCGCGCCGAAGGAGTAGAGTGTTAAGTTCTAATACATAACTGAGTTATGTGCTATAGCTCAAGTTAGTAAAGTTAGTTTATAATTTCCACTTTATTCCGACATGTAACGATCGAATTAAAATAAATAATAATAACAATACAAGCATTAGGACCCTGGAATATATTCTATTTCATTATATGTTAAAAACAACTAAACTACAGGGCAAAAATAAAAATAATTCAATACACCATATTGCGCATTTTATACTAGAAACTTTTATAATCAAACTATTAACAATTGAGGCATTTTAGAAATTGCTTAAAAGTGTGATATATTACATAGGAAATTAACTTTTATGGAAAATAATTTATAAGCAGAACCAATAAAATCAAATTTACTTGTTTATTTAATGAACTATGCTGTAAAGATATATTTGTACATCTGTATATATGTGGATGCATCCGAAATAATGTTAACGTAATATATCGTTACAAAGATCACGTGATTTTTGCGCTAAAATAAAAAAATAGAATATATAAAGTAGATATCAGTTTTCGAAAAACTCAATTTTTAATACTGGCTTCGTAATGGTAAGATTTATTATGAGCGCACAGACGTACGTAGGTACAATCTGTTTTACACTAAAAAATAAAAGTAAAAATGATAGTCTTGCGGATTATTAAATACTTGATTGAGTCAGTCACGAACTTGCCTGAGTAGGCCGATTGTAAGCTCAGAGTTTACACGTAATTGCCTTAAGTATTATGTTTAAGCTCGATGTTCATGGATAATTAAATTAAATGAAAAGCCCGAGGCAAAATTAATGTATATACGAGCATATCTAATTGTGAGTAATAGATATTCAATGCTCTGAGTCTCTAATTATGTTGTTGCAATGTGTTACAAATATTGATGAATTATGCAGAATATACATTGATTTAAATTTATGAATAAATTTTCATACCATATTCGAATCATGCTGAGGCATAACATATTATTACTTGAAAATATTAGCTTTATTAATTAATTTGCAGGTAAAACGATAAAACTTATTTGCACTAATAAAATACAGCAGATAGTATTTAAAGCTATAAAGTGAGTAGTAATATAATATCCTATTGGTGAACGTGACCTTTTGGTTTTTATTATCGATCATATTATTATTATTATCGAGCATCATTATTTATTATTATCAATCAATTTGATCATTGCTATTTAATCAGTAGCAAAATGATTATGTAGATCTTTTCACAAGCAGATATAAACGAGTATCTTCAAACTTATAATTATATAAGCTCTCTGGTCAATTATAATTTTAATTATAAATATCAAGTTCAATATCGTTTACCAGCACTACTTAATGATTTCATTTAGTTATTTATATATATATATATATATATATATATATATATATATATATATAACTACAATTTAGAAAATTTGAACTCGGTCTACTACGGATTGCATTTTCTTTCTTCTTCACTAATTCTTAAGGTTAAGGTAAGAAGATTAATAGGTCAAGACATTAATAATACCTACTGAGAATTTGTAGAAGATCGTTTGATTATACAACAAACCAATAACCCTTTGAAAATGAGCTTCGATGATATATTTGAAAAGAAAACATATTTTAAGTGAATTTCCTGTAAAGTTGAATTTCAAAACAAATAATTGAAATCAACAATTTCAATTAGCAATGGCATGTGATATTCATATGTGGCATCAGCGTCAAAAGACAATAATTTTAAATATACCTTATATCCCTCTTGAGGTGAAGCCACGTGACCAGTTCTACTCACATTTCAAATTAACATTATAATATAAATTTTGCAAAAGCACCTAAAAAATCACCTGACGATGCGCATGAAGGATTCATATTAGAAATGGAATTGAAAAGATACCCTCGGTAAAATAAATAAAATAAAAATCAAATAGTTCTGTTCCGCCAAAGAGTTTCTCAGAAACCTTATAAATTACTAATGAGTCGCGGTCAGGACGCCCGACGTCAAAAAAATTATTTCGATCTCCATTATAAAGGCAAGGTTAAATTTTATGTTTGTTGCAAAGCACAAATTATTTAAGAATTATGAAGAAGTAAAATTAGCACTGGTATTATGAAGTAACTATGTATTAAACAAACATTAAAGCATGAATGAAATTGTACTGGTTTTATGTTACACTGTAATGAATAAAGAGAATGAGTATATCTAGGAATTTGAATGCAGAATAAATAATACACATTATGTAATAATTAAAATAATTACAAACGATAACTTGATAGAACTTGTTTATATCAAATGTTTAATCCGTTATGAATATTTCAGTAATTAGAACGAATGGAATTATTGCGTGACTCGACAAGTACAATGTATATATCTTCATCTGCAAATACGTTAAGCAATTTTTAATGAGACATTTATTACGAGAATGAATTTATTACATGTGAAAACTGTTGTATTGCTGTTTTATATTACTTTAGTATACAAGAAAAACCTAAATAAGTAATTATTTCGATTAAGACCATGCTGAAGAGATATAAATCCCGTATAAATGATAATGAACGTATATATTGCAAACACTAAAGCACGATTATCAGAGGCCAGTGGGATATTTATAGCTAAATTTATTTTAAAATATATTCTTATATGAATGATATAAAGATAAACGAGATTTTTATTCAAGACTCTCTAATTGAATTTATTATCAGTAATTTGTAATAAATTGATGAAAATAGCTATAAAAATCTTTAATAATGGAAAAATTAACAGAGATCTAATTCGAAAGATTAATGAAACCTAAAATCAACTTGAAGAATGAAATGAAAATGAACATGAAAAGCCCTGAATCTTTAGAAAACGGTTTAGTAAAAATTGAATTGGACCGAAATCGGTTGACGAAATAAGTATAAAATAGATATAAAAACAGACAATGTTATAAATACGATTTAAAGACTCGATATAAAATTTTACAAAGCAAATAATAATTAGCATTATATATAATATATTATTATTAAAATATATTACGTAATAATAATTCAAATTGGGTTAAGGTAAATTAAATATTTGAATACTTCGATTGGCTTGGCTCGCCCGTGAGTAAGTGGTTAGAGCTATGGGATTTGAATCGGTGGTCCCAGGACCCATACCTGCCTCGAGCAGTCTGATATCAAACAGTAATGACTTCAGTTGTCATTTCGAATCGATCGCTGTTCCTTTTATATATAGACATAATTATTTGAGTGTGTGTGTTTTGCAATGCAATTTTCCCGATATAGTAAAATTCCTTATCGAGCATTTTCTTCTTTGTTCGCAGGACAACGGATCACAACAATACAATTGGATGGCGTGCAATACTTTGTCTCAAGGATGAATCCGTACTCACCAGAGCTGAACTATTTCTTGGCGTATCAATACTGCAGATCACTTGGACTGCAATTAGCGTCGTTCGAGAGCCGAGAAAAGGCGGACTCAATAACGCAGTACTTGAGTAATGCAGGTACTTACATATTTCAATTGTGATATCTCAATTCGAATCGCAATAGACAGTCTACTAGGTCTCATATACATGAGCTGCAATTAAGGATGTAAATCACGATTTGGCTACTAGTATTACTTGGATTAAGCAATTGCTTTATTATATGCATCGGAATATTTGTATATGGTTACACTTCAATGATGTTTGCAGCACAATCTTGGAACATAAAATCATTGTTTTTTCACGAATTCACTATTTGGAAACTTGTATTTTATCGTAAATGATCTGCGTCATATTCCGTTTTTAGATTCTGTTCTTGAACGTAAGTAAACTTTTGGATACAACTGCAAACGTCTTTTTAATTTTGATCAGTAAGATTTATGTCACCGATGTTTAAAATAAGTGTAAACAATTACTTGAACATATCTGTTTCCTACGACTGTATGTACTACACACCATGAGTAACTTATATTTCAATTATATTTCGATGTTTTCGCGAATATTTCTGATGTCATCAAATAATTTCCATTATCCAAATGTAGGTTACACGAAATACGATTTCTGGACGTCGGGTAACCGATTGGGTACCGATATGTTCTTATGGATGAGCACTGGTCTTCCATTTAACGCGACCTTCAACTATATGAAACGCGCGCCAGGATCAGGATCACAGGCTGCAGGAGGCGCTGGTTCGGCGGCAGGAAGCGCATCCTTGGACCCAACCGCGATGGAAATTCCAAGCGGTAGCACGGCCCCACAAAGAACCGCCCGACACAAGTAAGTGGAGAAAAATAAGCGGAAAGATTTTTTAATAAAAAAAATATTTTCAGTAAAAACTATGGCTTTGTAATTCGTTTGGGTTTATTTGAATGCAATCTAAGCGTGAAGTTTATAGTCGACAAGATATTAAAAATAGGGAAAAAAATGAGGCAATACATAAGCATTTGCATCTTAGAGATTTTACGGAGATCACAATGGCAATCCAAAATGACGCACACCGCGAATAATAACAATTGTCTAACCAGCCTTTTCACCATAAAGTTGCTCAAGTTATAGTAAATTTAAAGTAAAAAGTCATGATTTTTCATTGGTGTACTTTTAGCTTGTTTACGTGAATTCTCACGATTCAAACCGCATTCGATTTAGTCTTATAATCAAGATTACACGGAAAGTCAGGAAACGTAAGGCATCTACATATGTTTTCGCTTTTTGTTCTAGGAAGCGACTTGCGCGCAGATTATAATCTACCTCAATAAAATTCAAAAGTACAAAATCATTTAGTATAAATATCTCATATTTAGTAAAAGCTGTTTAGGAAACGTTGACAAAGCCGTAGCTAGTGACGCAAAAATCAGGTTTGAGATAGGTTTTGCATTAGAGCTACTAAAAGACTCAATTAAAGGTACATTTACATACAGGTATATATTTATGTTGCATTTATGCAAAAACATGACTATGATAAGAGTACATGTTGCAATTATAAACCGAATACAACTTATTCACGTTTTAACTCATTAAGCTCAATGCGTTCGATAAATCCAGCTTAAAGTATTAGAAAATGCCAATTAAGAATATAAGAAATACAAACATATTTTCAAGTACTCTAAGGATTAATATCGGGTTATGATGGGCATCTGCATAACCGGTATAAAATTCCTCTGCCATCTTATTGCTCACTCGAATCGCGCCCAATAAAATGCTGTTTTTATAATATTAATGATATAGCTGCGGTAGGATTCCAGGCTAGCGCGAAAAAATGTACTTGAAAGTGTCAAATATCACAGTACATAAAATATTCAAGAAATTAACTTACGTGTCATCGTCTTTGATAACTCTATTATATATTTAGACATTCAGTTACAATAAGCAAGTAAGAACGAGCTTTAGAATCAACTCGTCGTAAACGCAATTTAACGGGGTTATGCGCATATACAACCATTCGTAAACAAATTTATGTGACAATTTCTTATACAAATCAAAATAACATTGGATTAAACTTAACGGTCAATTTCAACTCGGACTGTATCGGATCGCAACATATGTAAAGAAAGCATTTCCCTATGCATAACATAATGAAAAACCCGGACGTTTTCAATGATATTAAATATGTGTATGCCTGCAATCCTGTTAAAGTATTATAATTAATGTTTCGAGCTATATCGCATCTTACGATACAATATGTGCGAGAGAAATTGATATACTTTTTAATTTCCATCCAATATGTGGAACGACATACATTTACGCAAGGCCACACGTCAATCTTGTGTTTTATTAAATATTTTTACAAAAGAAAATTGTATTAAAGCAAGTTTTTATGAAATAATTGTGAAATGTATATAATCTCTTACAATTGTTGGAAACTCATATTAAAAAATTCATTAACTTCAAGACTTGTTGTTCTACTGTACATATTAAGCGTGATTATAATTACAGAAAAGTGAAACCAGAGCGGTCTATTAAATGAGATATTTCACAGAGTTTTAATAAAATCGTTAATCTTAATAGTTATTATTACGCATATGATATTAAAATATAGATTTTGCTAGAAAACCTTCTTTTTCTACCTACCTAATATTTTCTTAATACTTTTAGCTCAATATAACTAAAACTGACTTTTTTAAAAAAAAAATCTCAAACCGCTTTTGAAATAACAGTTGATAATATATTTTAATCTTTTTCTACGGTTGAATTTATTGTTCATCTGCATCTATTCTATTTATTAATTCGCTTATAATAGATGTATAAGTAATAGAGACAATTATTTATATCGAAGTTTTACCCACTATTTATCTATTTCAGAAATTGTAGTAAATATCGACTGTACATATTTCGAAAATTTTACTTTGTCAGTTTGAGTCAGATGTTTCAAAAAAAAAAGATTCGTTTGTTTCTGTTTTATAGAATTAACTAATATTGACATAATAAATTCTTCAACCAAAAGATGAATCTTGTAAGAATGTTAAATTTTTTATTTTTAGAATCCAGTATTTAGTAAATAAAACATTAGTTTAACGTTAATCTAATATATACTTATTGAATACTTTTTTTTAATTATTAACGTTTTCCATATTTCGGAAACAGCTGGACCTGCCTCTACCAAAAACTATTATAAACAGTTTACTACTGTATTTCCACTTATCAGTTGGCGTAGTATACGCTGAAGACAATTGATTCAATAGATAAATTGAGGACAATAAAGAAACATAGGTCTTCGGCCAGAAACAAAGTATCTTCTGAACGAGTGAATAATTAAATTTAATATAATTTAAACGATTTTAAATGTTCAACAATACCAAATTTTAATATCACGTTAAATAAGTAATATAAGATATTTAAAGCAAAAACTTGAGCATTAATAATTTTCACAGTATTTATGCTTTACTTAGACTAGTCATACGAAAAAAAGTGGATGCAAATGTAGTTTAGCACAAATGGAAAATGATCTAATTTACACGTATATAACAATAATGTTTTCATTTGAAAAAAAATCAAATGATTATAAATCAGATGTGATATAAATATTGTTAATATTTTATTGTTGAAAATTTTATAGTAAAAAAATAAAAACCTAAAAATAACATATAACGGCTAACGCATTTCGCTCACATTAAAGCATGTGCGTAAAACAAACATTTGAACAGATTGATAATAAAATGCCCTCTCAAAAATCATATCATTTTTAGGTTTTTAATTTTTCATTTAAAATTTTCCAATAACAATCCTGATAAAATGCGCCAACTTCCTTTTCCTTTCGAAGTCGAACAATTTTGTAAATTTTAAATTATAGTTCAACAAATAGCCTTATTTCAAGAAAACTTGCTTCCAGTTGCTTCATTATTTTTGACTGTGGTCCTAGAAATGTTATTTATGATTACGATTAAAATGCATAAAAATTAACCATAATAACCGAACAAGTTTCACAGTTGTGCCAAAGCTCTAGGTTGAACTTAAAAACTCATAATTTTCAAAAATTTTATTTGTCCATGTTTAATTTATCTTTTGTATAATTGCTTTTTCAAACTTAATATACTTTTTTAATTACTATTTTTTATTGTTTACACCTTTCTCAAGATAAAGGTTCAATTTGTCTTTTTTAACCCGCCCACGTGGAAGCTTTTATAGAGATTATACAATTTGACTTAAAATTAACAATGCAGTTTTCAAAACAATTAAATAACGTATACTTAAAAATTATATTAAGGTCTCGTAAACTAAACGACAGTGCTCACAAACTGAAAAACTGACAACGAGGAAAATACTTTTGTTATGGATTTTCGAACATTGCCGTTTATCGCCCAATAGTAAAGTCGTAAAAATTAAGGTGATGGAAGAATGGTTATACACATTTTTCCCTTTTCTTCAAAATATTGTTAAAAAATTTTTAACGTTACTTGTTTTTCGAATATCAGTGGTAGATCTTTTGATAAATATATACATATTTTGATAAATACATATACATACATGCGTGTATGTGCGTGTTTTGTGTAATATTACCATAGATTGCACGGTTTCGAAGAATATTATTTTTACACATCATGACACGAGATTTATATATATATATATATATATATATATATATACATGTTTAATTGAACGTACAAAACTGGCCCGAGCATACAAGTTCACAAATAATGATTGTGGTTATTATGTATCGCAATCACTTCATATGTCCGCGCATTCCACTTCATCGTTGTTGTACTTGCAACTATATATTAACGTCATGATTTATTAACATTGCCATAAGAAGTCGAATTGACGTACAATGATATATGAATAGCACATGTTTATATTGACTTAGGTTCGAACTCTACAATTACAGTTCAATGATTGGCAAAAAACTACCCGGCGATGCGCGTGGATAAAAACGGTACAACGCATAATTCATTTATACACAAACACATATATCCAACTTGGGTATGTATATTCTTTTCTCGCATTGTTTTTGCCCAATGGCCGTGATTATTTAAAAGATAAAAACTTGATTTGCTCGAAATAGTAATTATATTTTACAAATGTTGGTGGGCGTAGACCCCGCCAGCACAGTGAAGTAAAAAAGGCGGATAAAAGAGCGCGACCGGTAAATTTAGATGTAAGATAAAGCAATTATGAGTACTTGTCAATAATATTGAAATCAATGATACACGCTTATTAATCGAATGATAAATTGAACCTAAAGAATACCATAGGACAATAGACAAATATGGTTGCTATAAAAATATGAACGATTGAGATTCTTAGCCTTTTAACTCACGATTAAGCTTAATCTCGAATAGAAATTGACTTGATTCGTGTTTTTAGTTTGCTGTTTTTTAGACAGTATCCGCGTAAAACATTTTTTTACGACTTGTGGGCTCTATTATGGTCATTTTAGAGACAACTATTTTTAATTTGTGATAACACGCCCTTCGTATTTAATAAATATATGTAGAATGAAAAAGTTATGTCTTTGTATTTTCATATATACTGTACATGTTTACATACTTGTTTCTTTAGATTGTTTTGAATACTTCTGACACGTGAAATTGATAAATTGAATTAAAAAAACTTGTTACTACATTTATTTAAATAAAAAGTTATTAATAACTTGATATAAAACATTAGCATAATATTGAATTCGGTTGCGGAATTTATATGGTACATATTTTACTATGGGGATCCTAATAATGAATATACTTTGAATGCTGAATTTTGCGTTATATTATAAATGCGTGAATTATGAAACAAAATAACAAAGGTGAGGCATAACATGTCTGATCAAAATAAATAATAATTATAATACTATCAAATTTTGCTGGTGTCCATGAAAAGTTGAATAAAATTTAATGATTTTCATTAATTGGTTCAATATATAGTATACATTTTTCACACAAGAGAAACTTAACCCTCTAGATCTCGCATAATTTTCATTTCACATTGCATATTTTTCGATAATTTACCAAATAATTCTAGCTTTTTCTGTAATATTACGCATAAATCTTAATTCTAAAATGTAATCTAGACAGACAATATGGATATTCATAACCTAGGTGTTTCAATCTAAAATAACATTTTCATATACAGAAGTGAGAACATTATAGGCTGCTGTGACTTAAGTCACATAATTCATTAATACCAACAACTTAATTTATACAGAATTTTTGATTTTCGTTTGCATATATAGGCTTATAATTACTTTTGTGTTCTATTCTATTCTTATTACTCTTTTTGTTTTTGTAAAACCAAAAAATCGACCCATTCGTAACCAAAAGCGTGTACGAGAGATGGTGTACTACGTTTAAAAGTTCGTTAAATATTTTCGTTTGTTTCGAGATTTGAATAATTTTTGTTAAAACTTTAAAAATTGTTTAATTTTAACAGCTTCGTATTCCTCATAACACAAATAAAGAAGTCACTAGAAGGTTGTCTTGAAACAATCAAAATTATCAAAAATTCTAGAATTTTATACATTAATTTGAAAAAAAAAAAAATACTGTTATAAACGGATAGAGGCCGATAATGATATGAAGTTCGTGCGTTACGTACGAAATATCTCGTATATTATCGTTATGCCAATTATTTAAGGAGGCTCGTTGCAATTCGCTCCATGAGACAAATCGAAGGATAGATTTACGAATCGAATAGCGTTAAAATATAGCTAGTAGTTGAATTTCGCCAGTCCGCACATACCGATGCCTCGGGTGTCTTTCGCGAATTCCATCGTCGGACGCATGGTCCGCATCGCAGATACGTGTTCGCAGCGACATCCGCATACTTGGAGTAACGTGGGTCTCTGCATCTAATGCAAAAGTAACGACTTGTAGGTGCATGTGCAGCAGGCTTTTATTGAATCGCTTCACAAAGAGCTTTTTGACGAGGACTTCTCGTACGAAGGTACCCACTACTCACTGTGTCTTATGTCTAACAGACAAGCGGACAATTCAAATTGGCAGCACGCTAAGACGCGCGTTAACCGTCATCAAGTAACGGTACCAAATCAGGAACGTGCGCGATTTCTAAGATTATTACACAGTTATATGGTTATTTCTTCTATTATCTTCTCATTTCACACTATTTCTATATATTGGCTTTGAATCGATGCACGATCATAAATGTAATATGCAGAAACTATCAAATATGGGCTTTATGCTCAAAATAAGTAAGGTTTAATGCGTTTTTCGAAACATATACATGATACGTTGAAAAGGTTACAAGTATCAATGGTTATTACGAAAAGTCAGTAAAGCCACAAACTGAACTACATCATAAAACCATATGTGATAATATTATTAATAGACATAAAATAAACTTAAAACATAATATATCTATTTTGATTTTAAACTTGCTTGGAAACAGCATAATATTATACTCACTTAATGCTGCTAAATTGAATTGATAAATATTATATTTTATACACAAACGATATTTAATTATTATATATTTTCTACTATTTTCCTAAATTATCAGACGTTTTATTCATAAACTATCAGTTTTTGTTATTCTCCATCGCAAAGCACTTCTTCGCCAGAAATGTAATAAAATAATAATACGATAATAAAATAAATACTTAAATTATTTCAAAATATTTTATGTAATGTAATCCAATCTTGTTATTGAATCGTGAAAATGATGGTATTTCATGCAATAAAATATATTATTGCAAGTGCAAGCTTACAAAAACTAAAATCAATTTAATTATTATTATCAATACACATAAATAAATTCATTTAATATGGAAATTTTCAAATAAATATACCTATATACATTAGGGTGGTCCTTAAAATGGTCATTTTCGAATTTCCTTGCTCCCAGGGGCTCAAATGGCTCCAAATAGATAAAAAACAATTCTCTGAAAGTTTAAGCTCTTAATATTAACGTTTAGATAGAGCGCAATTCAATCAAAGTTTTGTATGGAAATAGCATGGAAAAATTTTCAAAAATTTTAAAAATGTTTTTTAGATGTAATTTAGCAAACAAATGAAAGAATAAAACTCATTTCATTTGTCGCTAAGTTATACCTAACACATTTTTTTTTTAATTTTCAAAAATTTTTTCATGTTCTTTCCATATGAAGTTTGATTAAATTGCGCTCTATCTAAACGTTAATATTAAGAGCTAAAATTTTCAGAGAATTATTTTTTATCAATTTGGAACCATTTGGGCCCTTGGAGCAAGAAAATTCGAAAATGACCATTTTAAGGATCTCCCTAATATACATATATAGTAATATTAAAACAAATAAATGTATTCCAGTGAAGAAAATATAACAATTTCTAGGATAATGAATAATAATGGGTAGTACTGCCAACTCGATTCAGGAAAGATTAGTGTAAGAGATTTATTTAAAAAATAGTAATATAAAAGCTATCAATTCCAAGCTATCAAAACATCAAAAGTAAAGGTAAAAAATACAGGTGAAATTCAAAATTCAAAAATTAATTGCAAATAAGTTTTCCACTAGATTTATATTATATTTATATTATATTCCAATAGATTTTCTCTCACACCTCTAAATAAATAACAAATATTTACAATATTTGTGTCACCTTTTCAGTTATGCCATTGTAAAGATTCTTCGATTTAGTGATTAAACAACAAAAACGTATTTATTTCGAAAAATCCCTATACTATCATAGTGCATGGTGGTTCCAAGTTTAATATAAGAAGGCAGATATCGAGTTTTCTCACGAGTTTCGTCTTTTGTCTGTTCGCGACCGTCGTCTGTCGGCTCATCCGTGACCGCGGGGAGACGCAGCAAATTACACACGAACGCATTCTGTACCTGGAGCCCTTTTATACGAAATACCTGAAATGTGTATGCTAATATTTGCAAATTGAAGCTATGAGAAAACAATTGAAAATTTTATTCCTCAGTATTTAACTTTTGTGTGGGAATCACTTTGTTTCGAAAAAGAAACACCTGCATAATTTGACTTGATTTTCGAAGTAGAACGTGCATGGTGCACAGTTTGTTCCGATAATTATATTGGCCAGTTATTGTAGACAAAACTTACTAAATTTTAGTTAAAATTTCAATTTAATTATAAGTTTCACAGTCATATTTATAATTCGCTCTAGAAACAATTCTATACTGATGACCATAGTTCATAAATAATAGGGTGAGGCGGGGCACAAAGGTCCAATCAACACATAACGCGTACAAAACGAACAACTAGCAAACTATTTTCACTAAAATTTCCAGTTAATGCCTAGTTATAGAAATACTTTTTTTACTGTTTTTCTAAAACTTGTAATCATCCCGTTTTTACCTCACGACTGGATTTAAAGAGACATCCAGGAAGCAAACAGATCCAACATTTTTTGTAAAATTGCTTTTTTTTACATAAGTTTACTTTATTTTTACTTCACCCATATGCAAGCCTTTATGGAGTATATATATAAAAAAAACTGTTGAATCTAACTTAAAAATAATAATGCATCCTATAAAAGGAATAAACGAATATTTAAAAACAGGTATTATGAACTAAATAACAGAGCTCAAATACAAAAAAAATATCAACGGAAAAATACTTTTCTTATAAATATCGATATATAGCCGTTTATCTGATATCGACGTCGTATAAATTAAGATGATGGCTGGATACATATTAGGCTGGCTATAATTTTTTTTAAATATTATATAATGATTTATGTTATTGAAATTAATGTTTATTAGAAATATAATTATTTAATGCTATATAAATAATAACTAAGCATAATAAACGATAATAACTAACCATTTCAAACGATACCTATGTAATGAAAAGTTTTTATAATAACACAGGCCTACAAAAAATTTTTTTTTGTTTGGTGCATCAAATGTTAAAGCTGATTCCTATAGAATTTTTTGCGTTGATTTCAAATCTGCAAACCATTTTTTGTATCAGCTCTAGTTTGCAACTTGGAAAGAAGTTGCCGAAACCGGGTCCATTCTAGGTCGTCACGGAAAAGAACTTTTCATAGTGTCAACTAATGTCCCAACTAAGGCCGAATGGGTCTTGTAAGTTTGTATGTACGAGTAGACATATCTCATTAAAATAAAATTCTGAATTGTATTACTATTTTGTACTTTCATTCCTTATATCTTGAAAACTAAAGCTCATAGAAAAAAATTAATGTCATTTTTGAAATCAGCGCCCCAAATATACTTAAAAACAGCATTAAAATCGTTTGCACCATTTTCTTTGTTGGCCTGTGTAATTAATGTCAATACCTGATAATTAACTGATAATTATTCAAAATGAATTTTGAGACCAAAAGTAGAAACCGAATAATAATAATAATCGGTAGTACTGCCTTAGAGCAGGTCCGTGAGCTGAGTTAAACTCTAACTCGATTCAGGGAAGAATAGTGTGAGATATTTTCTGTTGCCAATTCACACCGCAGTGACCGAAGTGGGCTTATTTTCAATTAAAAACATTTTTATTTCTGACGAATATGAATTCAAATATGAATTGATTGAATTGTTTTAAACAAGCACGTGCAATAAAATATTTTATTACATTGAAATTCCATTATTTCCACAATTCATCGACAAGATTGCTCCATAAACATTGATTTTCTAAAATATTATAAAATAATTTAAGTATTTAAATTTGATTTTATCATGTTATTGCAAACAGGGTAAACTTTACCTTCAAGTTACCTTTCATAAGTCACATAAATTAGTACTCTCATAAGTCAATCTTTGCAAACTTTGCTGCTCTCACGGGCTATTGTCCATCAAGTTGTGATACGCCGATACATCTATTCGACGTCTTTTGTTTCTGCGCGACGGATGCGCGTCCGTGTCCACCAGCGATGGGATTCAGGTGTGCAGGAAACGATGGTTTCAGTTCGTTTGCTTCGCGACTTAACCCAAAAAACATTTCGAACTATATCACCGGACGCAAGTGTAAACGTCTTTGTACATGTCACTAGTCGGTGTAATGTTTCAGATAGAGAACTATTTTATTAAGAAAAAATATGTAGCTCAATTCTTATAAAGAATAAAATAAATCAACTTTTATGACGTACAAATAACTTTATACACGATTTTTTATAGTCCTTTGCCAAAAACAATTTTTCATTATTAATATCATAGATATAGATAGACTAAAAAATCGGAGAACCAATTTTTGAAGTAGTCTAATTTTGAATAAAAGATGGTAGCATTTTGCTCAAAATGGATCAAGATTTATTGAACACTATTGTGACACTGAAAAGATTCAAAACTATTTGATATATTTTATATTACAAATATGTAAAATAATACCATATCAGGTAGAGTGGGGCTGAAAGTTCCGCGATATCTTTAAAACAAGTAAAGTTAAGAATTTTTTTCAGATACCAGAACAAGGTACAGTGTACAAAATGTTGCCATAAAATTTATATTTTGCATTGGTTGAATAATGCAGCTATTTTTTCGTAAAATAAAAGTTAGTGGGCCTGTTTGCCTGACCGTCCAATTTTAACCTATGGAGGTTATAAAAAGGACCAAGCGATAAATGTTTTGAAAAACAGCAAAAAACACATTTCGAATTAGCTAGGAGTTTTACTGAATATAGTCAGATAGTCGTTTGTTTGATATGCGTTATTTGTTATGATATAATAGGTTTGATTTTTACAATATATTTTCCCTACAACGCTAAAACACACGAAACAATATCATACTAATTTTCTGTTTTTTTTTAAGCACACGTATTTAATTATTGAAAGATTTCATCAAAAATTGTGTTCGGACTTTTCTATTATTGAAGTTCAATTTGCAAAAAAAATGAATGTGTTGTTTAGTTGATTACTGAATTTCGTGCTATTTTCGTACAAGATTATTTGCCATTGGTTAACCCTCTCACTACTATCGTCGCCTATAGACGACGTCCGCATGACAACCTGTGTGAAGGAGGGTGTCGACTCTTGGTTCAAGATTTATCACTCTGAGTTAAATTTTTGAGAATTTTATTTTGTTCTTGTGGTTTTTAGTTTTTTTTAGAGGTGTCATTTTTAATTTTCAATTACATTTTTATTATAATGAGTAAAAAATCTTGAGATATTTAGTGTAACAAATGCTTGAGCTGGTAACTGGCTTGAAAAATATCGCCGTAGCAAAAAGACAATTTTATAAAAGTAAATTTCACAAATAATACCCCACCATTTAGATTTTTCTAATAAATATCATATCTATTTTCTATAATATACACCATAAATCGTTATTATACTTCAATAGCCTATTTAATTTTATCATCATTTCTTCGTATATTACAGTACGAATCATCAATAATAAAATGTTATTAATCTTATCTTGAATCCAAGGATAATCGATTCGTCACATTTTTTTTACTTGACATGTGTGTTGATAAAATTAAATCAACTCTCAACCGTTAAACATAGTTTTTGTTTGACATAAAAGCGGTTTGTCATGCGGCTTTCAACGACGTAAAACAGGAAGTCGTGCAACGGAAAGAATTAACAGTCAGTTATAAAATTGTTTTATTTCGATTGAAATTTAAACAAAAATAAAAACTCAATTCAATTCAATATCTACAGAAAATATATTCATCTTGCAAAAAATATTTGACTTAAAGTTCACGCCAATAATTCAACCTGAAACATATTGCCTAAACCCATTGGTATAACGAAAAAAATAAATTAAAAAAAAGGAATTTCCACCAATCAAACAAGATGAATTTTTGATCATACATATAAAAATAATACTGCAATAGTGCTAAATGAAATGTATGGAGCATAAAAATAGCGCCAGAGAAACCACACAACTTTTTATATAATAAATACTATAATATATGTTATTACGCATGTAATCGAACTAAAAAAGTTTTCAACATTTATTTTATTTTATCAATATCTTTTTATGATCAAATCTAAATCAAATTGAAATCGGAAGCAGAATCGATTAAAATTCTACCTCGTCTTATTTGCGCCTAGCCTAGCAAGGAAATAAAAAATATTTCATAATTTATTGCTAATATCCTACTTTACCCAATGAAAAACCAAATCTAAGCACAAATATTTTTACTATTACAATTGTAAATAAAGAAAATCAAAAACACACTATTCATAATAAAATGTAAAGCTCATCATCAGAATAATTACAAATACACATTAAAAATTATAATCACAAAGTTATCATGTAAGGATATATCCTCCATGTTGCTGCTCTAGAGTAAAACGTTATTAAAATGCATCACATTCGAGATTTACGAGACGGTAATTATGATATTGCATAAGAGCCATATCGAATACAAATTCGGAACTAAATCACTGATAATCGATACCATTAATTCGAAGAATAATTTAGCACCGCCGACAGAACGATTCGATTCATCGATCATAATGACATATTATTGACGCGTACCATGTAATAAGGCTCTCATCGCGGGCATAAGTGAAAATAACACAGCATGTTGGGTGCAGTTTTGATATCAATTATATGAACATCAAATTGATGTAATCTTTTAAGAATGACCAAATTAAACACACTCGCACGTTCATACATACTTTTGTTACATATAGGGTAGAGGGGGTTTAAGGGTCCGCGGGTAAAAAGGTTCACCACCGATATCTCAAAACCGAGTGAAGTTAAGAATTTCTTAATAACAATATTTGAAAGTAAAGAGAAAACGATGTATAGCCAAGCTTATGACGTCGATGTTAGAAAAAAAACGGCAATGTTTGAAATTCCTTAATAAAAGTATTTTCTATCGTTGTTAGTTTTTTTGGTTGTGAGCACTGTTGTTAAGTTCACGAGACCAATTTTGTAAATATAATAACTCGAGTTATTTTTCGTTACGTTTTTATTAAATGATTCAAAAATAAATTATACTCATGATTAAACCATGATGTATTACATATTCATTTCATTTTATCAACGATCAAATTGTTACTGTAAAAAATATAGTGTTATATGAAATAATTCACCTTTAAGTCATGAAAAAAATCTTGCACACAAGCTTATCCAACAATTGAACCGTTACATATGAAATTATTATAACATTATAATATCATTACTTGCGAAATGATTTTATAGTGTGCTTACTATAATACATTGCATTTCTAATCGAGTTTGCTATATTGAATGCTTTTGTTGTCGAATCCCGTTAGGTTGTAAAACCTCTTCACTGGTAATTTTAATATCACATTGTTATAAAGAATTAACGTGACATTATTACAAATTCAGAATCGAGCAAAGAAATAAAAAAATAATGATATCAAAATTACAATAATCAAACTTCATTTATTTGAAAATTTAAATTAAGTATAAATTATTACATTTCCAAAATAGCAAACCAAAAACATTTTAAACGTCCTAGCGAATATATTTATAAATTAAGGAAACACCATGACATTCGAAAGTTCTGTACAAAAACCTATATTTTTTTTAATTTTTGATTAGCAATAAGAACCTACAGATGAGAAGAATAAGATATGCTAAAGTGACTTAATATTAGTCGGTTCTACAGATGGCAATCCAAATAGTTGTCGCATCTCTGTGTGATGAAGTATTATTACAATTTTTGTAATAGGGCGAATATATATTGATGCAGCAATGCAGGATCAGGGCTATCTTTACTTAGAAATATATTGAAATCTATATTTACAAGTGAAAATCGTTGTCACTACTGCTGGAGAACTTGATCAACCCGTAACCTCTGACTCCAGTCGTTCTAGCCACTTAGATATACGAGCAAGCTCACAAATATCTACTTATAGAAATATAGGTTCTATAGATCACAGAAATATTTATACCACAAAATTATGGAGCTTTGCTATATTGGATAATAGTTTAAAAGATTCTACGTTTCAATATAATAAATAATAATAATGGGTAGCCTGCCCTAGGGCAGGTCCGTGAGTTGAGTTAAACCGCAAATCGATTCAGGAAAGAATAGTGTGAGAGATTTCCTATTGCCATTTCACACCACAGTGCGGAAATAAGGAACATATTTTTAATATATATTTTCGAGTAAAAATTGATATCTGAATTGCATGATATTAGGTTATTCAAAGCGGGGGTTCGAACTGACGAACCCACGAACTCAAGCAGCTATAATAAAAGTACAATTTGTTGCACCTATAAATAAAATAGGCGCGAAGTCAAACTAATGTTATCTTTTGACATTTGTGCCATTCAGAAGTTAGGTTATAGCAGTTGACATTGTGTATAATGCTCTAATAAACCACAAAGATATAGCTTTTTGACAGTTTTGTGACTACCAAATCATGCGATTCAATCCGAAAATTGTCCCAAATGCCTTCATACTGGAGAAACCAATCACGATATATACTTTAATGCAGAGTTCACATTTTGATCATCTCACATTTTGTGAGATATTTATTTGGAAACATCCATGTCTATCAGCAACTTCCCTATTGCATTCCGATAAATTCAGCGGTCTGTGGAATTCTAATAAATAATGTTTTGCATTTTGTGGCAATGCTCGTGTAATAAATTTAAAATGTCTGTTTTTTGTTCAACAGCGGCGACAGTGGTTCGACCAACGGCTGCGTGGCCCTGAGGGCCCCAACACTGGAATGGGACACAGCTGACTGCACAGAAGTCAAAGATTTCATCTGCGAGCAGACGCGCTGCTATTACTACAATTACGGAAGCATTCCCGTCTCCTCGGCGCAGGGGTAAGGGATTAAGATAAATGCTAAGGTGAGCCCAATCTTACCTCCCACCAAACGCATATAGAAATATCATGAACTTTTTAGTGTTTTTATTTAGGTATTATATACACACCTAATATTTTGTGTATGCGTAATCAGCAGCAGAGCACTTTATGTAATTCACATTATTGTCGTTGTATTTAACATTAAACAAAACATCAAACTAAATTGTTGACACTCCATCTGAATGTAAAATTTCTTCTCATATAAGCAGTGCTATTTATATTAACTTATTTTAATTCTATATACTTAATGACTAACATATCAATATAATATTTTAGAAGATTAACGAACAATTACTACTCATTTGTGATTTATCTAGTAGAACTGTTATAATACGAATGAAGAAAACATTTCCGATAAAATAAACTTACACAATGCGAATTAAATAAAGTGCCTGAATTATTTTACAATAACAATATTATGCATATTCATAAATTATTGTTTTCCGTATTTGTTATTATTTGTTATTAGATATATTTATATTATTATATAACTTATGGTGGTTGGTGAATGGGCTTACACTGCTTTATCATTAATTATATTAATTATTAAGACCACATACTGCTAATTATATAATATCGTTACTTAACAATATAATAATAGTATTAAGATTAGGAACAAAATAACAAAATTCTGCATACGTTCAGTTTATGTCTATGATTATGTTTTACCAATGCCATTGACAATATTTTTTAATATCGTCATGTTACAAGAACAGAGCGAGAATTTTTTTTATTGGGTTTAGCAAACAAAACCAATGATCTTGGCAACTAAATTCACCTAATTTAACTAAATCGTGCTAACGTATTTAACACAATTAATTTTCGAGCAAAAACTTACGTCATGAGATTTTGCTGTAATGAGATTATGCAAGCACTAATTAAAAAAATCATTTAGTTGAAAAGTGTATTTAAAAAATTATGTTTTCGATTTATTATATCATAACAAAAGACAAATGACTAAAATATGTACATTGGCAATATATATATATATATATATATATATATATATATATATATATATATATATATATATATGTATATATATATATATATATATATATATAAGTTTTCAAAATTGCAGATACGCACATTTATATGTATTTTATTTGTACTTTCTGAATTTAATAGTAAATAGATGAGAGAACTCGGAAACAAAATATTTTTGAAAATTAAAAAATTAATTTATTGCAATAAATGTTAAATAAGTTGTCCCTTCTGAAGCGAAACAAGCCATGTAATTGCACATTGAAAATTAATATGCAGTCAATTTAATATTTGATAATTTAAGTGGACCTAACAAAAACTTTGACTCCTCAGGAAACCATTATCGCTTACGACAACCACAACACAATTGCCACCTACAACTCCTTATGTGATGACGAGCACCACTCAACAGCCTCCATTGAACGACGAAAAACAATCGGAAGAAACTAGCGAAGAGAAAAAGCAAGCTTCCAGCGATAGTACCGAAGAAGAAAATCATTCAGCTGAAGAAGAAGTCGAAGCCGATGAGGAGGAACCTGCATCTGAGAATGAAGAAGAGCCCAGAGCAACCTTCAGGCAACAACCCGAGTTGGATAGCGCAACTCGTTTCAGCTTATCCGATCTGATCAACACTTTGCGCCCTCACAACCAACCTATGGGTAAAGCTGCTTCTTTGATGAACCTGCAACATGAACCTAAAGACATGGGCCCTCATGCCAGACACCACATTCCCCAAATCGATGGTCATTATTCAGGAATTAACGTGTTGACATCTAACAGCGAAGTAGATCAACATCATTCAGACTCTAAAACCGATTCTAAACCAGAATCTAAGCGAGTGGACGTTGAATTCACAACTTACATGAGTTTAGCCAGTGACACCGATGTCAATAACACACCAACTGATCTGCCACCTCAGCCAGACAACTCGCTGAAGAACGAAGAGGCATCAGCTACCTCGGGACCTTATGCGGCGGACCATCACGAAATGCCCCAAGGCGATGACCCCAACACTGGCAGCCACGATGAATTCACAAACGTCGAAACAAATCAGGATGAAGTTAAAGAGCGCGATTCCTTCGTCAGCACCGTTCTACCTGATATGACAACGTTCAAATACATGCAGTCAGTGCGCGGATCACACAAACAATCCGAAACCGAGCATTGATGATTCTATTTGAGCAACCTCTTTCGAATAATTTTCTTCTTCGTACTATTAATAATTTTAATTTTGATACTAAAAATATTATATGGAGCTGTGTAGAGTGCGTATCTTCGCCAACGGAACTATTCAGTGGAAAAAAACAGCACTGACAATCGAAAAACAATTGTAGCGACTTCACTATTTAACATGTACAACAGTATATAGCATTAGTTTCTCTATGAAATATTATTATATACATTCCATATAACAGTTGCCTTATCGATCATAGTTAAAATTTCAAGCTTCCATCGAATATTAGATATTCAATTTACTAAGTTTTCCATGATCGCAATTCCATTAGATTATGTTAGTTTTAAATGTCGATATTACTCACCTAATTTAAGAAATCAATGATGGAAATATACGTATAATTTTCTCATTATCATACTGATAAAAAATCAATTTGAATGGTCGTTTTCATAAGATGTTTAAACAAATCAAAAGCATAAACGTTTTTGAATTTCACAGGTATAAGGAACAGGGGCCAATGCACTATTTCATTAGAATGAAGTAGAAGCACTTTTAAAATATAGGTATATAAATAATTCTAACAAACATCTTATGAACTTGCCCATCGTATCGTTCATATTCGCCCATTATTATAATTGTAGTAGTAAAACTGTATTATTAGTTAAGATTATTCTTGTAATACTGATACTATTACATACAATATAATAATTTAAAATGTGTTTTAATTCATCATATAAAACTCGTAAAAATAAGTTACTTTTTGAAAATTTGTAATAAATATTTAATTATATAAACACGTCCGGTGCTTAGTTTTGTCTATGAGTTGATTTCGAACATAGAAATATTCTTCATAGGGCATAATATATAAACGTTAAATGTAATAAATATTAATTTTCAGCTTATATATATATATATATATATATATATATATATATAAACGTGGTTATCATGATCGTCGACACATATATTCAACAAATTAATTCGAAGTGACACATATGTAATTGGGAGCAAATAAAAAATAAATACTATTAAATTCTAGCACTCACCAGCCGTTAATGACTCCTTCGACATTTAACATTGGTATTATTTTAAAAACATATTGCCGGCGGGCTGTCTGAGAGAGTAATCCGGAACCTAATAAAGAATACAGCGTGCCACGCATGACCCACGAAGCATTTGTCTCACCTGGATGGACTCGACTAGTTAGAAATATTATTTTTCTGTTCTAATGAAAAAAAGGAATTGAAAATTAGTAAAACTCAAAATATATAAGTAATTTAACACCAAATAAAAATGAACTACCAACGATTTTATTCAAGTTATCAAATTATTCCAGCAAATATGAGTAGTTATAATTAAACTAAATATTCAAAGACCACAATACTATTGTAATTTCGACTTACTGAAATTTTATTTTGCGGTTGATCTGTAGCAGTGATTGTTACTAGAGGTTGTTCGTTTCCATTTAATGTTGTACATAATGTTTCAACTCTCATCAAAATATCAGGAGTTGCATTTTTCTGCAACCTCCATATATCAGTCTGCAAGAATTCAACAGAATGAGTATATTTTTATAAACTAAATGCACATGCAAATATAGCATAATTTAGTCCAATGTATTAATGTCAAAATTACGGTTGTGTTTGATACAAATTGATACGGTTATTTTTATCGAGTTTTATTAGTATTGTAATTAATTACAATATGATCTTGAATTTCATTTATTTATATATTCGAAACATTATAACTGATTTTTTCAATGTTGAAATTCTCTAGAAGAACCACAATGCACAAATTTAGACATCAAAAAGTCTAGAGTTTTGTTTTTTGCTTATAAGCATACTCTTCCGTATCTGATTCTTAACGTTATTGTCATATAAAATATTCACTCAAAAATCATATAGTTTTAGTATGTGAATGCAACTACACTAAATATTAATGTAAATAAATGTTCATCTACACCTTAAGATAACTTGAGAAAACTACACAAAAAACACGATACTGAAGTAATTTTACGGTTGATGTATCATTAAAATAAGCAAATTATTAATATTTCGCATTCAAAATGATCAATTTATCGAGAATAAATCCCCTGGTCGATTAAAGCATCGGAGGGTAAAGATTTTTTTTTCAATAAAATTATTGTTACTAAAGTTGTTCAAAGAAATTAATACGATATATAATAGATAAAAACTAGTGTTACATGGCATCTTAAGGCAAGTTGCTGGAACTTCCCACACCGTAATGAAATATTTGAGAAATTTTAAATGTTTTTAAATAGATTATTATAAATAGTGTAACTTTTATTATTCGTATCTTGTAGAAAAAATATAAGAGCTTATAATTTGTACGACGTCGTTTATACAAGTATATAAGTGAGCAATAGAATTTTAGCTAGAATTAAAAATAAAATTTGAATCATTTTTTTTTATTTTGAAATGAAAATATTGCCTTCCCCAAAAAACAATTCTTTCTTCACACTGCCAAGACATCAAAATGTTATTTGAATCATTTAAATCGGAGACTTCGTTCTCTCAAGAATAACAATTTTTAGCACTTTTAGCTCCGAAACGGCTGGACCTATCTTTGCAAAAAACTAATAAGCACGTTTCGCCATGTTTTTTAAATAATTCAAAACGGCTGATTCGTACGCACAAGATCGCAACCGAAAACAAAAAATTACATCCACACAAAACACACCCTCACTCACACACACATACCCACACATCATTTTTTTCTGATTAACTATAGGGTATGCCAAAATGTTCAGAAACCTCTAAGACATAATAATATGCAATAATTTTCATTTTTGGACGATTGCTATAGGTCACCCTATGGAAAGTTAATAATCAAATCGTTACATAAAAAATTCTAATACTATCGGTATATATTTCATTGAAGTAGATTAAAATACTTGTCTTCAGCATAATGTGCAATCATAAAGAAAATTTTTCTTCGGTGCCTTCGTCAACAAGCTACTATGAGAAGATATGTTGTTATAAACGTAATCAATTTCTATATAATATTGAGAACCAAATGTCATCTCGTTTTATGTTAAGCTTAAATTACAAGGTTAGCGTTTTCCTATTAACAACATGTGCATTATATTTTATAAATAATCCTGGTATTTATTGTCGTAAGTCTAGTATCCGCATTTAAAGTGTCGGATGCTTTAACGTTGTCGGCTAAGCGTCAGTTTATTGCACTTAATTCATTAATACTTACTAATAATCTGGAATATGTGTACGGGTAATGGTAAGCTAGATAAACCACATCACAGGAGTATGGAAATTGCACGGTAAACGTCGCCGTAAAGTAGCTTCCAGTCTGCGCGCTATGCTTCACATTCGGATTCCTGTAGCCGTTTCTGTAATAACAAACTTTGGTACCTACTCGAACCCAGCCTGCAAGAATTGACATATATTGATTATAATAAAAAATATAAGTTATCGAAGAAAATTTAGTTTCATTTTAAAACTGTGTTGTGTGTTCGAATAATATTTATGACATTCAAATAATTGAATATATTCAGCATGATAATAATAAATAATAATAGGTAGTACTGCCCTAAGGCAAGTCCTTGAGCTGAGTTAAACTCCAACTAGATTCAGGAAAGAATAGTGTGAGAGATTTTTCATTTCTATTTCACACCGCTGTGCCCGAAATGGGCTATTTCCAATTGGAAACTCATTGTTGATCTATATTTTTAAGTAAAAATGAAATCGCTACTGTGGACCCCGTCCACTCGAGTCCGTGAGCTTAACCATAAAACACCATATACTGCATGTATTGATCCATACACAAAATGAAATATTGCAAACCAAAATAACACGATTGTAAATAATGTTCAACCTGAGAATGAGATGTAAGAAACAAAATTATCACAATAGTGATTTTTAGAAAACGTCGACGAAAGGTGAAATTTTGACTCACGTCTAAAACTTTTGCACACTTCGATGAATTTTTCAAATTAAACGACTTCCGAAATTAAAAACATTTAGTATGTTCCTAAGACCATAATCTCTATCATCAAAAATATCCATAAAATTCATGAATTCTTTTTAGCAATTAATTACAAAGAAACGGCTCGGCCGATTACTAAAAACTAATCAGCGCGATTCCCTGCTAATTACAAAGAAACTGATAAACGATAAAGTCCTTATCAAATTTCATCGAGTTAAATTTCTGAAATGGGTATAGCCGTTTTAGAGAAAAAAAATCCAAATTTGGTCTCAAACAATTAAGAATGACTTGAAAAGTTGGCAAAACCCAAAACTAGCATTTTGAATTTTTTAGTGGAAACAAACTTCTCCATCGGAAAGTTAAAAAAATAGTTTTACAATTTTAAATTCAAGATTATCATTAATAAGTGATAATATCACTTATTAATTATGATACATACTTTAACTGATTTTTATTCAAAGGAAATTTGCCATTTCACTAAAATATTTTCTTCGCCGAGCATTTCCTCTATTGATTACGTTTATTAAGTTATCAAAGTGGATTTGTTATTACAAGAAAACTAAATTATCAATAGAAAAAAAATCAGAATTTATAATAAAAATGAAAATTATTGTACAAAATTCTTTTTTAGATCTAATATTTATGTTATATAATTAATGGACAAAAATTACCAACAATCGTAGAAATTAAAGAAATACATCTATCGCAATTGTCTAATATCTTTTTTTTAATATTTAATTATAAAATCAAATTCAGTTTGAGTACTCGGTACAAAAATAAAATTTATATAGACTTGAAAAATTGTGCTCAAAGAATAAGATATTAGTATGATATAAAATGAAGTGTAGTAAAAGTAGCTAAATGCTATACACAGACCAATAAAAATCATATTTAAATATTATCGCAGCACAATTAAGATACATTTTCATATTTTGAAAACTACAAAATTAGATCATAGATACTCTTCGTTAGACCAAAATAATGCATCAAACTCAAAGTTCTACCATGTAAGCTCATGTATGCGCCAAAGAGTACACTGTTGAAATAAATATCTAGAATTATTTTCCAGTGTTCTAACTTAATAGAGTTATCTGCACCACAACAAATTTAGATTTATAATCAATTTACTATCGACCTACCGACTTTTCCTAGGACGGCATCCGTTACGGAATACATGACGGGCTTCATGCCGTAGTTGAATTGGCTATTAGGCTTCTCGCAATTGCATATATTGAATGTGTACGAAGCGTCCGACATCATATTGCTGACTTCGAAATAAAACCACATGTGCCTTTTATCAGAATTAACGTCGGGATTAAGTATTAAATCGTACTCGAACTGTCCGACCTGTGTAATAAAGAATTTTTTATACTTGGCTTATGAATACAAAAATAGTAATATTTGTAGTTGTTTTATTTTACTTTATAACGCCAATTCACACAAGCATTATCATGTGGAAAAGTTACATTGCACAGACGGTTGCGCAGAATTATTCACACCGTGCTATTCGCAGGGGAATAAAATTTATTATTCATAATTCAACCCTCTTTGCAATATCTTATTGTTAATATCTCTGATAGTAAGCAAATGTAAATAAACGTACATCAACATAAAAACAATGTTTTATGTAAACTATAAAAACTTGATAAACCAATTGCCTTAAAATAATTTAAAAATTTTAACCCTTTCGCTACGGATATCGTCCCTGGCATATGTAGTGTTTGTCTTTGCTTCAAGATTTATCACTATGAGTTAAAGTATTGAGAATTGAAGTTTTTTTATTGTAATTTCTAGTTTATTAGAAGAGTAATTTTTAAATCTCTAACACATTTTTATAATCATATATAAATCCTATCTTAAAGTTTATCGTTGTGCCTTTCAGCAGCAACACTCCTGCGGAAAGCACACCCGTAGCGAAAGGGTGAATGGCTTATGAAACTTGATTTTTTACTTGCAAAATTTTTTTACAAAAAATCACTTGATTTTTTAATTGCTAATACCTGCACAACTTTTCGTAAATTTCCACTTTCGAACCTAGATTCGAATATAAGCGAAGCACCTCTAGTTATCGCACGACCTAATCTGACCTCATCATCATTCGACAGAGTTCTAAATTCAAACAATAAAATACAAATATAATAAAAATAATATACAAATATATTCTGTTATAAATTCATGTGAAACTGTGAAACATTACAATATGCTAACGTGTTTATGAATAATGAATGCAGTAAGATACTTATTTTTGGTAAAATATCAATATTATAAAGACAACCAGTTAATTTTAAAAAATAAAAATAAAAAAAAGTATTTATTAATTTTAAAACATTATCAAAAATGTAGGTAGTTTATGATACATTATTTCACACTGGACGAATAAACTTTGTGCTTTTGATATTTAAACATGATTCGTCTGATATAGTCAAAAAGTCAAAGGTAAGTTTTTATGTCTGAATTTTTTAAAATTACCATTTAATTTACTTTTCTCCAAGCTAACTGGTAAATTAATAAAACTAATGCCGATCAAAAAAAGTGGCACGACCGTACCGAGTCGCCCCTACTACATGAATGAATTTAAGCAAAAATGTACGAGCTTCATCTGAGTTAAGTATATTCATATATCATATAAAATATATTATATAAATACTCAAATACTTCATACTCTAAGGATGTATAAAAGACCATAAAGCACATACTTTTCTGTCATGTTAGGCCGATGAGTATATAGCAATGAATCAAGATCGTATACCACGTTATGCATAGTTTTAGCAGCGTTTACGGATCTTTCCAAGCATGCCATCATCTTCTCCCTGTTGAATTTACGATCGAGTTAAAAAGAATAATATGGGATATATATTCATAAAGCACTCACATGTCGCATGTAGCACGCAAAGCATAAACTAAGGATGTTAATTTAAAACTGAATCAAACGATTTACAGAGAATTTATGTATTAGCCTATCATCATAAAGAAGACCAATTGTGTTATTCATTAATGTAAACTGATTACACGGCAAATAAGAACTGAATTGATATCATAAATTATTTCTTAAAAATATAATTTGTTAAGTTTAACGCTCTATAATTTATAATGTATAACGTTCATTTTTATTAAATAGTACTATTATTAAATAGGAAGCACTGCAATTTTTTTACACACATACGTTGATACATATATATTAGAGATGGGTAACTCACTCCAGAGTTGTCACTCCGATACGACTTGTCCTTCGGAATGAATCCGAGTGGAGTTGTCTCATAGGATTTGTCATATCCGACTTCCCTAAACTGGTACTAAATCTGTTAACATGTGCAGATATTTGCTTGAGATTTTTTACCAATACAAAGATTTGGGTCGAAAGAAGTGGTCTTTTTCTCGTCTCACAGCCAGTTTTAGAACTTTTCAGGTATATAATGTCTCAAAATAATGCTATTTTGTATACTATATTCTATATACGATAATGTTTGTCCGCAAATGAGCACTTTCAATGCTATGCAACCAGCTGAATAAAATATTATAACTTTTACACAATTATGATTTTATAATTGTGTAAAAGTAATAGCATGCTAATCAAACTACCTGATGCATAATTAATTCTCGAAAAGGAAACAATAAAAGAATGTGATGTATTAATATTTTGTGAAAAAAATATTATACACAAAGATTTGTTCTTATTTCATATATAAGGTTCACTGCATTATTTTCACATGAAAATAAACATATTCAAAAAATTCTTTATTTTCTCTTCAGAAATAATTACAAAATTGATTTTGATTCCCAAGTTTTTTGTCAATTTGAGATTTGTATGCATATTGAAATGCATAAAATAGTAATTATTACGATAAAATGAACAAAAATGTCTGAACTATTTGCAAACTATTTTCAAAGTCTTAATAAATCTTTAGATATGTTAACAACACACTCGAGAACACATTTGTGTCAAGTATTATGTTTCAAAGTTGTCGGAGTTGTAGAGTTGTTAAGTGGATATAACTCCTCTCTGAAGCGAAGTCAAATCCTAACCGATCCGGCTTCGGATATGATAAGCCCATCTCTAATATATATTATAGAATAGTTTTATTCACAAATATCATCACCTGAAGGGCGCCTTCTTCTGGGGTTGCAAGGCGTGCTGCTGTAGCCCAGCCCTCGCGCCGAACGCTTCGGGATGAGCAACTTTCACAAACGGAGCTACAGATTTTACTTGGGATGCAATGTGAGTGTACACATGACGTGGCCCATAGGTTGTTGCAATTTTACGTAAAATCTTCATCGATGTTGGATCTATTAGTTGAAAGACAATGTTAGAATTTACAATACGTATTATATGTACATCCTTCCCTTGCGCTTATCAAAATCTATCCAAATCAAAGCATCTAAACTTTTGGAATATGTCGTATGTTTACATGTAATTCACTTATGTTATATTAAATCAAGTATGCAAATCCTTGACAAAACCCCGACAAAATAAAAATCATACCAACAAGTTGAACAATATAAAAAATACAGGTTACAGGTTCAATATGTATACGCATATTAAGTTTATGAGTACGTCTGATAAGATATTCCCGATACTCTTATATCAGGATTAACTGTTCAACTAATACTTTGTTCAATTTTCGGTAATGTCTGAAATCTCTAACATATGTGTACTAATATATGAGTCCACATGAATGCATAGCTTCAGTCGAAACGAACAGTTTTTTTTATACCTGTATGATAATAATATATACCTGTAATAATATATAGCTGAATGTACTGTGTATAGTTTGCTATGAACAATAAACCAAAGAAAAAAATATAAAGAATTTTTTATGAATTTAAAGTAAATACTGACATTTTATTATCTTTGGAAATTATTGAATTCTTTAAGTTATGAAACTACAAAATAATTTGAGAATTTTGAGTCTTTGATTATTTTGAGAATTGATGCAATGCACAGAAATTGTCAAAATCGTTTATCACAAATAAAGTTATTGCATTGCACATAAGTAAAGCAGTGATATCTCTGCTAAAAGATCAAAAGTTTTAACCACATATTTTTATAAATTCAGTTTTCAATTATTTTTATTTCGCTTGTAAAATGTTTTGTATATTATCACAAAACCGTGAATTACGTAAAAACCTATACAAACTTTATAAATTCCTCCATAAAATATGACATTTTCATATTACATGGTTGAAATGCATGCTCATAAAACTGCATTTTTTTAAGTATTTTTGAAATTCCCAGTTATCGTTACAGAACCCATAATTTAGTAAAAATACGAGTGCATATTATTAATTTTTTACATGAAATATTATAGGTAAAAGTTATAATATTAATAATTAGTTAAATTAATAATAAGTCATTATGTTTGAATCCAAACAAATATTTCTTTTATCCCTATGTTTATCATAAGGCAGACCGAATTGCCCTCATGAAAAACGTATTTTAAGGAGCCGATTCTGCCGTAAAATGGACCCATGTTATGGCAATTCTTCTCATACAAAATGGTACTAAACACTGTCAAATACCATGTGGTTACTGTACAGTCAAACGTTTTAGATAGAAAACTTAGAAAACGCACAAACGTCAAACGCACAGTCTCATCATAACCACATCTTTGTGATGTGTCTTAATAACATATGAGTGAATTTGCATTTTATGTGTAAAACGCCTGCATTTTGACAGCATTTAGTATCATTTTGTATGAGAAGCGCTACGTAAGATAGCCTTACAATAACATTGGTCTATTTCACGACAGAATCGGCCCCTAAATTTCATTAAACAAGATATGTCCTGGCTTCTATCTGTCCAAATTTATTATTTGTGTCAAAATAGATTTCATAATAGATTTTGTAGTATACTTTTTGTTTTATATTATACTCTTAATCAATTTTTACGCTAGTAGTATCAATTATGAGTATAATAATCAAATCAAATTAAAATGTTATCCCTTTTTTATATTGTTAACGATCTCTCCCCATTGTTTTATTCAAACAGAATAAATTTAATTTAAAAAATAGCTTTTAGATAGTCATGACCCTAATTTGAAATTAATAAAGCTACACTAAAAGCTTATGGTACCGTACTACATACCTTGAGTGTCATTAATTACACTGTCACTGTATCTCTTCAATGTGTCTTCGCGTTCTTTGTTAGTCAGATCTCGTTGTCCGGCCCCGGAAACAACTGAGCATGACTCTTTGTTTCCGGGTATCGGGAAGCAACCAGTCGTCGAAGATTTCTGATGCGCCGGAGTTGAGCCTTGATCCTTGGCTTCTGACCGGCTAGAGTTCAGCTGGTTGCTGGAGCAGCCGTACTCGCTGTAGAAAATTGCGTATCTGGAAAATAGACTTTAATCACTAGGTGAATATGTTTACTGATAATACATTGTTAGAACATACCACAGGGCTATTTCAAAATATTTCAAGTGCCAATTTATTTTATACACTGATTTATAGAAAAATAGAATTATATTGCTTAAAACATTCTCCAAATTATTAAATTAATGGTGATTGAAATAAAGACGGTAATACGTACACCAACCATATTGATGTTGTAAGAAAAATCAATATCTACACTTGTACAAATCAATAAAAGCAAAACCCTTATTTTTGTCATTTTTATTGATTGATGCAAATTTCTCACTACAATTTAGGTTTCAAAGTCATTCTTTTGCGTAAAAAGTTTTGTTCTACGATCTAAGAAAAGATTTCATTATTTAATCAAACTTAAAGATTTTCTTGTCAATTCTTTTATTATAAAGAACTTGAAAAAATAAAATTATTACAGATAATCACTAAATCATTAATGGCAGTTGCAACAAATTAGTTAACCGATTTCTCTAAAAAAATTTACATATCTAATTACAAGTATGCCGATTGTAATAGCATATTACAGCACTAAAAGCTTTCTTGTTGCTGGTGTATTCTTTCTATAAGAATGTAAACTAAGCTGACCATATTTTTTTGCATGAAATCCGGGACGCATTAGAATGTGTGCGAGAGACTTATATGCACATTTTTGGTGCAAATTTTCTAGTTGAAATATATTTTAAAAAAATATTGGCTATCGAAACATTTTTAAAAATCCGGGACAATCCGGGACAAAACACCTAAAACCGGGACAAATATTACTTTTAGAAAAAGCCGGGACGCAAGGCGGAAAATCGGCCAATCCGGGACGTATGGTCACCTTAAAACTAATCAATTTCAAATTAGATATGTAGCCACAAAAATTAACTAAGATATCGTCATGTGAACTGGGTCTGGTGAGTTAATTCATTCAGATAAAAAAATGCCAAATATTCCCTGCACTAACAGTATTTTTTTTTATTTGCATAGATTTATTGCCGATCAAAATAAAATAAATTTTACTAATAGTGGATGTTTCGAAAAAAGTATATATAATCTACAAGATTTTAGTACTAACTGTAAGTCATGAAGTGCTAATTAAAAGCGATATTAATATGATATTGACTACAATAAATCAAGTCTGTTTGAATGTCAAACGTTATAATAGCAACTATATTTATTACTTATTGAGTTTTTTTCAATTTTTTTTATAGTTACACGTTTGTATAATAGAAAGGGTATGGGCGTGTTTCCATACAGAATTGGCCCCACCCTGGTATTTAAATAATTTTGATGTCATTTTATAGGTATTTTCGAGAAAATACGACATACCAAATTTCAAATCCGTAGCTCATCATTTGGCCGAGATATCAGTGAAAACATGTGAAAGTGGCCCCTTTTTTCAAACTCACTTTTTGTCGGAAATATGAGAGATATCGAAAAAATGTTAACGTCATTCTATTTATACTGATCTTGTCTATGTTGTTCATAACAAATAATGTGAAAAAATTATTTGTTAGTGTGAGAAAAAGTGAAAATAATTTTTTGTTTTGAATTTTCGGGTAGTGCGGTTGTTTGGACTAATTTTTAATTAGCATCATTAGAAGGGCTATTGAATTTTCTTTTGGTGTGCAAAATTTTGTTTTATTTCATGTGGTAGAACACATTCAAAATTAGAAAAAACCTGAGCAAGTACATGCTCGCGCTCATATAGCGCCCGTGTAAGTCGTCTCTCATTCGCAATGACTAGCAACAGCATTACTCGCCGCGCGTCTTGATAAATTAAAACATTTTTAATAAAACACAAGATATATACATTTATATTTTGAATAATTATATATTTATATGTATATGTATAATAACTATATTTTTATATAATTAAATATATATTATTTATATATTGCACAAGTATATTATATGATTTAATCATCATTAATAATTTATTAATTATTAATATTAATTATTAAGACCACTAAATAAATAAAATATAGGTTGATAAAAAATATACATAATAATAGTATATCGGTATAGGATTATTATTCATGCTACAGTAATGTATACAAATTCAAGTATGGTATACTAAGTTAGTCATAAATATATTAAATAATATCTTGAAGTTTTTTTTCAAATTAAATAATATATATTATTATTTAAATTAAAGATTATATTTTCAATATATCCTATGGAATGGAAGTACTCTACTTATAAACGATATTAGAAAATTCGCAGCATTATGATTATATATTGTATTGTGGTAACAACTAAATTATATACTAATCAAATTAAATTGATACTAAAATATAAGAAAAGTGCAAAATCGACTGGTACAAAGGTGTAGATCACACCAAAAATTAAAAAAAAAACATTATTCATTTAATAATTATTAAAAACTTCGTGATTAGTTAAATTCGAAAATTATATTAATTTTATTCTATCTGTATTTTGTTATATTATGTGTGGTTTATGCGAGCAAAATTTCAAATATCGTTTTAATTAAGGATGATACACAATAGTGCAGTAGTTCAATAATTATTATGAGTATTTATAAGTAGAGTACTTCCATTCCATAGGATATATTGAAAATATAATCTTTAATTTAAATAATAATATATATTATTTAATTTAAAAAAAACTTCAAGATATTATTTAATATATTTATGACTAACTTAGTATACCATACTTGAATTTGTATACATTACTGTAGCATGAATAATAATCCTATACCGATATACTATTATTATGTATATTTTTTATCAACCTATATTTTATTTATTTAGTGGTCTTAATAATTAATATTAATAATTAATAAATTATTAATGATGATTAAATCATATAATATACTTGTGCAATATATAAATAATATATATTTAATTATATAAAAATATAGTTATTATACATATACATATAAATATATAATTATTCAAAATATAAATGTATATATCTTGTGTTTTATTAAAAATGTTTTAATTTATCAAGACGCGCGGCGAGTAATGCTGTTGCTAGTCATTGCGAATGAGAGACGACTTACACGGGCGCTATATGAGCGCGAGCATGTACTTGCTCAGGTTTTTTCTAATTTTGAATGTGTTCTACCACATGAAATAAAACAAAATTTTGCACACCAAAAGAAAATTCAATAGCCCTTCTAATGATGCTAATTAAAAATTAGTCCAAACAACCGCACTACCCGAAAATTCAAAACAAAAAATTATTTTCACTTTTTCTCACACTAACAAATAATTTTTTCACATTATTTGTTATGAACAACATAGACAAGATCAGTATAAATAGAATGACGTTAACATTTTTTCGATATCTCTCATATTTCCGACAAAAAGTGAGTTTGAAAAAAGGGGCCACTTTCACATGTTTTCACTGATATCTCGGCCAAATGATGAGCTACGGATTTGAAATTTGGTATGTCGTATTTTCTCGAAAATACCTATAAAATGACATCAAAATTATTTAAATACCAGGGTGGGGCCAATTCTGTATGGAAACACGCCCATACCCTTTCTACAAAATATCTAAAAAAAACTTAAATAAACTATAGACACTCGATATACCATAATACTTCTTTATACTAATTTTAAAAAAATAAGGTATTTTTTCACTAAAATTTTTGATTAAGTCCTCTCACGCTTACTACAAAACGTGGCAATAGCGCTGATTTGAAATTTTATTGTGAAATATACCACACCATAAAAGATTATAAAAATTAGAATTAAGAATTATAAAATAGTATCCTCATAAAATAAAGTTTATCATATAAGAAAAAATCAATTTAAAAAATACGAAAAAATAAATTTAAAACGCAAGTTTCACGTGGAACTGGTGGCATAAAAGAAAAAATCTTGAAGAAAAAAGAGTTAATTTCGATCATTTTATGGAATGATCTTGATTCTTGAAATCAAATGCAGTCTATTCTCAATACTTCTCAAAGAAATCGCACATGCGTGGACACATAATAGTCATATGAATATACCACAATAACGTGCAACCACATAATATAGTACCTAAATAAATCTTCAATACTACGACCAGTATCAACACGAATATCCTTGGATCCATCTTCACCTTCCCCGCCAGCTTCAGCATCTGAAGAAGCACCACAATCGGATGCAATGTCCGAATTGGCATCATCCGACGCTGGACTACCTTCATGTTTCTGTTTGTAACTCGTAACATCTGAAAATATATAAATCATAAATTTGACCGAGTTCAAATTTCGTAATGAAATGATGTAGCATCAGTCTTAACTCATTTGTGTCGTAAAATTCATAATTTTAGCAATAGATATTGTATATACAACTATAATTTTAATAAACTTTGAACTTTAAATTTTGAAATTCAGATGTGACACACCAGTGTTAGGCTTATTGTTAATATCTAATTAGTTAGTTATACTTAGATAACTTGTTCACTGTAATGAGCTCATATAAAAATTGTTAGATTTTTTTAAATGAAGCATGCATTGCGTCAGTTTGACGAGTTCCCGTATACATATATATTTATAAGTACTATTAAGTACATAAAACTACCGTATACCTCCGTTGAACGAGATTGATAATTGTTATTGAAATGTATACAAATAGAATAATCATAGAAAACTAATTCATTACATTGAAACGAATACGTATCTATTGAAGTATTTTCTTAGAATTAACTGATAATGAAAATGATATTTCATGTTTCTTTTCTAATATTTAAATTCTTCATAAATCAAGCATTTATAATGATATTTTTTCAGGATTCTGGTCAGCGTAGATAGTTAATTCTAACTTATTTTGCAAAAACAAGTAGCTAATATAACTTAAAAAATAGGATCGTACAAATTACTACTACAAATTTTACAAGGGGTAACACCTTCGACGTGCCATGACAAGACTAAAAGGTGGCATATAACTTCTCGATGATTAGTCATGTTTGGTATGATTTACCCGAAATTTATCGATATCGGGCGAATTATGCCGAAAATATTGTGTGCGGTGTAACTAGAAGACTTGCATATAGAACAATTTAAAACACGACGATAAATAAAAATAAAATAATACAAATCATGACATTTCTTATTCTATTGCTACCGCAGTATGCAACGACATATTTTAGCATAAAACTAAATCATGTTGTGCCATAACGAATATGTTTACACTTAGAATTTACACAGTCAACCCTCCGATAACGCGATACTTTGAGAACACGGTTTCCATAACACGGTTTTTGTTCAACAAGTTCCTTCCGTGTAACCTATGAATGACTAGTAACTAGATACTGTTAAAGTTATTAACGAATGTTTAGTAATGCTCTTTTTTAATTTTTCAAATATTTTTATATACACATGACAGGTTATATCATAGCTGTGTACGACATCAGTTTTAGTAGTGCTAAGTGCTAAGTAAATTTTGTTGGTTAACAAATCATTCTAAAAAAATTCTGCTGGAAAGTATTGAGAAACGGTTTTTTAGTTTAGTTTTTGCTTAATTTTTTATCATTTACTCAAAGAAATTCTACAATTCAATAAAAGTAATTAATATTTTTTTATCACATAACTATGTATATTTTAAAATTAATTAAATTATTAAAAATTAAAATTATTTATAATTATCTATCATATTTATATGAACCCTTCAATTTTTTCATATTACACATATTAGGACATATTAGGATCTTTGACTTTTAGACTGTGCAATGCAAAATTCATAATTTTATTTCTGCTTGTAGGGGCTTATATATTAGAAGTACGATAATGTTAGTGAAATCGTTTGGAGAAAAAATCGTTTCATAGTAAACGATAATATTTTATTGAAATATAAAATGTATTTATTATTACACGTTTAGTTATTTAATTCATACTTAATGTAAAACGTGTACAAACATTTAATGTAAATGTTCAAACGATAACATAATCATACGATTTTCATTGTTGATCAACATGCGTTGATTTCATCGTTCGCCAAACCTCGCAAGAGCAAATCCACTGATTTGTTTATTTTATAGATTTTGTAATCAGGGAGATTGTTTCAAGTGCCAATAATTTTTCACAGACTATTTATTAATTTTAATTTAAACTTCCGAAATTTTCCTTTTTTCTTATATTGACGATCAGAACTCAATGGTGCTATGAGCTGTTGTGATGAATTTCTAACAAACTACAATTTTAGTTTTTTAAATAGCTACCCAAACTCCCATCTTCATGTGATTATTTTTCATTATGGCAATTTATAAGAGATTTTTTTTTATTTATGCAGCAATGCAGTAATGCTATATTTTTTTAAAAAAATACGATGTCACTACTGCTCGACAACAGACTGCTTAAAGCGGAAAATTTTCGAAATAATTCTAGTTTTATTTCTTTGATAAAACTTACGAATACAATTTCAATTTCAATTTTGCTTTTTTGAAATGAACTATATTTACTTTCTAAAACAAACGCATGTTATAAAAACTACAAATTATAAAAATTGATTTAAATTAAAAACGCCAAACGCTTATCAGTAAATACTAATGAAAGTCTCATTTATAGCATCAAATCAAATATTATTTGAAAAAAGAAGAAATAGATATAATTATTTTTTTTCAAAATTTATTACGTGAGGAAAATTAAATATTTTCACGAAAGATTCAGAGCTCATAGAAATTAATTTCTTATTTTGCGAATTGTAATAGCAAGACTAATAGCACAGCAGGCCCAGAGAGCTCAGTCGGTAGAGCATTGGACTTTTAATCCAAGGGTCCAGGGTTCAAGTCCCTGTTCGGGCGGCTAGTTTTTTTATTGAACAATAAATCGCATAAACAGCTTTACAAACATCAAATAAACAGTTTTTAAAGAAATAATATAAAAATTACCTCGCCGGCGGGGAAATACGCCATGATTATTAACCTAATTCAAAGAGAAAATAAATAATCAATGTTTATAAGAACAATCTCAATTTGCCAAATATTATTGATACGATTCGGTCTTTTTCAATAATATTTTTGTGATCCAGGTGCAATAAAAAAAAAACCATCGCCCGAACAGGGACTTGAACCCTGGACCCTTGGATTAAAAGTCCAATGCTCTACCGACTGAGCTATCCGGGCCTTGACGTTGCAAGCATTGCTATTACTAATCGCAAAAAAATCTGATTCTCAATAATATATGCGTGGACCCTCGGATCCAGGAGTTGGTATTACAAACCTTGCTATTATTTACAAATAAATTACTAATTTCGAATGCTATAGTGGCGATTATAAAATATTCTATCATAAACAAGCAAAAAAAAAAAAAAATATTTTAGTGTTTATAATACTATTATAATATGTATTGTTCAAAACAACGTAGCTACAAAACATATTTAATAGTACTGACCTACCTTCATCGTTATAAGGCACATCAAAGACGAACGGTCCCATCATGGTGGGCACAGGCAACGGAATTCTTCCTAATAATAAATGCACTAAATTGCAAGATCTAGCCATAAGGGTATCGTACGTACGACCTTCAGGAAGATTTTGACACATTCGAACTAAAGTTTGTATGGGAGAACTGGCGGATAATAATTGCTTTGCTTGCTCTGTAATAGTTAAGTAATAAAAGTTAAACGAGGTAATAAAATAATTATAAAATACAATATATATTAATTACATACTTATAGCGCACAGTTGAAGTAAACAAGTAACACAATGGGAGAAAATCTTCGCACGCGCTTTTCCTTCGTTTTTATGAGCTCTGTCTAAACACCGTAATAACCAACTTAAAATTGAAGTTTTCAGGACATTCTGACAGCAGCATCCTGCAAACAAATTTTAAATAAAAATAAACAAGAGAGGTAATGAAAATCTTTAATTTGTGGTGCTCTTGTTACTTCGGGGAGACCACTAATTATTATTATTATTATTATAGACACATGCTTCATGCATACGATTGTAATCCAATAAAGTATGATATATTCAATGTATCAAATTAATGAAGTTCTCTCATTAATTCTCAAACTAGGTTGCTCTAATCTTTGCTCATTTGTATCAACAGATTGTAAAAAAACTTAAAAAAAAACAATAAAGTCCTAGTATCTAATGTCAAAGTAAATATAGATTTAAAAATAATTATTACCATTAAAATAAAATATAAATTGTTGAATAACTTCAATTTTAAATAAACAAATTAATATTAGCAATCTTCTAAAAACGGTTAAATTATAGAGTAATTGTCTTCATATTCCATAAAAAATAATATAATTAGTTAGTTTTTTTTCATCAAAGATACTTACGATTTTTTGTTGTTGTGGTAAGAACTTGCAATACTACACGCAATTTCGGCGTTGGTGCCGCACCAATATTTAATAAAACTTTTTCTAGAGTCTGGTGCAATCCATCGCGATTCAAAAGTGACGTGGTAGAGGCTAAAATGGTATTAGATAAAGCATCAAATAAATACTACTAATCATCAATCGTAGCAAATGTTGGAACAAAGCCAACCAAATTTTGTGAAAAATCCGACAAATCAATAAATTTAATATTTTCACACAAAATCCATAAAACCTAATTTTATTCATACAATTCAAAGAAAATTAATAATAAAATCACTCTCTATACAGATTCCAAATAGATGTAATATCTAAATTCAATTATAAAACAAAATACAATACATTTTTATAAGAAAGACTTCATAAAATCTAGAACACTATAATTGTAATATAAAGAAATAAAATCCGAGCATTTCGAAAAACAAACACTAACACTTTCTAATTTCGAAGAATTTTCATTTAGCATCTGTTTATTTTTTAAATTTGCCTCAATTTTAAGTAGTTATTCAAGTATGCAAAAATAAAAAAAACGCAATATGATACTATTACTTATTATCGATTAGTTGATACTTACTATTTTTGACGAGCGTTTTAAAGATAATCAGTAGTGGAAAATGTATTTTCACATGATTTGCATAGAATTTTAGTAGAAGGTGAAATGACCGGATTGCACCCATGGAACGCGTTTTAAAAGAAAATTTTGGATCTGGAAAAAATCAGTATTATTTAATATACAATCATATCAGGATACATATTATTTACAGTCAGAACTTATATGTGCAATATTACAAATAATACATCCTGTACTTATGAAAGAATTGTATAATATTTGTTATTAAATAATATTAAACACGATAATAATATTAAACACGATAGTTATCATGATTATTTGGTAATGAAACAGTACTCAGTAAAAAGTCTTTGATCATAAAAATATCAATCAATCAAAGACAGATTTTGAACTGGAATACAAAATCATCATTAATTTTATTTTTTCGATAATATAACATTTACAAGTACATATACATTTTGTTTGTGTACCATTTGATAGTGAACGTTTACTATATTTGGCATGACATCAATAAACTAATGGGGACATCGGTTACTTTTTATTCCTAATTTAAATTTATATCCAAAACTTCAACCACTTCTGCTGCAAAAACGTGTGCAAAGTAATTTTTATCAGAGAAACTTTTAAAATTAGTATGCTCCTACTTTTCTGTCAAAATGTCATCTTGCACTTCAGTGCACCTTACACAAGTGCATGTTAGACGTCGATCGACTGTTAATATCTTCATTATAATACGAGCGACCACGACATGTATGATATGAAGCTTCACAAAATATATAAAACAACATATTCAATCAAGGAACAAATCAATCTTCATTACATGAGCTTACTGTATCAAATTCATTCGACAGAAAAGCTAAACTATACTGTTTTGATTGGAAAGCATCATAAATTGAATTCCCAATTCCATGATACTAATGAACAAAATCTAATATTTATTTGTTGCATAAAGGAAAAATTAAAGACATAAATTCTTTAACAACGTTGGTGAACCTTGTTGGTGTTTTGGATGACTTCTACTATCTCGTTTAGCTCCTTTTGACAGATTTTTTTTTTAAATAGTTAGATGATGATATTAGGAGCATAATAATTAACATTATTAATAATAACTTGTAAATAGCAGTACAAATAGTAGGAACAACTGACTTCTGGTCAATGTTAAACTCATAATGCAATTTGCATCTGCACTTACTGTTTCTATTGCAATGTTTGTACAAAGAAGTTACCAAAAAATAATAACAACTGATAAAAATCGAATTTATAGCAAAATAATTGTTCAAGAAAAACACTGCAATCGTTTTGATGTTGACTAAAATTTTGTAAAAAATACTAAATCTATTAAAGAAACGTTTGAAGTATGTTTATGAATAAATTGATACGCACGTACCTACGCAGAATTTATATAAACATTTAATTACTATTAAATCAACATTGTTAATCGATCGTAATCTGCAAATTTCCGCGATTTTAATGGCTTTCCTTTCATAGAAGCGTGTGATCTGTCGGCTTAACTAACAGACAAGCATTATCGCTTACAGATAACGTTATTTTTAGTCCGAACGTATGTGAATATAGCACGTTTTATAGTTCTGATATAAAATGAAAATAAAATAAACACTGACTAAAAAATACCAAGCCACGCATTTTGAAATATTATGAGAGAGGTTGATGTGCGCATCCAATGCTCTTGTGTATGCAACTAACAGAAACCGTAAACTAACAATTTTCTCACAATAGTCGAGAAACCCATCACCAGTAGCAATTAGTTTTCACTGATATTCGTACCTTCAACACGTGTGATATAAGGCTTAAAGCACTATATAAATTTAGAATGAATAAGCATATGTATTCATAAGAAATTTTGGATGAATAGGTTTTTCATAAACTAAAAATGCTAGAAATAGACGGCAATACTTTACCCTTTAAAAAAGCTGACCAATATTATATGTTTATTTAGGTATTTGAAGATAATTAGGTTATCGAAGCGTGTCTCTTGGCATTCAAAGTTTTCATAGAAAAGGAAATTAATTAATCAATTTGATAAGAACAATATCTGTAATTGTGATGATTTATCACTATTATTAATGCAGCAATGCTGAATGAGACAACTTCTGCTTGACTACAAGCCGCTTGAAGCGCGATGAACCGGGACCTCTAATTCATGTCCAGTTGTTCTAACCACTTACCTACGAACGAGCCCTACTCAAATATAAATTATATTTTCGTAAACCATTGTAAATAAATAGAAAATAATAAAGTTACTATATGATGGAAGGTGACTATAAAATACGAAGAATTACATAATTAAAAAATAATTTAAACGGCACCAGCAATTTCAACGTGAGATGTTCAGAAAGTCCACGCCAGACTAACTACTATTAACATACGAATTTCCAATCCAGCTCGATTTGTCGTATTTATTAAGTTATTTTATACTTTATTTTCAAAGCTTTTTTATTACGCAAAACTTAAAGGTTATAAATAATTAACGCTTTGAGTGCAAACTATAATTTCCATACACAGATGGAAAATGATCAATTGAGGAGTCGTAAAATAGACCAATGTTATAGCAAAACTATGTTATGTAGCGTTTCTCATATGAAATGATACTAAAATCTATAAAAATGCCAAGTATTTGCTTTGCGGTCAGGCGTTTTAAACATAAAATGTAGCTTATATTGTGCCACATCACAAAGATGAATTTATGATAAAATTGTGCGTTTGACGTTTGTGCGTAGGTTAAGTTTTCTATCTAAAACGCCTGACAGCACAGCAACCGCATAGCATTTTGAAAGTTTTTAGTACCATTTTACTATGTAACATAGCCTTGCCATAACATTGGTCTATTTTACGGCAAAATCGTCCCCTGAGTGTATAGTTATATTATAATGAACAGTACCTCAAATCATGCTTGAATATAACTATAGCCAATTACTTTTACTTTTTTCTGAATTATGCCAAAACTATTAAATATACATATTCGATCTATATATATATATAATTAACACAAAAATAGTGATTGACCGCTGGGTTGATCTATTGAGAAAAAAATATCTAGTATAATTTGCACTAATAACAGCTAACAGAACTCGTGGTTCTGATCGCTGTTCAATTAGAAAAAAAACAGAATTTGAAATAAATAGATACTCCCATGCAAAATATAGTTCTCAAGTTACTGTTAATATCATATATTTATTGAAATTTCACTTGCCTTTTTGTGCAAGTTGTGCAAGCAACCACAGCAATTCATATAAAAGTTGTTCGTTTGCAGCTTGTTGAACAGCACTTGCTCCTCCAGCTGTAGTTCGCACGCAGAGTGCAGAAACCATGCGTATAATAGTTACAGTACCACCAATGCTCACGATGTAAACAGCTACTGCCTTCCGAGCCTCTGAAGTAATTTTTTTCTTTATATTTATTTTTGTCAATCAAAATTAAAACAGTCTTATTTGATAAATTAGTGGTGTCAAAACAAAATAGGAAAACGACACATCAGACATACTCGGTACGGGGTATGCCCGCACGTACTGGTGCGGCGGTTTACATATTTTTTTTCAAGTCATCTTGATGGACAAGGGCTCTCCCGTAGGTAAGCGGTTAAGAGCGGCGGGACTTGTTTCAGAGGTCCCGGGTTCGATACCCACCTCGAGCGGCCTGTTGTCAGACAACAGTGACAACGATTTTCTTATCGCTGTTCAATTAAAAAAAAATCTTGATGGACTGGGCTGCGCTCGGCTGGTTGGATTTGTGTATGATCCACAATTTGTGTGGAAATTTTCTATATGCATTATGATGAACTTGTTAGAAATCGTAAAACTTAGTTTTGGCATCGTTGAGTAATTTTATTATTCAATTTGCAAGCCTAACCCCTAAGCATGATGTCATAAGTTCAATTATAGAGTAAATTAATTGAACTAACTATATAATCAAGTAACAGAATCAATGTTCTCATTAATTTAATCAGCATAAATTTTTCGTCAAATAACGCATACAAAGAAAGAAAAGCTAGTTTAGCGCGTGACATTTTGCCTAAGACATCCTCGTATTGTGAACAAATATGGTAGATATAAAATGGATTTATTTACATGTGTTTATAAAATTAGACAAAGTCAAAGATTTGAAGATTTTAATATAATAAATAGAAAAAAATGGAATAAAAATAATTTGAAATATCCATACTTTTTTATGTATCATATTAAATATTTATGTACTACTAGGAAATCAAATCATTGCCCATGAATCAAGTAAAAGATTATTAATTTTTGGTTAATCTGTTAACAATATTTGATATGAATTTTATGCTGACATGAAATTTATAAAACTTAATAAGAAGTATTTATACATATTGTCAAAAGCTAAACTTTTAACCACCAACTGGCAATTGTTAGCCCACAATTAAGTGAATTATTTATTGTATAAATATTATCAAATTCTCTATAAAATTTTCATAATTAGATGTGCACATGACATGCACTCACATGCACTATATTCCATCCAGTTTAGTAATATTTCCTTATTATTTTAAAAACGACTGATCACGCCTCTACTAAATGATTAAATTTAAATTGATAAATTTCTTGCGATTGTATGTATTTAACTGCATACAGGAACTTAAATTGAACAGATTCGAATCAATGAATCGGAACAGTTCTGAAAAGGAATTCATACTTTCAAATATTTCACATATGAGACCAGCTTTTCTTATTGTTAGTTTAAACAACATTTTTTCTTATTACGTCTGGAAGCAATATATTGCTCTTCTGCCCTATTCATTCATAATAAATAAATTTCAAAAATATGTTCATAATAATTAAAGACAACAATTAAAACTTTTTTCGAAGAGAGTTTTGAAATTCAATACTAACATTTTTAGAAATGATGTCATTTTAAATTAAACTGTTAATAAATCTATTTTAAAACGAGGAATGAACGAGTGATGCATTCAGCGATACTTAAACTGCATTTCTATACAAATGAAACCGTACTAATCTTCCCTGTGAATAAAACTAAATTTGTTTATGAATATTTGATTTAAAAACATCAGTCATATATAATGTAATTACTTCACGTTTAGCTTAACTTCTTAACAATAATCCAAATAATGTAATATGCTATTGCGTTGAATAAAATAGTTCGATATATTTGCTAACAAGATTTCAAATAATATGTTTTATGAATAGATTTTTTTGATTAATACAATATCATTACTATTTAAGAAAAAATAAATTTTTCTACATAGGGTAGGGTGAGGCACAAAGATCCAATTTGACTTTGAATAATTATTTTGTAAAGACCAAACCAATTATATTACAACAAATAACACATATCAATCAAACAATTATCTAACTATGTTCAGAAAAACTCCCAGCTAATTTATCATACTAAAAATGTATTTTATGCTGTTTTTCAAAAAATTTTAAACTGTCTCTTTTGCCCCATAGGCGGAGTAAATTGGGACGGTCAGGGGCAAACAGTTCCACTGTCTTATTTTAATTTTAAGAGTATTTTACAAAATAATATTTACATTATTCAACCAATGCAAAATATAAATTTCATGGCTCCATTTACTACAGAGATAACATTGTATATAACCTCGATCTGGTATTTTTTCAAAAATATTCATCAGCAGATATGGAATAACTATTTATTCAAAGTATCTCTTGTAAAATTGCTTTTTTAACTTAATTCCCTTTTTTATCTTTTACACCTTTGCCAAGATAAAGGTTCAGTTGGTTCTTTTTACCCCACCCAAGTGTAAGTTTCTATAGAGATTATATAAAAAAAACTGTTGAATAGAACTCTCACATTACATTTTATAAAACAAATAAATGACGTATACTGAAAAATTATATTAAGGTCTCGAAAACTAAGCAAATCCTAACTTTACTGTTTTTTTTCGATATCGGTGGTGGAACTTTGTACTCGCGGACCTAAGCCTCACTCTACCATATATACAAAGTAGCATATATATTTACTTTTCCATCTTATTATGGAGTAACAACTTGAGTACATCATGAAACAAAATAGAATTTAGAGTTTTACTGATTAAAAAAGTTTGAAATCAACTGTGACATCATTTGAAAGTACTTGGCATACATCAGGTTTCATTCAACTGATCTAGATTTACTGTAATTTAAGTGCAGTTAAAAATATATTTTATTATAATACAAAATCACTGATGTAGATCATCGTATCTACTGTACATGGATAAGTTTGAATATTTAATGTAACTTTTCTAAAAATGACTTTGAAAAATTCTTAAATTTTAGTTTTTAAATTAAATGTTATTAATAAAAGTTATCACATTCTAAATTAAATTAAAAATGTGATTTTTTTTGTTTATATTAATTATATTTACTAATTTTCATAATAAAATCGATTAACAAAAATACAGTACCTTTTCCTCGATTTTTATTTTTTCCCTTTCCCCGCACGGAAACGCATTCGTGAAGAATTCCGGCAATACTGCAGGCCGTGGCGGTATCACGAACGAACTGCAATAGAACGCAAACTTTTAAAAGAAAGAAATTATCATAGGTCGGGCAATTATAGTATGAATCGGTGCCAAGGAAATAAGCAGGTGAACTACTATTGGAACAATTCTGTGAGTACATAAAATAGGCAATTGTAGAAAATCCTAAAATCATTCCGACTTTAATAATGTCTTCTTTATTTTTTTTATTCACTACTATATTTACAACTGTCCAGTTAAGAACATTTAGTTTACATTTGTCAGTCGTAATAGGGACTAATTTATAGCCGTAATTCTTTAATTTAAACCATTTTTATATAGATCTATCTATGTTGCATAATGATTAACAAAAAAAAATAATACACAGACTTGCTGAAATTAGTACATTAGCTGTATATTGCATGAGAACAATAACGTTAAAAAATTAAAAAAAAGATTTTTTTGAAAAAAAAAAAATAATTTTTTTTCCAAAAGCAATTCTTTCATCAACACAAGCAGAAAGGTTTTTGAATGATTGAAATCAGATGCTTATTTCTCTCAAAAACTGTCATTTTTGTACATTTAGCTCTGTTAGAAATGGCTGGACCTGCCTTTGCCAAAAACTAATCACCACTTCTCCCAATCATTACAAATTGAATGTTTTTAGATCATTCAAATCGGATGCTCCGTTCTCTCAAAAACTCGATTTCTATTTTCTGCACTGTTTGCTCTTTATCTCCCTATCAACAAGAATTGAATATATTTTGAACCAATTAAATTGGTTGATCCGTGCGCCCGAAAACGTGAACGAAAAAATGCGGACACACAAAACACACACACACATTCATGTTTTCAGCCAAAATGTTCAGAAACCTTCAAAACGTGCAGAAATGCAAACATTTTCATTTTCAATTTTCGGCCCATTACTATAATTACCCTACGGGAAGTTAATAAAGAATAATGCAACTTTTAATATAAATGTGAAAAAAGTATTCAAACAATAGTATTAATATGGCAAATAAAATTGTCAAGGGTCAAGCAATCGGTCAAGAATATATTTGGAAGCTCTTTCACCTTTAGAAAGACAAAAACGATCTGTTCAATATTATGACCTGTATTTGCCTGTACTAATAATGTAACAAAAACAAAATGAAAAAACAACAGTAATATTGTATGTATATATTGTTGTAATAACAGTATATTGTTGTGTATATGTATTTTGAAATCAAATCATATATCAAAAGATAACCCGATAGTTGTAAGTGTATTGATGTGTATGTATATATATTTTATTTACAGCAATGCCAAAAAAGGCCACTTGAAAACATATTTTGATTTTTATTTTTAAGTGATAGTGGATATCACTTCTGCTCGATATCAGGTTGTGCGCAAAGCCGACTCAAAACAGTGGATACAAAGTCGTAAAGATAAAAACAGAGAAATGGCTTTTCTTAATAAACTAATAATTATTACAGTCCTCCGAACAGCACAATAATTTCTAGAAAGTATTTTTGCACAATTTGATAACATTTTGCAAATATTTGATTAAATCACGCAATTCTCCAATGCAGTACATTTCACAGAATAATACCATCTGTAACTATGCCAAAATACAAAATATTTGATCTTATTCCAAAATCCAAAGATTTTTGAAGGACGTAACAATTTTATTGACTCCAATAATTGTCTGCAGTAGGAATGTTAGCAAGTTTATAATTTACTTAGCAATACAAAATCATAATGTCTTCGAATAACGCCCTTAAGGTTTAGTAATTAATAACAATTGCGGGCATAATACGTATACTAATTATATACATGTAATTATATATTATTATTATTATTCTTATTATTGTTATTTTTAAGTTTAATATTGGTGTTTTTCCCGAAAACAGACCCAAAGTAAAAAAAGCTCTACAAGTATACTTCCTACTCTCTACTTGTCAAACTTCCACTTCATAGTAACTTGTATCTGTATCTTGTGCGTGGGCTTTCAATTCTTGGTATTTTCATTTATATGCATAAGTCGTCAATCATCTACATTCTTTTTTGTTCGAATCGAGTTTAGACCATCTATTTTACTTTCGATGGCGTCGTGTAGCAAGCGCTTTATGCAAAATGAATCTGATAGTACTTCCTTATTTGCAACTTGGTTAGTCCATTTTATTTACTCCTTTTTCCCCAGTAGGAGAGACTGGGTACGTTTGTGCCAGGGTACAGTAGTGACAGTCCTCATAATAGCTAAACCATACTGATTTTGAGAAAGGGTTTCAAGGGAATAAAGATGTAGTATGTTTGTTTAAATAAGTTTCCATCAATACTTTTAGTCGGCCCCTACGTTAACATGATCTGTAGACCACATTGCTTTTGAACAGTCAAAAGTAAGTTTTTCGTTCAATTTCTTTTAATAATAACTGTATACAGATAAATTACTTTGTTTGTTATTTTGCTGTAAGTTGAACATTAATAGTTAATTACCATCAAGATAATTGCTGGTTTTTGCATAGATAATTTAGCTCGATCATAGAGATGATTTCTAATTGCTAGTTTTTGCATAGATAATTTAGCTCGATCATAACGATGATTTCTTTCCAAAAGTGTGCTTTTGGGTACGGTTGTAACAAATTTTGTGGGTACGGTTGTGACATGTACTAAACTAAGAAAACAAATCTAAAGAGAAAAGAAAGAAAAATTTACAAAAATTTTTTGTTAACTTTGTATAAGAAAATATGATTTATTATATTTTGTTATATTATATTTACAAGCTTTATTTGAACAATTATGTTGTGTTGTGTACATATTTCTGATAATAAAGTCGTTTCTGACCATGAAAGTTATTTTGGTGTTTATACCTAGTGTTTTTTAAACTATTTTTATGCCTGTCACACCATCCATCCCTGGGAGTGTGGATGGTTGAGATCTGCTCTCTTATCTTGTATGATTGGATTTTATTACTATTTCATCGTATTTAAAGACAGTATTTCTGAACTTTTATGTAGACAAAAGTTCAAATTACAATTTAATTTTCTTTTCTTCCAGCTACTATAATATCAAATATGATTACGGCGGCCTTGTTCAGAATTTATATTTTAGATTCGCACTGAGGAAAGTGGAAACTCACTGTCCCTGGTACTCGGTGAGTATCTAATTTCCATTTTTTTTCTAAAATTTTCTTATTGGCATTTCTTCTAATTCGACGATTTGTTGATATATGGTAATTCAGTTTCGGTTTATAATATTAAACTTTTTTAATAATAGACGACAATAAACTAGTTTTTTATTGATGTTGTGCCCGAATATTAGACTCTGTTATATATATATATATACATATATATATATATATATATATATATATATATATATATACACATGAATGAATTATTACTTTTAATGTCATATTTTCAACATAATTCATAAAAATCTGTCAAAACTAATATGATGGTCAATATGTTTAAAAAATTGTAACAGATTTGTAATGTTTACTAATAAATATCAATTAGATGAGAAACTAGGAGTCGATGCCAACAAAACGTATGGCAACGACAGCCCATTCATCAAACTACCCGTGCATGTCTATCTTAAGAAATCGAGATTCGATAAAGAAACTTGGCAATAAATTATGACGATCAAAATCTAGAAGCAATTACATCAAGTAAATAAGCACGGCAAGGAATAACTAAATCGCAATACGAGCAAGAAATAATGCATCAGGGTAAATGAGCACAAATTATGCAATTCTAAGTAATTTGTAAGATTAATGCAGATAACATAGAAAATTGTAAATATAAGTAATATCATTAAACAACTTTTAAAACATTTACATGAACATGATATCACTTTTTGCGTGCTTAATTAATTGAACAAGTTTTGCTCTAACTAGCGATATGATGGTAATAATAATTAGCAAATATTGTTGATTGATTCATATCAGATATATCGATTAACATTTCTGCTAAAATTAAATAAGTATATATCTGAACGTTCCGAATATTTTCAAGAAAATAACTATGATAACTGGTAAGTTATATTTTTAAAAATTAATATTCATATTTCTATCATTTTTACAAAATAGTAATTACTAAATTCGGTACTAAATTATTTCGTCAATTTACGAAGATTTATATATTTTATGTTCAAATAGGTACGTAAACCGTAAAACCATTAGTTGACTAATAAATGAAAACAAATATAAATTTTGACTTTATATTCTGAATTCTCCCCCTTATCCTATATAAAAACTATAGATAAAATACAGATACAAAGTATCGAGCAATATATGTTTTTACATATAAATTGTATGACACTGTAACTAAAAACAAATTATTTAATCTATAAACAAATATTAGAAAACAAAGTTAATCAAATTCGCAAACTTCATAACATCATTTTATTGATAAAATTAATATTCAATAAATAGAACTAAACTGAAAAAAATAAATAAAAATATGAAACGTTTCAATTTGATCGAAATATACACTACAATTGTGCGTTGATACAAAATTAGCAAAACTACTAAGAACAACTTTCGGGCACAAAATATAAGCAATATGGTAGAAAAAATTATTTTTGATCATTGTTCGATATATGAGTTTCGGTCACGTTTTCTGAAACAAATACTATAATACTTGTTTACAGAAAAGCACTATAAACTTTAATATTGTACGGCCAGCAATGTTAAATATTCTGCAGTGAAATATACTAAACTAGTGGTGCATGGCATCGTGCCTTAAGGGGGTATTCTACTGTAGAAGCATGAATTTTGCCCGGTTTTTGAAGCGCTGTATAAAGGAAACAAATGATATTTTTACTATCGATTTTTTCATCATTTGTTTATTGATATTTTATTATTACATAAAAAAAATATTAAAGAAAAAAAATTAGAATTCACAAAGTTATGAGCAGTCAAAGTGGAAGCTCAAAAAAAAAGAGGGTGTCCTGGCGTGCATGATTCCAACCCTCCTGGTGATCCGAAACATAAAAAATAGATGGATTCTTAATTATTATAGATGTCGCTATCGTATGAACCTTGGATAAGTCAAAAAAAATATTTTTGTTTGAATGGCGGCAGTTTGAAAAAAAAATATTTTTTTTCATGTTTTTTTTAACAATTCCGAATTTTTTAAAAATACTAAATGAAAAGTTATAGTTTTGGGAGAGGTCCATGCGATAAAGCAATGTATAGAGAAGATCCTCTCCAAATTTGAAGTAAATCGGTTCATTAGAACTCGAGATATCCTTACCGCCAGCTCGAAAAAAGTAGTTCCGAGAAAAACGCGTTCAAAGTTTTGAGACTCGGTCTGACCCGAACCGAGGCCACGTCACTAAAACGGATATAACTCAGGAAACAATCGTAATTTTGAAAAATCCTTTTAATGACATATTTTTGAATAACTAAACTTTGAAAATATGAAAAAAAAATTTTTTCGATTTTTTCAAAATTCTACAGTAGAATACCCCCTTAAGGCAGAATGCTGGAACTTCCCATACCGTTATTTAAAATTTCTCGAAGCTTAGAAAGAAAAAAAAGTTTTTTGAGGATTTTTGGAAATTTTAAAAACATTTGAAAAATTTGAGTATTTATTGAAAAAAACAGAAAAAAAGTTGTTTAAATTGAAAGGAATTTTGATACCCATTGAAGTCACTTGATCTATACGTAAACAAAAACTTGCATCCACACTAACGATCAAGTTTTCCAAAATGTTCAGAAACCTTCAAAAAGTAAAGATATGCAACAATTTTCATTTGCGATTTTAGGACGATTGCTATAACCCTACGGACTAAAAAACTGAAATACTAAATAAAATATCCTAAGTGTTTCTTGGTGATCCTGCAGATAACCACCTACAGAAAACCATCCTACAAATAATAATAATTTTTATTATATTATCCTATTAATCCATGAATACGATACACCAGTGATTGACAAATTTAAATTACTGCAATAATTATTATCAGCCAACATATTTTGTAGATATAGAATGTACATAAATCCTTTCTAAAATTAGATACACTAAACTATGCATTAGAAATTAGCGCATAGGCCAAGTGCATGTTTAATTGCTATGATATCAATGCGTAAATTGCCACATTGACATTGACCGAATATTTATTTCCTGGTTTAATTATGAGCTTACTTGAGTCAATCTAATTTAAGTTGTTTTCGATTTCAAATCACTGTTATCTGCTTTGAATTAAATTATAAATTTATCATCAATAATAAATAAATGTATTTACTATATTAAGTTATTAATAAAAATAATATTCAATATATTTGTACCTCCAATAAACTCATCAACATGCTTATATTTTGAAACTGCTTTCCACGTATTGAATCCAATGTAGTTTCTCTTATTCTTTTATCTGAAAATTGATGAGAAAATTACATGAATATTGGTTTTTGATGGTACTAAATTATTTTAAAAATACTAAGACTGTTATATATTCAAAATAATGGTAATACTAAGATAATACGACTAAGTTTGAATTTCGTATATCTTATTTCGTTTCAAGTTTATCAATCTTTGATAATGCGTAACTATTTTTGTGATTTGCTAAATTGTTTAAATGCTTATCTTGACTAATGTAAAAAAAATCACATCTGGGGTTAGTTGTAACAAAATTTGAAGCTAGTTATAGAATGCAAGAATGCAATTCTGTCGTTACTACTTGCCCCGTTAGATGTTACAACTAGCCCCAAAACATAAGATAAGTTATAGCACCAAATTTTTTTTGAGAATGATTAATTGTAAAATAATGAACTATAGTTATAAAATTATTTTTACTTGATTCGTTTGGGAAATAGTTACAGCATCTTTCCATCTCATTTCGTAGAAATATAATCAGTAAATTTCATGATATATTAACATTAAAATAACTGTTACAACAACCTCCCAGCCCACTACTAGACAGTAAATTTACCGTATTGCATCTTTACAATATCGTATTTTAGTGAAAATTGTACATAACCCTTGGTATGCATAACAGTGCAGATTTTTTTGTATCACTTTGTTATATAAACCTTAAAGTTAATAATAATCTCATATTTCGAAACATTGTTTGATTTAGTCATTATTAAATTGAGATGTTGCTATTTATAGAGTCTACTATTAGCTTGTAAGCCTAACAATTACGGAGAATATAAAAGTATTTCATATGAAATATGCAAGTTAGTTGCGTTTTGCATGGCTTTGTATGATCAATTTCATTAAAAATAAATGCTTATAATAAGTTACGCTTGCAATAAACACAATATTAACCATAATTTACATTTACGATACGAGATTCTGGGAATGAAGCCTGTCGTAAAAGTTTAATGTTTTTTATGTATAGTAAAGTTATTTTTTGCTGCGGTTTCGTGACTTGTCATTATCTTTCAAAGAGCTTAAAGACTTTGTCTCCGCAATGCGTTCAATAGTGATAATGGATTATTAATACAATATTAGTAATGGAAATACACTTTCAACTCAATGACTTTGTATGATGTGACATGATTTTGTTATGAACATCGGCATTTGAAATATATTTCATTATTAATTTTCCCATTTGCCGCACTGCTGGATACCAGAATGCACAGAAATCAACTAAATTCAAAATGGATATATATACACTTGTACATATATATATATATATATATATATATATATATATATATACATAGGGTAAGACGGGACACAAAGATTCAATTTGACTTTTAGACATAAGAAACAAATAACACATATCCAACGAACCACTATCGAACTATGTTCAGTAAAGTTCTCAGCTAGTTCATCTTTGTAGAAATATGATTTTGCAATTTTCCTAAAATTTGTCATCTGTCCCTTTATACTGAATAGCCGGGGCAAAATGCCCACTATTTTATTTTTAATTTTGAAGAGATTTTATGAATAAATGGCTATATTATTTATGTAATGCAACGCAATCTATTACAACAACAACTGTGAACAACAAATTTAAAAAGTTATAAAGTTTTATTATAATAATAAATACCAATTCTTGCTGTTATGATAAATTTTGCTTGAAGAGCTATATCTCTTATTTATCATAATCAGACTTATCATTTAATTAAGCATAATTACTACAAACAATACAACTTCTGTTTGAAAAACATATTTCAGGTGCCCTTTTTTGACAAGATCATACAAACCTCATCTAGAATTTCGTCAGAAATATTCATCATCAGAGTTGGAATAACTATTAATTTAATTTAATTTTTGTAAACTTGCTTTTTAAACTTGTTCTACTAATTTGTCATTATTCAGACCTTTGGTTCCGTTGGTCCTTTTATCCCCAAGTTATGTAAAAAACTGTTGAATTTAGCTTAAAAATAGCAATATGCCTCATGAAACAGTTAAATAACATATAATTAGAAATTGTATCAGATATCATAAACTAAACAACATTGTTCAAAACCAAAAAAAACTAACAACGAATGTCGACCGATTCATGGCAATGACATCTTTCTTTCTCTCTATTTTAGAACAGAATTGTTAAAAAATACTTTGCTTTACTTATTTTTGAGAAATGAGTGTTAAAAACCAAAAAAAAACTAACAACAAAAGTCGCGCGATTTATGGCAATGGCTGGTTACATCTTTCTTTCTCTCTACTTTAAAATAGTAATGTTAAAAAATACTATGCTTCACTTATTTTTGAGAAACCGTGGTGGACCTTTTTACTTGTGGACCTTTAAGGTCCGCTATACTCTATTGTATAATTCTGATTTTGATGTTGGCATACGTATTGACAAAGTCTAATAATCGTCTAATTCAGAAAAATAAAATCATAAATAATAATAACTATCCAAAAAAAACTTAATCTATATACACAAATAAACATGTATTTAGAGTATATAACGGCAGAAAAACTTTGTATTATTCATTATTTACTTGCACTTGTTATTGTTAATTGCAACCTCATATGAGATTATTTTTAGGCAGAAAAACGTATTAACATATACATCATGCCATTTATACCTTTTATAAATATCATAAACGTAATAGACGTTTTGTTGAAATGCGATTAAATATCAAGAAAATTGCTTTGTTAGCAACCGCCAAAGACCAGGAAGAGTAACAGAATGAATTTCATTCATATCAAAATTTGACAGGAGAGCATCATTGTATGATTCTTTATTACAACGTGAAATAATAACTTATTGTTCAGGTGCGCAAAATAACATGAGAACAAGATAAATTAAATATCTCAGAAGAATTATATATATTCTAAACTAAACTCCTAATGTGACAAAAACTATTGCATGTTATTGTATTCATTTGTACATTGAACCAGCTATACTAAATAGCCTATATTGTTCAAAGTGACACTACACATGTTTCTATCACTTGACTTTCAAGTCTAATTTGGGCTTTCAATTACGATAATATTTAAAGAATAGAATTTAAAAAAATACATATAAATTGTCTGACAAACAAAATTATCTTACTTCGTTCTATTACTATGTTATCTTACTATTGAAAGCTAATCGGTATTACTCATTTAGCATTTTAAATGTCGTCAATATATATAAAGTATGACTTTAATCAATCGAATTCAACGTAAAATTTGCCAATGTAGAGTTTAAAATAAATATAAGAGATCAGAAAAAATATATAGAAGAAACTGCAATTGATCATGACAAGGAAAGATAGTTACAAAAGCATTAACAACTAAGTGGAAAACTAGCAAAATATAATAAATGACTACCAAGATTTCAAAGCTTTAAGCACCATTTTTGTGAGCATAATCAAAATTTCAGATTCATACGACCTTTTTTAAATACAAAATACTAGATTGTTCATGCGCTATGCCCATCAACTAATCTTGCCCGATTGGTTTATACCGACTTTTATTGTCAGAAATATAAATAACACAACACAATCATTTAAACAAAACTTATTAATATAATATAACAATATATAACAAAACATATTTTTTTGAACAAAGTTAACAAAAAATCTCTGTGAAACCTTTTTTTTTGCATTGAATTTTCCTTTCCGTTTCTCTTTTATATGATGTCTTATTTAAGTTAGATTTTGCTTTATCTGTTTAATTCACACCCAAAAGGCACAAGACCCACAACCACATGTCGCAACAATATCCAACGAGACTTTTGAAAACAAATCATCGTTATGATTGAGCTAAACTATCTATAGTAAACTGGTAATTAACTATTAAAGTTCAACTTACAGCAAAATTACGAACAAAGTGATCTATATGTATACAATTAACTATAACTAATACAATTAACGATCTATTGTATACAATTAACAGTTATTTTCCCAAGAAACTATTTTTGACTCTTTAAAAGCAATGCGCTCTACAGATCAAGTTATTGTAGGATGCATACTGAATGCAATAATGGGAACATGTTCAAGCAAACATACCACTTCTTTCTCCCTTTAGACCCTATGTCAAAATCAGTATAGTTCAGCTGTTATGGTACTACAGTACTCTTTTTGTGTTAGACTATCAAGACTAAAAAATATATTTTAAATCTATTACCCGATCTGATAGATGTTTCAAAAAATTATAAATAACACGTATTATTCAATTAATTATAAACATTAAATTTGATTTTTTCGCCACTATTTATTTATTTATTTGTTTATTCAAGTAATCAATACATAATGATTAACATTATAGCATGGTTCACTTTGAAACAATTACAGAAAATGAATTTTTTAATACAAAATAAGGATTTTAAAAATTGAAAAACAATCGACGTAATAATGGTTAACAAACAATCATGCGTTATTAATAGACGAGCCTAATTTTAGTATTGCATGAGTATAGCGTTTTCGCATCAAGATTTTCTGCAATGAGAAGAAAACATTGCTGTCTCCCCTATGTCCCAAAGTTCTCCGAGGAATTAAACAATTAAAATGATATGAAAGATTTACAATATTTTTTCAATCCCAAAAGAACAAATAAATTGTATGGCCAATTTATTAGAGCAGGCAAAGTCCCGTAACGCCAGACAGCACCTAATACCGGACACTCTATTTAACACGTATTATTTGAACGAGTATACATCTTTTTATATCAAAATACAATTGAAAGGGGCGCGGAGGGCACACAGGTGCAGGATCACCCGCCAAGACTCACCCGTGACGCACACGGCCACGGCGGGAGCAACTCTTTGCTGTTTTAGGCGCAAAATCACGGCATCACCTAAATATCAATGGAAGTAATTCTAGTGTATTTATGCATTTATATTTGAGTGACATTCAAAAATAAAAGTAGTGCTTGATTGATATCCGTAAAATGGTAGAATATTATTAGATCTTTTAACCAATTTTAGTAGGTGCCATCAAATGAACGAAAATGTCTGTCTCTTAGCACCGGACACTAAGTCGCCCCTTAGCACCGGACAGTAAACATGTTGATATTTCTTGTGAGAGTCGACGTAATTTTTTTTGATTATTCAATTTTGTTCTGTATGAGTCCTAACGGTCACTACATACCCCAATTTTTCGTATTTCCTAGTCAAAGAATGAAAATCTTATGATGAATGTTCCAGCTGAGAGCATCGGTATTGCCCAGCCAAAAGGGTGGATAAACAGTGATTTTTTTGCACTATCTAAGAATATTCGTCAAACACTCCAGAGTGTGGAGATGGCTACCTACGTGTTCAATATTGGTAATTTTGAAATGTCCGGTACTAAGTGCCACTTTGTAAAATCATATTTCTTGTTACCAAAGTTTGATTGATAGTACTATTTATTTTTAGCAAATGTTGCGTTTTTGTTAATTTAGCTTGATTTCTAACTTTGTTATCTAACATAAGTCATAATTTAATAAATTCATAAATAACCTTAGGTTTCCGGCACTCGGGGACTTCCCCCTATTACATATTTGTCGAATTAGTAAAGAGCCGAGTATTTAAATTTCTGGTGAGAAGTTCAAGATGTGAGATGGTTAGGCGCCTCTGTAATTTACACTGTTGATTGAGAGTTATATAATGCGATGCCATTTAATATACGACCGGATATTGTGAACGGGCATGCGATACGCGCAATTCAAGAATTATAACTTCACGAATGTATATTATATGCGGGATATGAAATCAAGTTTTTGCTAAAGATCGGTTCTGTTGTGAAAAGGCACGTAAACATGTAATTCTGTTGTCAGATGTCACCGCAAATAGCGACCATTGCTCTACATGACTTAAATTATTCCCCTGGATATAATTTTTGAGTCATGAGTATCCGTTAATTAATCTGATTATGATTTAATTACAATGTCGTATAAACCAGAATACAAAATATTGATATACTGCAATCATGACGACTCATTTCTAAATTAATTAAGGAAATCCCGTCGAATAACTCAGAACGACTGAAGGTATTTTAATACTTATAATAAATTATAAATTTATAATTGAAAAATCATAAAAGAATAATAAACTAGGTGCAAGCAGCAATTTGCTCTAAGACAAGTAGCCTGAACTCCTCTATAAATGTATAATAATTGACATCAATAATATTTGTAATTTAGTAACTTCCAAAATGGTGACGATAAAATTTATAAATGTTGATTTTAAAAAAAGTTCGCCTTTTACTCAAATCTAGTTAATGCAATTTCCGGTCGATAGCTAACACACCTTCTTATCAACAAACTTATAACATCTGTAATTGCATTACCTATAATGCACAAACACGGTGAATGTTCTAAAAGTGCGGTCCATTATTCCAAACTTTTATAAATTTTTATAATTAAACCACTTGCCGTAGACCTTTAATATTTACATTATTTGATTAGATAATGAACTTGTTCGAACTTATTTTAATATTATTATATTGGCAATAAAGCAGCTATCTTCATGACATTGAAAGTTTTTACCTGAAAGTTGCTACCCCTGGTAGAAGAGGTAGCTGAGAGTTTGATGGGACTAATTGTTCACTTCTAAAAGAAAAGTCCGCGTAACAACATGTGTAATGAATAATACATAAATATATTATTTAATTATAACTTAGTGATTATAATGCAGCAAATGCATAATATATAAACAAATCAGTGTTTAATACAGTCCACAGCTACAAAGGTTGAATTATAAACCAACAACCTGAGTTATTTAAGGAGAGTTTTAATAAATTCCATAACCACATAACGCATTTACAGAACCCTATCAATATAATACATTTCATAAAAATAGTAAAATAAAATTTTCTACAATTATTTAGCAAACAATATTCAGCACAATTCCCAACTTCGGTATCTTCCTGAAAGATATTAATACTTTTTGAAAACTTGAACGAAAAATGTTGCACATATCTGTTAATTGTAAAAAAAAACAGCTCGGTTGATCGTAGAAAAAAAAATTAATCAACGTTATTAGACAAGGAATCCAATTTTGACTTACACACATACACTCACACAAACATCTTCCAATTTTGATATGAAACAATTCAAAATGACTTAAAACGTCAAGAAAATATAATAATTGAATTTTAAGATACGGACAAATTGAACTTTTTAGCAAAAACAAGAATTTTCTCTTCGAAGGGTCAAAAATATGAACTATTTTCTAATCGAGCTAATAATATTGTTTTAACAAGGTATGGTACACTGCCAATAATAAATTACCGTTTAAAAGTATTGTTGTTGTCAAGTTTTTTGAATATAAAAAGTATAGTGATTCCATTTTCATTAATTTTGGGGAAATATACCAATGTTAGGCTATCAAGACAAAAAAATATATTTTAAATCTATTATATCTGTTATATGAGAAAATAATAAATAACACGTATTATTCAATTAATTATAAACTTCAAATTTGATTTTAGCCACTATTTATTTATTTATTTGTTTATTCAAGTAATCAATGCATAATGATTAACATTATAGCATGGTTCACTTTGAAACAATTTCAAAAATTAAATTTTTAATACAAAATAAAGATTATAAAAATTGGAAAACTATAATTTAAGTCTTTGTTTTCAAATAGAATAGAGCGAGGCTTAAAGTTTCGCTGGTAAAAAGGTCCACCACTAATATCTCAATAAACAATAGAGTTAAGATTTTTTTAACAACAATATTTGAAAGTAGAGGAAAAACGATTTATATAACCTCTAACACCTGAAAAGGACCAACTGAACCTTTACCCTGCCAAAAGTGAAAATAATTAAAAATAGCGTATACAAAATTTTACAAGAGATAATTTAAACAAATAGTTATTCCAATTCCTGATGGATATTTTTGACGAAATACAGATCAAGGTTATTTACCGAGTTATATCTGTAAAAAAACACCATTATGGGTGCATTTATATGCACCCATAAAATTTATATTTTGTATTGGTTGAATAATGTCGCTATTATTTTGTAAAATTCTTTAAAATTAAAATATGAATTGAAACCTCATTTACCCCCGGGCCGTCTCAATTAGCCACCTTTCGGGGTAAAAAAACAGGTTACAAATTAAAAAAAAAACACAAAAAACTCATTCTCAATGATGAATTAGCTGGGAGTTTTACTGAACATAGTCAGATAGTTGTTTGATATGCGTTATTTAATGTCATATATTTGATTTGATTTCACAATAAAATTGCTCAAAGTCAAATTAGAACCTTTGTGCCTCATCCAAACCTATATTAGTTTTGCTAAAATGATTTAAAACAGAATGAAAAGTCATAAATATTTGTGCAATTGAACAAGTGATAATGTAAATAAGAAATCAAAATGCACTGAGCACTGAATCTTCTACTATGGTATACAACAATACCGATCTTGATATTATTTTCTTGGAATCACTCGATATTTTGAAAGTAGAGGAAAAACGATTTATATAACCTCTAACACCTGAAAAGGACCAACTGAACCTTTACCCTGCCAAAAGTGAAAATAATTAAAAATAGCGTATACAAAATTTTACAAGAGATAATTTAAACAAATAGTTATTCCAATTCCTGATAAATATTTTTGACGAAATACCAGATCAAGGTTATTTACCGAGTTATATCTGTAAAAAACCACCATTATGGGTGCATTTTATATGCACCCATAAAATTTATATTTTGTATTGGTTGAATAATGTCGCTATTATTTTGTAAAATTCTTTTAAAATTAAAATATGAATTGAACCTATTTACCCCCGGGCCGTCTCAATTTAGCCACCTTTCGGGTAAAAAACAGGTTACAAATTAAAAAAAAAAATACAAAAAACTCATTCTCAATGATGAATTAGCTGGGAGTTTTACTGAACATAATCAAATAGTTGTTTGATATGCTGTATTTAATGTCATATATTTGATTTGATTTTCACAATATAATTGCTCAAAGTCAAATTAGATCTTTGTGCCTCATCCTAACCTATATTATTTCTGTTAAAATGATTTAAAACAGAAATGAAAAGTCATAAATATTTGTGCAATTGAACAAGTGATTAATGTAAATAAGAAATCAAAATGCACTGTGCGCTGAATCTTCTACTATTGTATACAACAATACCGATCTTAATATTTATTTTCTTGTAATCACTCGAATCAATCTCGTTATAATAATAAGAATTTATTAAAAATTAATTCATTTTTTGCATTATATTAACATATTTTATTTTTTTTATATTTGTGAATTTCACACTTCGCTATTCTTTATGCTGATTCTATATTCATTATGCTGTATACAAAAATACTAACTTATAAATAGACGAAACTATAAATATTGTGAAGCATTAAAATTAGATGTATGATATAAACATTCATATATCAATGCTATTCTGTATTATATAATATGTTTTGTTGTTCTATATTATATTGGAACATGATCTGTATTGTGAAAAAATAAACAACTTTCTTTGCCGGCTATTGTGATTGAATCCACAAAAATACTCTAAAGTCTTATAGTATAATAAATATGTTATAAAAATATAACTACTTGTTTCACAGTTTATAGAGACGCGGCCAGAAAAGAATTGGCTCTTTGCCAGACATTTCAATCAATAAAAGAATTGTTTTAGTGTTGTGCGAGCTTACAGCTGTTTTCATTGACCTCATCAGAGATTTTCAACGCTTGAAATCAAAAGTTCAAGTTTGAAGGCTGTCGCGGTTTATTTTCGAAATAAAAAAAAGTATGTAACGACTTTTCACCGAAACCACTTTTGTGGTCGATGTCAATTCGGAAGTGAAGTTTAGTGAACAAAATTATCTTTCGATAGCTTATGAGCGATTAGGAATTCTTACTAATTAGTAAGACTACTAATACTAATACTAATATTGGTATTTATACCAATATACGAAATACGGACTAAATGACCCAGTAGCCTTATAAAATATTGGCTAGTTTTAAATAACATTTGCGCGACTGTGTAACATGAAGAAAGCTATAATAATGTGTTGTGTCTTCTCGCAGAAATCAGTTTACTTTGAACGTGGTTTTGTCATGTTTTTTGGAGCCTTATTTATTTATATTTGCAATTATTTCTATTAAAATCAATAAACTTGTACCGGTACTAGCTATTTCGAATAATTTCATTGCAATTATCAGCTGTTTGGTGAAATTTTTATTATTTATTTATTTTCGGACAAAACAACAGGTGAGGGGCCTTCCATTTGTCACGTGAGCGATTATTAGAAGAGGAAAAAGAAGGTGAAAATTGATGACAAACGAGAATATAGATTCAAAGAAGGAAAATCTAAAAAATACAACATTCTATTTATATATCATTAATTTATGTTATTTTCCATTATCAAATGGATTTCATCCAAATGAAATTCTTCAGGTGCAGTATAATCATTTATAGCATTTATTATAAAAACTTATTATATAATTTATAATACGAATATGTTAAAACTTAATGCAATACCATTGTAAATTCTTCTATATAAAATTCTTCTATTACTAAGAATTTTTTGACTCCTCTCCCCATTGATGGTGCGTGGTGATATTTAAAATTACCAACCCCCCCCCCCCTACAAACACCACGTGTACTTTTAGTATATATTAACTGATAAACCGCATATGCATTCATATATATTTAATACATTTATAAATAAAAATTATTTCATTTATTTATTTATTAACATTTATATTATATAATTCATTAATTCTTATATAAATTTTAATCCATCTACCCCATATTCATTTAATGAGCGTTATTAATAAAATAGCAAAATGACCGCAAATGAATAAATGCAAGTTGAAAAATTGATCTAATAATTTTATCATATCAACAATATATTTATAGTAACTATTTAATCATCGTAATTGAGCAATTATGTGGTTTAGTCAAAAGACAATTTCTACCGTTAATTATTTAATTATTCAGATCTTATCAAAAAGATAATAATAACAGATAACAAGCAAATCTTAATTAGCTAAAATAATATACACAAGGAAGTCTTGAGGTTCTCCATTCTTTGACCTTACTTATAATATTCAAGATTTTAATTATCGATGTTCAAGTAATTTATCACTTTGTAACGGCACCGATAAAGATTTATAACATTTAGACATAATCCATGGAATATTTCTCAAATTATGTAAAAGGCGTGCATTACTGAAAAACGTTTAACATCAGGTCAAAAGAATTGATCTGTGGTCTAGATAAAACTCAACTATGGATTCCCATACAAGACGAATCAACAAGCCATTATGTAGATTGTTAAGTTTTCAAGATTATCAATCAATTTTCAAATAAAAATGAATTTAAAAAACTATAAAATGTGAAGAAACTCAATTCCTGTCTCGTTAGATAAATGCTTATTACTAACGCATTAATAGAAATAGTTAGTTGAAGTGATTTTTAGAAAATTAAAATTAAATATTTAATTGTTACTGCAAAAAAATACTTGAACGATTCATTCCTAAACCTAATATTTATATTTAGATAATATCCTTTGTTTTACTTCAAAGGTTTTTTAATTTTCGAATTATATTTAGAATATATATCTACAACTGATAATGAAGAAGAGTTGAAGAAGTTTATTAAAATTGAGATCTATCGAGTAATATATGAACTTTTTCAATTATGACCTAAGTTCAACGATTAATTACGAAGAAATGGCTTAACTGGCATTTACGATAAATTAATCAACATGATTTTCATCAAACATCTTCATAATAAACTTTGAGTTTTTCAATTCGGAGTAGTATGTTCTGAAGAAACGATGATAAAATGTTCGATCTTAATAGGTCAGGTTTCATATGACCTGGGAACAACTTAAGTGTCACTAATTTTTTGAGACATATGAGATAAGATATATGAATACCTATTAATTAAAATAATTTACTGTTTGTTTTTTTTCTGCAAAATGTAGTAATAGATTATCGTGAGCCAGAACTATTTTAAATATTATTCAAGTATCTATCGTTGACCAATAAACTATTGGATATCTTTAGCGCTAAATCAATCCATATTTAGACTATTTTTTTATTATTATACACGTGATACACCATTTTACCGATTTACCCCCCTCGATCTCACAATTCGTCAACATGGTTAATTAATAAAGCCTTGTCTAGCATTATAACAATTAAAACTCTAATGAAATACTCACCCAAATCTTTTCATATATTACCATGTTATGATGAGTTTGGAACAAAACAAATGTTGTAAGAGCATATCTCACGACATTCGCCTAAGAATCGTTCCTAAGGAAAACCGTAGCGAATCTGCATCAGTAAACTATTAGGTACAAAAGATATGCAAATGTGCTCACCTTCGACTTATACGAATATTATTGCTAATGGGAAATTGTTACCCATCATCAACGAAGATTTTAGTATGAGAGCAGTAGAAGATTGAAAAGTTGATTATGTACTTCAAAATTAATTAAACTTTTTTCTGAGATTCATGCAATATATTTTATGGGTCATATAGGACACTCAGTGTTCATTCGAATCTTATATGTTAAAATAATTAATTTAAACCTACCTAATGTAAACGGTAATTTCTTATAAAATATTAATATTAGTACCTGTTGCACAATATTCATTAAAAAATAAAATAAGGAACTTAAAAGCATAAGGAATGATCTCCCGAATTTATTAAGTTTTTTTTTTACTTTTAAGGTACTTTTAATTATATTTAATACATATTTCCCAAACAAAATTCTACCTATTTTTGATATAATATGAAACTGCATACTTTTCAAATACACAATATGAGTGAAACGACACTGGCACAAATAATATTTCAGTTCCAAATTCGAGATCATCTTTTTAAATAGAATTTTTTTGGCTATACTTTAAATTTAAAGTGTTCATCAAGGATTAAGAGAACACATCGTCATGAAATGTAAAAGAAAACACCTGTACTCTTATAAAATGAGTTTTCAAAAAGTAGAAAAATTTATAGACTACCCTGCATATAAACTTGTGGTTAGAGAATAAATGTTTCAACATATTCAAATTGTAAAACTGATACAAAAATTATATAAATATACAATTTTTAATTCGAATTTAAAAATGTAAAATCTAACTACCCAACTAATGTTTTCAATGTCAGCGATGTGAGTAACTTCAAAGTGTTTAACAATACTGTTAGTATAAGTAACGGCCCTGTAGTATTTTTCCTCGTTCCGGAAATTATTGAATTAAATATTATAAACACTAAAATGAAAGGCAATAATATGCTTTAGTCATTTTCGACTTAATGTTCCAGTGAGAATACGGTAAAGATTTTTAATTGTATTCGTACCAGAACTTCATCTTCGATTGATCATCAGTTGGGAAGAAAATTTATTTAACCCAGCTAACCAGACAAAATGTGTTACCTAATGTATGATAAAAAAATTACATTCACAAAAACGTGAAATTCTATTATTTCTATTTATCTCTAGTTCGCACAGTATTAAAATATGAATAAAAATATGTTCAAATTTTTTTACGTAATTATTACAGGCACTATAAAATATAATTTTATCATGTAAAAGAGGTGTCCATTAATCACGAGGCTTGAAAAGGGGGAGAGCTTAATATATCATAAAATATCATTTAAGGAACGAGAAGATCTGGTAAGATATCACGTGTGTTTATTTGTTACCCGAATTTAAAAAAATCTTTTTTTTTAAATTCCCATTATTTAACGTTTTTGGCAGATAATAAAAATACACAAGATGTTTGGTAAGAGAAGCGGGATTTATTTTCAAATATTATCTCGTATCACCAAGGGGGATTTATTTTCAAATATTATCTCGTATCACCAAGGGGGTCCAAAAATCCTTAAAAATCGATCACGTGATTAATGGACGCCCCCAAACATAAATATTAATTATTCAAACCTGACGTTTTTTATTCAAATTACCTCACTGTCATTTTTCTATAATTTAATCTTATATATAAAAATGAATCGCAAAATGTAAGCGCATAACTCAACAATGCCTGGACCAATTTGGCCATTTTTTTTTTTTAAATGTTCGTTGATGTTCAAGGATGGTTCTTACGGAGAGAAAAAATCGAATAATTGTCGGAAAAACCATAAAAACAGCCCTTTTCTTTTACTCATACAAACGTTTTCTAACTAAAACGTGGAATCAATTTAAGCTTTTATTGCTATTATATAAAGTCCATATTAAATTACAAGCACTCACTGTATACTTCTTCTAAACGATTATTCGTGTCTTGATAAATCTTTCTGAAGTGTGTTAAGAAAATTTTCTATGATGTATGTGTTTATAAAGTATTATTATTGCCAAAAAGCAGCTGAGATGTGCCAGAAATTGAAATAATATAAAATATAGTATATGTATGGCAGATTGAATAAAACACATATGAACAGGATATGACAAATTAATTCACTTAAAATATGAAATTAAGTATTAATCAGGGCCGGTCCTAGCTTTAATACAATGCATGCGAAAAATACGAGCGTATGCCTTAGGGGGCGCCAACACAAGATTCGGATATGAAATTTTCAATTAGTTTTTTTTTTCAATATATAATTTCTTTGCATCTTTTACTAATTATTCCACAATATTTATAAAATTCGTAAATATTTCTTTTATAACAACAAATGGGTAAGTAAAGATGAATACATACAATTAGGCCCTCACGATATCGATTAGGAGAAGTTTGAGATGCAATTTTGGATATCTTTAATAATAAAAAATGAAATTAATTCAATCCAACATGAAGTATCAGTGTTATATTATGGTTAAGGTTATGTTATAGCGTTGAAAAGACTTCAATTTCCAATTTAGTGTGGGAATTGAGACTCATCATTTTATTTAAAGCAGTTCTACATTTAACATCGCATCTTCGTGAAGAGTAATTTAAAAAACAATAATTATTATTTTTAGGTAAACGGTAAATATTAGTATATTATATTAAAATATTGTAGACATGGGTACAGGACAACGTCTGTCGGGTTATCTAGTTTAATTATAAAAATTTAATTCATAATAATTTTCAGTGTTCAAGATGAATCGATTTGAAATATGAACATGACATCTGAAAATTTTTGAGTTATATTACTTTTTTGCGAGAATACGATATGTTGAAATATTGCATTTGCTTTTATAATTTATTATATTTAAAAAATATAATACGTAATATAATAAAATGTATATATCAACATGAAAATATCAACAAAACTTAAAAAAAATTCAGGCACTCCATTATTTTTTCATTAACTCTCTATCATGGAAAAAATGTAACTAGTTCAACTAAACACATTTTTAGCACACATTTTTTTTTCAATTTTCAGAGCCTTTTATTGATACATGATAGAACATTCATGTCCTCGTTCAAATCGAATTTAATAAAATTAGATAATTTTACTAAAAAAAATCCAACTATAAGTCTTACTAAGGTATTTCAAGCAATAATTTAGACGACAATAATATATTGCACATATTAATTTTGCATTTGCTAAGTTATAAATTATGCCGAAGTCCCGATATATATTACTGATTATAAACTCAATAATGCAAGCACATTATTGGTATAATATTAAAAAACAACTAAAAATGCACATTTAAAATTAACTACTATACATCAGTTACAACAAAAAAAGTAATTGATAAACCATAATGCAATGATTTATTAGAACGTTCTACAGTATAACTATCATAAATAAATCACATATAAAATAAAATGCAACAAAACAAATTATATTGATTTATAACAAAAATGTCGATGAGGTGATAACAAGTACAGGGGCAGTTCTTTTTAAATGCGATTATACATGCTTGTCCGTTCATCATCGCGAAACGCGATTTGCATAAACTAAACTAACACTCGCCAAGGCCTATTCTATTAACTCGATTTGAGATTGATAGATAGTGCGTTTTGCGTACGGCAACCGCACATTACGCAGATAACTAGAATTTGTTATTAGCCGGAGGTGCACATATCGTACAGCCATTTAATGCGTAGGAAAGGGGCTGGGGCGCGAATACAAGGAATGGGTTTCCAGAAAAATATTAACAGTTTAGGAGGCGTTCATTAATCACGTGATCAAGGAATCTCCCCTCCCCTTTGATAATACATGGTGATATTCAAAATTATCCCCCCTCCCTCACCAAACATCACGGGCATTTTTAGTTACGTGAAAAAACTGTAAAATTTTTGATTTTTTTTTGAAAATTTTCGAAAATTAACCCCCCTCCTCATCCAAACATTACGTGTATTTTTAGTTAGGTGAAAAAACTGTAAAATTTTTGATTTTTTTTGAAAATTTTCGAAAATTAACCCCCCCCCCTCCACACCCAAACATCGCGTGTATTTTTAGTTACGTGAAAAAACTATAAAATTTTTGAATTTTTTCAAAAATTTTGAACTTCTTTTAAAAAATTAGTCAAAAAATGAATACATGTGATATCTTACTATACCCCTCCCTCCCCCACGTAATATTTCGTGTTTTTTTGTCATAATTAATTATGACTCATTAATTATTTATCCAAAAATAGTTTAAGATTAATTTTTTATCCAAAGAAATTGGTATTGTAATATTTTTGTTTGATTGTTATAGCATGGGGTAGTAATTCATACGATTAGATCAAACACATTTTTAAAGTTCTTCTTGGAAGACAACTTTTCTAGGAAAATTTGTATTTTTATTATGTTATGTATAAATTTAATTAAGGGTAATTTACTATAAAAAGTAAGGGAGACTAGGTACGGTTGTGGCAGGGTTCGGTAGTGACAGTCGCCAAAATAGATAAACTATACTGATTTTGTGATTTGGTCCAAACAAAGAAGGATGAAGTACATTTGTTTGGAAAAGTTTCCATTATTGCATACGAAAAAGAAAGGAAAAGTAAAGTTCAATACAAAAAAAAGATTTCACAAGGATTTCTTGTTAACTTTGTTTAAAAAATTATGTTTTGTTATATATTGTTATATTATATTCATAATGAGTTTAAAAAGATTATGCTGTGCCGTGTTACATATTTCTGACGAAAAGTCGTTATGGACCATTTTGGTGAAATAAGCAAAAAAGTTGAAGCTTTTAAATCTAAATTCTAAACTAAATTATTATATGCATAATAATAACATTAGAAAAAAAGAAATAATATTCAATATTAATGGGTTGTTTTGATATCTATTTTATCTGCGTCCCTTTATATTATTTACTCTTTTAAAAAAATACTTGGGCTCATAAAACGACGTTTTGAAAAATGAAAGTGAAATGTAGTAGATGTTGCTTATAACAATAAGCTAAGCATACATAGCCTCCAAAATTAGATTTTATTGTCAATGTTAGTTTCGATAAAAATCGCGAATTTTTGGATACATACTTCAAAACATATATCAACTCTCTTATTTATACGAGAGCTTTTGCGTGTGCAGTGCAATATAAATAAACTGCATAAAATCAACATTTATAATGAACACGTGGCAAAACTCAAACGGCAAAAGAGCATTTGAAGAGATGCATATTTTGACACTTTTATTGTGATATGTTTCGAAACCGTAACTCAAAAGCGTGATTGAGATTCTAAAAGAAGTTTATGTTTGAAATTTGCCAAATCGTACGTTAATTATTTATGGCAAGAAAAACACCGGCCAGAGATACAAATAAGTAAGTTTTTCATTCAATAACAAATCAAGCAAAAAGCTCTGAGCGTGGTCTTGTTTAATTTATGGAAGTATTAAATATAATGAAGTTAATTAATATAAAGAAACGCAATCAAGAATATCCCGCATTTTCACTAGTTCTTTTTTTAATACAAGACGTTTTTAATTGATTTCATCGATTCTATCATAGGTTCGACAAATATATAATAGAATGAGTATTCAAACACGGTGTTATTTAACATAACGATTTAATGATGCATCCTATATATTCGGTCAGTATTTATATATTCAACATAATACTAGTGTTTCTGAGATATTTGAAAATGAATATCAAGATTTCTGAGTAGGGTAGTAGGACTTGAAGGTCCACGGGTAAAAAAGTTCACCGCCCATATCTCAAAAACGTACGTATCGTTTAACAACAATATTTGAAAGTAGAGGAAAAAAAGTATATAACCAGCTATCACCTAATCGGGAGATAAACAGCAATGTTTGAAAATCCATAACAAAAGTATATTCTTACGTTTTTTTGGTTGTGAGTACTGTTGTTTAGTTTAAGAGATATAATAGAATTTTTAAGTATTCCTTATTTAATTTTTTCATGACATGTATAATTAATTAGATTCAACAGTTTCTTTTATACAATCTCTATAAAAACCCGCATCTGGGTGGGGTAGAAAAGACCAAATAAACATTTACCCTAGTAAAAGTGTAAATAATAATAATAGTAAATAAAAATGTAAATTATGATAAAAAAGCAATTTTACAAGAGATAAAATAAATAGTTATTCCAACACTGCTGATATATATATTTCTGACAACAAAACAAGGTTATTGACAGTGTAATCTCTGTAAAAAATGTACCCATGAAATGTATCATATGCATTGGTTGAATAATGAAGCTATTATTTCGTTAAATCCCTTTAAAATTAAAAATAATACATTGAACCTGTTTGCCCCCTGTCTGTCCCATGTCCCATTTTACCTCACCTACGGGGCAAAAAGGACCAAGTAATTGATTTTTGAAAAAAAAAATCTGTTTCCGAAAAACAGAAAAAAACATATTACTACGATGAGAAATTAGCTGAAAGTTTGACTGGACATAGTACCTTATTTTCATTTTTAAATTAGATTCAACAGTTTTTTATTATAACCCCTATAAAAGCTTACATGTGAGGTAAACAATAAGAAAATAGTAAATAGAAAACGAAATCGAGTTAAAAAAAAAGGATTAAAATTTTGTAAATAAATCAGTGCGGAATTCTCACTACTTTTTTTGGTGGTTTCAAAAAAGATTGATGCAAATAGAATGAAAGAATGACAAGGAAAATTAAATAGGCTATCTTATGTACATACCAACGTGGCAGTCAAATTAACAAAACATCACCCCGATAAACGTTAACAGTCACGCTAGCCCTACATAAGATAACCAGGAAGCTAGCATGCTTTTCCTAAAGTTTCATAACGGCTATTTCTTATAGCAAAAGTGTAAAAAAATATGTATAACAAAGACCAAGCGCTGAAATTTATACAATAATAATAATAATCATCTACCCCTTAGCTGAGTTGGAAAATTCACCCACCAAAGCATATTTCGCACTTTTCAATAAATGTCGTTATTATTCGATAGCGTGCGATTTTGGCCACAAATGATAATTTACTGTCAAATATATCCTGCGCTATAAATTTGTCGAAGACATATATATTCCATGAAGCCAGTCTCTGAATATATATTTTTTGATTTGAGAAATATTTATATCCGTATTATAAAATGCATTATATATTATGTATTCCTGCTAACTAAATATAGATAGCTAAGCTCAAACAAATGTATGTTGTATTTGAAGTAGAAGCAGCACTGGCTACTCCTATTATTGCCATTTACATGTCATATGTAATTTAAAATTTAACTATATTATCTTTAAATTTATTAGATGTCGACTAAAGACAGTTGTAAATTATATGGTAAAATAATAAAAATATAAATAGCTATATCGAAGAAACAAGAAATGAGTCATATAATATAGTTATACAATAAAGTACATATTGTATCATGTAGTAAAGAGTCAAATGATCATAAAAAGCCCATAAGTGTACAGTTTAAATAAACAGAACATCGTGTTTTATTGAAGACGACAGCTAAATATAAGATTCATAAGACTATACACAAATTCTTTTAAATTTTTTGTATAATTTTTTTTATTTACATTTGTGAATTACAATCTGTCGTTATAAACAACATTCAGTAATTTAAATGGTTTATTAAATAAGGAAAAAGGTCGAAAGGTCAACCACTGGTGATCCTATTCGATATTGTATATGTTTAGCTTATAGATGTAGCCCTGATGTGAAAAAAATTGTACATATTACAGGATTACTAAAGGATATTACTAAAGGATATCCATGGATATGCCATGGTTTTTGTATAAATAAAAAATATTTTACAGTTTTGAAAAATGCATAATGAATTTTAATATATTGTTAAATAAAGTATAAAGATTCAAGAAATCTGAATAATTCATTGATTGCAATAAGCATTTAGATTATAAAATAATTTTTATTTCAAAACCAACAAACAAAAAATTTTTGCGCAAATTATTAAAAAAATTGCATTTGTCAACTCTCCAATAAATCTGCGATTCTACAATGTTTTTTTTAAGAATCTTATGGTTGTTTGCAGTGATTTTTATCATCGTCTACATTACTATATGATTTCAGGATGGCACCGATAGGAGCAAGATACTGCTTTATGGTAATGCCAAAATCGACACGGTTTGAATGTAATTTATGTTCCAAATCTATTTATAAGAAAAGTTCTCTACAAATAAAAGTCTATTGCAAATTTCTTGATCATATTGCATTTGAGGATAATTACATTTGTTTCAAAGCTGAATAGGATAATATCGAAGCGACCTAGATATGGAAGTTATGCACGTGAGGATTGCAATGTCAAACATGGGATTATGAGATTGGTAATATTATCCCTGGTTCTTAGGTTCCACAATAGTTCCAGAGAGTTTAGCTATCACATAACATAATTAATATACACATTTCATTCAAATGACTATTGAAAAATAAAAGGAATAAAAACTAATGTTAATTTTTTCTCATGTATATGTATCTCAAATAACACATCGTTTATAATTCAAATTTCTTTGTGTAAAGTGTCCGCATGAGTAATATATCGTAAAAAAAATATATAGTTTGAGGTGGTTTATAAGAAACATTGTAAAAACTGAATATGATATTGACCGCACACAAGCACGTTTCAATTTATATTCAAATTTACATTAATGTTAGTTTTTAATATAGAATTTGAAAAAAAATCAAATAAAACTTACAAATTATGAATAAACCACGTGCGTTATTCTAATTAATCATAAGTATTCAAAAATATTATAAATTAAAGAATTATTAAACTATAAATTTCAATAATTTTTCAAAAATAATTTTGTTTTTTAATTCAACTTAAGTTATTTTAAAATCATGTATGAAATAGTTCATTTTATATTTTACAAACAGAATTTTCAGCTCATGTTTGAATATATCTGTCATCCTAGTGAGATGGTTAAGTCAATTTTCACTATTTTGCAAAGCTTGATTTTTCGAAATTCGATTACTCGTGTAATATCGCGGATTGATATTAATGGTTTGAATTTTTTATAAAGTGCTTCATTAACTTTTGTTCCTAACCAATAGTTTTTCAATTTAATAACTATTTTCTGAGTAATAGTTAAATACCGCGATTTAAAACATTTTTGCCGAAATTCGACTTAGCCATTTATTTACTGGTATGGCAGATATACAAAATAACTTTCAAACGCCCATATAAACCCAGATTGGAATTATTTCCCAAAGCTGAGAAAACTCATATTAACTACTCATGTATTAATTTGTGTTCGTGAAATTAATACAAATGTGTTGAGTAGTGTAATATTATTTGTAAATGTATAATTTGCCAGAATTAACTAGTCAGAATGGAAACATTGAAATTGTAAATATATAAATAAAAACAACATAGCAAATTTGAAGCAAAAAAAACTATTAGAAAATTAACGTTTTTGTTATTCTATCAAAGCTCAATTTTGTGCAGTAGCCTTATACATGGTGCGCTATTTTTTAAAAACAATGTCGCCTAAATGGCTACCTGTACAAACGAGCCCGATGCTTCCAATTTAAATGGCTCACCCTGTAGTAAATCATAATCTAACTGATACATATTATTTTATTTACCTTGAGCACATGTCCTCGTATGCAATTTGGCCGCCAAAGTTCTCAGAGAATCCATATTTTCATTTTGCTTCAGCAAAAATTCAGACATTCTTCCAAGCAGAATGGATGTTGTAGCGTCAGCTGGACTCGTTGTACTTGTCATCATTCTGACCACGCGGGTCTAACATAAAAATATTTTGCATTACATTTAATAATGGATATATTTATATCAATTTCTTAAGTAAAAGTAAAAAATGGTTCAAATTATTATAACTATATGAAATAATATCTAGAACTACATGTAATATGCATTACCTACTCTCACTAAAGTAATCGCCAAGTGTACGCGAATCTCTGAATATTGACTTCATCAACTGTAAATTTTTATTTAATTCAAATATTCGCTAATAACACAAAAACCAATATTTTTCAAATCCCATTGATAGGAATTTCTATTGAGACATGCTAATTAATATTTGGCTTAAGGTGGGTCTAGCTGTTTTGGATATACAGAGCAAAGAGTGCAGAAAATAGAAATTAAGTTTTTGAGAGAACGAAGCATCCGATTTGAATGATTCAAATAACAATACACCTGTAATAAGGTAATGAAAAACTTAAAAATTTCTGCCAAGGCAGATTCAGCAGTCTCGATAATCGATAAAAAAGTGACTTGGCGATCAAAAATGATCCTTAGACATATGCACATATAATTAACAGATATTTTATAAGGATTGTAATAATAAGTACCAATTTTGTTTTCATTTCTATGAGTTCTGTATCAAGATTTATAAAGGTAACTTATATAGTGCAATCTAATGTCCTCGTCATTTTCGATAGTATGGATCAACCGACCTGACTGGGTTTGATCTTTAAGAAAATTTCAAATTTTTTTCAAAAAATTATAACTTAAAATTTTTAAAATATTCAAAATGATAATAATTTAATATAATTTTCAATTTTTTGAAAAAAGAAAAAAAAATTAAAGTTCAAGTTTTTAAAAAATGATCTAAAAACTCAAGATTTAAAAAAAAAAACCTTTTAAAGTTTCAGCAATTTGCCTTAAAGCACGATGCCATATACCACCAGCTATATAATTTATTTAATTAATTTATTAATTTATTATTTAATTCATTTATTATATGTTTATATGTTTTTTATTATTTTTAGTTAGCTTATAATTAATTTTAAAATATAAAAATTTTGTTTAACAAATCTATAAGTATTTTTAATATCATAATTCTACATGCCTCGCAATCATGACTCTAGTGGGGCCCTTTTAGAATAATTTTCATTCAAGATTTATATTGAACACATACATATATTTATATCTATTTTGTTAATTAAATAAACGCTAATTAACTTTCCTTCAATATAATTATGTTATTACCTTTCCTTCCATCCAAAAAAAATGAAAAAATACGTTTTTCAGCCTGTTACTGTTGTGTTTTCCCATAACGAAGAGAAACAAAACTAGTGGGGTGTATAGCATCGTGCCTTAAGACAAATTGCTGGAACATCCCGTACCGTAACGAAATGTTCGAGGAATACTGAATGTTTTCAAATAGATTATTATTAATATTGTAACATTGTCTAATATTTATAAAAATTATATAAACTGAATTGCAAAGTTGAAATTATTTGTTTAAAGTATATTAGAACTATAGTCAAAATTAAAAATAAAATCTTAATTATTTTCGATATACAACAATTTTTTTTTTGAAAAAAAAAAAAAGTTGAAACAAATTTTTTTTCCAAAATCAATTATTTTGTTAAGACAAGCAGAAAGTTTTTTGAATCATTTAAATCGGACGCTTAGTTCTCTCAAAAACTGCCATTTTTTACATATTTAGCTCCGTATCTTCGAAATGGCTGGGCCTGCCTTTGCCAAAAACTAATAAACACTTCTCCCAATCATTACTAATTGAATGTTTTTTAGATCATTCAAATCGGATACTCCGTTCTCTCAAAAGTCGTTTTCTATTTTCTGCACTCGTTGCTCCGTATCTCCGAAACGGCTGGACCTGCCTTCGCCAAAAACTAATCAGCTCTTCTCCTTATCAATAGGAATCGAATGTTTGTTGAAACATTCAAATCGGTTGATCCGTGCGCCCGAAAACGTGACTGGAAATTTGTATCCATACATACATACATACATACACACACACACAAACATCCATTTTTTCTGAGGTATGCCAAAATTTTCAGAAGCCTTCAAAACGTCGAGAAATGTAAAAAATTTCAATTTCGATTTTCGGCCCATTACAATAACTTGCCCTACGGGAAGTTCAAGAAATCTTCAGCTAAATTCTATATAATATTCTGCAAGGCAGCATGAAGCCAATTTTTAAATCAGAGTTTAGAAAAATAATAAGATGTTCGATTTATGGGTATTTGGTTTAACGGTTTTCAGAAATTACTTCATTTTCATTTTATTTTAATTTACCATGTATAAATGCTTTAAAGTTACCTTCAAGAAACGATTAACAAGGTGGTTCTTATTTATTATTTTATACAAATATTAATTATTTAACTTTTTAACACGTTCTAGGTAAAGAACATATTATAAGTTCAATATTTTTAAATTATTGTATCTTTTATCCATCAAAAATAATTAATAAGTATATAGCCAAAAGATGTTACAAAACTCTTGGAAACACTCCAAAACATGTTTAATCATTGTCGTAACATTGACACTTTTAATAGCATCAAAATATCCTCCATTATAATGATATCTCACAAATTTACGGTGTGGTAAAATATTGTTTTGAATAAAAATAAATATGTATTTCAAAATGTGTGAAATAACTTTTTTTTAAATAAATATTTTAAAAAAATAATTCAGTATTTTTGTATTGCTTTTGTTTGGGAATATTTATTTAAACATGTGAAATAACTTTTTCAAAAAATGAATATTCAAAAAAAATATTAAGAATTTTTTTATTGCTTTTCTTTAGGAATATTTATTTAAAAATGTGTGAAATTACTTTTTCAAAAAATAAATAATTAAGAAATTTTTTATTGTTTTCAACAGTAACTGTTGAGTTCATAAAAATAGTTTATTTAATCTAAAATATTTATCATAAAATTCATAGCGTATAATAATGATTTATTTCAGCATCATAATTTATGTTATTAACTATTTTAATAATTAATATATTAATTAGCATTTAAATATAAATATGTCTTATAGGTGTCTTACAAGTAATACCTTAGTCTTTTTCTTCTTAGATTTTATAACCATTTCCGATTTTAAATAAGTCCTTTTAACGATAGTGAGGAATAATCTAAAATATGTTACAGTATATAAGTTTATTTAATTCTATTTATCATAATTATTTAATTTAATAAAGATATTATTAAAAATAAAATGCATAAGTAACAAGTAAGTGAGATTTTTAATACAGAACTTTTACCATACAGAATTTATTTAGATACCATTAGTATTTTCTAATAACAACTAATTGGATTTGAAGCTTGTAAAAAATTTGATTACAAAACAATTTAATTCAGCATGAATATTTGATAGAAATTACTACAATTGTTCACCGTACAATTTTTCATTAATTTTTAACTTTATTTTTAATTTAATTAAATTCTATACAAAATTTAAGAATCAGATACCACAAGTGTTTTATAATTGAAATACCAACAACTAATTGGAATTAGAACGTCAAAAAAAATTTTTCATTACAAAACATTATTTCATTTCATTAAATTTCATTACAATTTACTACAATAGTTTATGCAGTTTTTCATTAATGAAAAATAAGAAACATAGTAAGCAAACTCAGGCTCGATTTTCATTTCAATTAAAAAACAAGATCATCTTAACACAAACTACTTACTATAAAAACTCCCTCTTCGAAACCGACCGAAATATTTGAAAATACGCCGAAAGGCACTAAATAATTAACACTAGAGCTTTAAATAATTCATCTTTCCTAATAATATTGTAAATAATTTATATGACAATTAATTTATGAATATTTACTACAGCCTTACAGGCACAAACTGTCACCTAATTTGCATTAGAGTTAAACTAAAATCATTTTCGCACAGCTGATCGTCTGTCATATGTTCCCGTTTTGCCGCACACTGGATCTAAAATAGAACACTGCTTAACGACTCGAAAACTATCGATTTTTTAATGCATATTGCAAATATGTACGACATGTTCACCCGGCATTTATGACACAACTTAATTGTACTAATGTTAATTAATGACATGTCGAAACTATTGCAATAATTCACAATAACTTCTTGAGTTAATGTTAAAACTAACTGTCAAAAGTGACATTTCTTAACTGTCAAAGTGTTTGAAGTTCGTGCGAGAGATGGCGCACGAATATGTATCAGTATCGCCAACATGAGCGTTACCGATATGTCAAATGAACTAACCTAAAAATAAAGAATGATTTTTATGTAACCTATAAACAATATGAGTGCAGTTTCTTAATTATTTACCCTTAATATCCATAGAACCTTAAAGTTATTAACAAACTTAAACAACTTAAACAACAAACCATAATGTTGTTTAGAACAGTAACAAATTTATTAAAAGCTCCCTTAAGTTACACAATTAACAATGCTAGCCTTATACAAAAATCATCCTTTCATACAAGTTGTATTTTAAATAGAAGAGGTGATCGTAATGAAATGCTTTCATCTCTGCCAGTAAAAGATGAAGGAACTGCTGGAGAAAAGGGTGTTCATATTGATACTCTTATAACAGAGTGAGTAATATTTGTGAAAAATATGTGTCTGTATAGTTTCTTTAACTTCAATCGTTTCAGGAAAGCAAAACTGTTTCCTGACGCTACGACTGCTAAAACTCTTTTTAATGGAGTTCCCTTTGATCAGATTGAAATCTGTAATATTAGGACTACACCTAACAATACTGTAATGAGTATTACGAACGCTAAAGGTATGTAATGCTGTTGTTTTTTATTAGCTAATGACAAATGGCATTATTTTGTAGATTTAGTGATTGTTAAATCATGTATAAATATTGTATTTTATCCTGCTTCAATTTAGAGTACAGAATACTCTAATTTGTCAAGACACTGAATTTCATTAACTGATATTTACTTTTATGGATCCAATATTGTTACAACAAATTGTGCAAGGAAACAATTTTAGAAAATATAGCACAAAGATGCACAATATTAGAATTATAATAGAAGATTAAACATCGATGTTCTTTAATTTTAAACTGACCATGAGCTCAGAATAATAATGGGTTGTATTTATTACATTGCTTGTTCATATATTGTTTAAACAATAATTAAACATGAAATAACTAATCATGCTGAGCAATCAGTACTTTTTGTGTATGCTTATTGATAGGTTTGTATTTTTCTGCATTTGCATGTTATATTTGATGCAGTTGCCTTTATATTTTAGTTCTAGATAACATATTAAATCTTTTATGTGTAATTTTAAAAATTCATCACTTTCATTTGTTATCCCAAGTTCTATTTAATAATTTAAAATTTAAACTATATATCATAAGCATTTTATATGGTGATTTTTCAATAAAATGCAATAATTCGAAATGTTCTGAAGTAGCTACTACATTTGTCCCATAACTATTGTTAGTGATAACATTGACTGGGAAATTCAAAACTTCTATTCTATTGGCTTCTATCATTATAAAATTTGTATGTGGTGTTATAATGATTTATATATTTATATATATATAATTATTGATTTTTATGAGATGACGTTTATCCTTTCAAGGTTTTCTGAAATAATTGTTTAATATGTTAGCTTTGCAAATTTACTTTACTGTTGTTTTGATGATGTTTATTAAAATATTATATGAATGATGTGCCTTTGGATTTACCTCAAGCATTGATGACTTTATTTCAAATGAAATAGTTATTACTGTGTATTTGTTATGAAAATCTTACTTACATTGAAATATATTTTAATTGTATAATTTATTTATTGAATCTTATAAAAATAATTATTATATATACGTAAAAGCCAATTAGGATATTATTTTGCATGAATAATTCATTATTATTTATTTTGACTTTATATTCATAGCCTTATGTATGCTTTATAACTCTACTTCTTTTAGTATTTTTAAGTCATCTAATTGGGTGTGTTTAAGCATGAAATTTGCATTTACCAAAAATTATTTGTAATTCACTAACTATTTAAAAAAAATCTAGAATTAAATACATTAGTATGTGGTTTTATTTAATACTTGATGAACGTGAACTAGCTAATAAAATTTTATGTTTATCTTCTATATAACAAAACTAACATTTTCAATTATCAAAATATTTTATATTATACTAACCTACCATTGGAATGTGTTGTTTTCAGTGCATATTAGTTTCCTTACGTAAGGGAAGTGAACACATATTTTAAATATACGTATAGCATACATGCAATGGAAACTATAAATAGTTAAATTTTATGCAATCGATTATTACATCATGCATTCTTGCTTTGTATAGTGGTTCAGTTTTTTCATTGAGTGAATCAAATGACTCCATTGTCAGTGTGTCATTATTATCCAATGATTCTGCCATTTCATCTAAATCTTTGATGTCTTCAGCATTTGCTATCATATTCGGTAAATCATATATAGCCATTCCTGTAATTTTATTCATATGTATATAACATATATATATATGTACACATTAAATACTTTTGTTAATAAAAGCTTTATGACCACAATGAAGTGAATCTCTTTTACTATAAGAGAGCAGTATGATTTTATGCTGTAATGTAGTTTTTTGTTTATAATGGAAATTTGAGGCACTATTTTGAAAATCGAAAGTCGAAATTTTAATAAAATACTAAAGAAGTGCAGTATATTGTATTGATAGTGATTTTTTTTAAATATAAGTATATAAATAAAGTATTAATAAAAATATATTAACAAAGGTTTTGATAACTTTATTAAAGTAATTTTATTTATATTTTGATGTTTTGAGTTAGTAATATATGTGGCAATGCATGTTAATATAAATTTTTAATTAATAATTTGTCAGAAATAATTTTAACTAATATTTTACCTAAGCTATATTTGCTAAATGTTTTAAGTTGTTCCTGCAATGCTTCGTACGTAAATAATTTGTTGCTATCGCTTCCCAAAGCTTCTAGATGAGAACATAGTGATTTATGATAAATTCTCATTAAGTTTTCATAATGTTGATCTCGAAGATATTTATCAGTACAACAAAACAACATATATGTTATGTCCGTTACTGGGCTACTATATCTGGTGATTTGCCAATCCAACAATATTAATGAACTGGGTTTTCCATTCTGAAAAAATATATATATATTTTAAATTTCAATCTTATTCACAACATGAGCACTGCAATTTCCTTTTTTTTTTTGGGAATTTCGAACCTTGCTTGCATAACACATAAATATAAATTCGAGCGAATCTAGTAATAATCACATAGGTTGGGAGATGTTATTAAAAAAGATTTTTATCACTATTTTGGATATTTTCGAGGCCTAGCCATACATTTTTTACCGAAGGTAAAATTCCGGGGTATATTTATTTTTTCCCGAAGAAGTCTTTAAATAATATATGCTTCAAACTGTCTTTCAAACTTTTTAAGCTTTGAATGTTATATTAGAGGCCAGCAAAAATTTGGTTAGTGGAGATATAATAACTAACTTTCATAATATTTCAATTTACTTTATTAATATAATTAATAATTTTAAAATGAGTAAGTGCTAAGATGTAGATACGATTAATTATTATCGATTGTATTATGAACGAAAATGGATAAAAAGCGCAAAATCAATCATTGAAATCCTGTCAATTATTTTTTATTTATTTACGTGTTTGTAATTACTTACAAAGCCGGATTGAGCAGCCAGTTGTAAATAATTATGACATACATATTTTTATTTATAGTTCTTTTGGTTTGTATTGTAAGTTACGCTAATCGTTACTTATTAGTGAACGTTGTGTACTTTGTAGTATTATTAGCAAGCTAATTGTTTGCGAAATGCATGTTATGTGAATATTTCTATTGTCAATTACATTACTCTTGAAATGATGAATGTGGAAGCAGTATATGTTTATCTATATAACATTATATAGGTTAACTAACAAACTAAGGTTTTAGACGAATGCAATTTTAGACTATAGTAGATATTTACATTAATGCTTGCGTATAATTATTGCTTCGACGAAATTTGTTTATCTCAGAAATATTATAGTAATAGGAAGATGCAGAACTAATTAACCTTACCCGTCCTATAAGCTTATAACCTAATGTTTTATGAGAGGCAAACCATCGGTTCACCATTCTCTCATGTGTGGCGTTTTTATATTAGCTCCTACGTCCAATAGTTATCATTTGATCGAATGTTGCAGCTATGCCTGCGAAAGGCGATTTCCACTTGAAATTATATAGAGATCTATAATCTCAAGTGGAAATTTGACATCAAAGCTGCCTGATGTCGGGCTTTGGTCGTGGCGAGAATCGAACCAGTGAACCCGGGACTAATTGGCGCTAGCCCACGTTCGAACAGATTTTGCCATTGCTGAGTCCAAATGTTGAATAACTCAACATTTTTCGACTTTTTGTTATTGCATTGTACGATTAACGGTCCTATATATATGTTCGGTAATCAACGATTCGAAGCTAATACTCAAATAAGTTGAGAAAATTAATGTTGGAAAATGGTGCCGCCTCATATTAGTAATATTCTTCGTCAGCGTACAAACATTTTAATACCCGTTTCAGATTTATGTATCTGCATATCTCGTAACGATTGATCGGTGTTAATGATGGTAAAATATCATAGATCCTGTAAATTCTACTGCAAACTCTGCTTTCACTTTTCTGTGCAATATGCGATTACTAAGAGGCCGCGGTTAGCCATAAAATAATTTCGAATCAAATTAAAAACATAACATCCGTTATTCATTTGCAAGGACAAGGCGCTTGCGTCACATAAATTATATTATTCCATCGAATCTATTATTTATGGAAAATACGCTGTATGATGATTGATAATCTGCTTGATGTAGTTGTTTTCGTTCGAAATTACACGTGCCGGACTCTGACTAACTGGTCAGCTGGTTGTTTCATGGAATGATCGTTACCATCAAACGGGTTTAGTCGAAAAAGAAATATTGGGAATTTCAATAAATATTTTTAATTAATAACAAAATGGTATGGAATAGAAGCCATTTGTCTTTCGAATTTAGCAATTATTTTGTATTGAGTAATTAAGTTATTCTAATGACCAGAGTTATGGAACATATATTTTAAAAAAATACTTCTTTATAAAGTTACCAATAAAATATGCATTCAAATTATATTGCACTTTCTAACTCAAATGCTCTATTGTTGCGTTATATAAATTTTTATTAAGCCGTATTGATTACTTGAGTTTTTCTCTTAACTTAAAAATATATAGTTGGTAAACTTTGATGTAGAATATATGCCAATAGGCAAACCTACCACATTAGTATTCAAAATTTTGTCAAAAAGTGAAACTAAACATTGATCTGACATCATGTTTTAGCTTGGACTTCTATGAACCACAAAAATATAGAGATATGTTTTTCGTGAAAATAGCAAGATAAAAAAAACAGTTACACATAAAAATCGATTAAATTTATCGTGCATATTGTGTGCAATATTAATATTAGTAATACTAGATTCCCTACACCTTACATTGCATCTTATGATCGTACATCTTCACTTTGCATTCGTTTATTGTCGATAATATGTTTATAGTAATTGTTGTTGACGAGATTATATACTTCATTATCTTACAAAATCTAAAGGATCTTTGATTTCTATTAACATATTGTAATTGTATTTGATGTACTAAAATTTTTCTTTAACTCTATATTTTTGCACTTGTTACCAAAATTTGAAGTTTTTTGAAACTAAGTTCTTCTCAAAATTTATAATTAATTTCATTCCAAAGAATTGTTGGAAATAAATATGCCAGATCAAAAAAATGTTAGCTATTTTTACTCGCATAATTGAAGGGCCTGTATCAGATATAAAAATATGATGTTCAAGAATTCTGTATAAATGTAAAATAAGTAAATATTAAATAATTTATATCAAACATCTAATGGACAAATGGACTTGAATGACGCGCTACTAAATTGACGCTTGCATCTAAATGCATTATAAATTTAGTTGAGTAAAGTAACAAATCCTTTAGATTTTCGCATCCTGGAAACTAACTCTTAATAACCTCATCTTATCTTCAATCGACCCTTAATAACTACTATATCCTATATTCAATCAACCTTTAATAACCGCATTCTATCTCTAATAGACCTTTAATATCTACAGCTATTTTCAATCAACCCTTAACAACTCACGTAAAAATTGAAAGGGGTAGTTACCTCAATGAATTTTACCAATAATAACAGGTTCGGTTTACCAGAAAAGCGTCTTATATAGACAAATCTTTAAACAAACTAACCTGGTTGTACATTTCCGAAAATTGCACAAGCAATATAATATGTAAGCATTGAAGCAAATTATCTATTTCATGAGTTACCTACATATTCAGCTATGACTCACGAACAAAATGATACATAAGTAAAAGCGAGCAATTGCTCTAGATTTGATAAATATTTGTATTAATGTGTCGATAGCTTTAGATTAGATCACAAGTGTCAATGAACATTTATTACTATAAGTTATTTACTTTCGTTTTTGACATCGTCGATCCACGTGCGTTTATTTAGAGATATTATAGAGACCTTACTACACTGGTGCGTGCGATCACAATTATATTTTAATTCGATTTTGTCAAGGGTCATCGATTTGATATTTTAGGAATTTATTTTATAGATCGTTGGTATCTGGAATGTACAGATATAAATTAGATACTTTGTATATTTTGTAACCTATAAATTTTAAAATTAATTATTAATTGCTTTCATCTATTGCGCATATATCATATCACATCATTAATGAATATAAATATTTAAATGTTTTCTTTATATATATATATATATATATATATATATATTTATTTATTTGTGTGTCACGTCTTCTTTCCCGAATCTGAAACCATTTGATCGACTTAATTTGAAATTAAGTCTAATTTCTAAGTCTATTTCTTTGTCTAATTTGATTATAAGTATTAGCTCCAGAAAATCAAATCAGTTTTTTCCCGAAAATGTATAGTTCCCGAAAAATTAAAGATATTGAATGTTGATATTTTCAAGCTTTTTTTTAAAGATTTGCGATGACAAACTTTTTATGGTTTGTATATATGGAAAAGTTTTTGCATAACATACATACCACTTAAATGTAGATTTAATATTTGTTTTTAGAATATATATATATTTAGAATACAGCATAATGCAAACAATGTATTAAGGCAATTTTCATGCACTCTATACCCGAATAGTTAGTATATTATATTAGAGAAAAACGCGTTTATATTACTAATTATTCATTGTTAAGATAGAAAAATGTTCTATTCATCCGTCTTCATTCTAATTTAAAGTAGTGCACATTTGGAACGAGACATTTGAGATTCATTTTTAAGTTCCAGTTTCATACCCTTTATTTTCTATAAATATTTGGTATGTGTAATAAGCGTAAATAATATATTATTTCATGATATAACCAGACGTCGATCATATTCATGCACTTCAAATTTAAAACCGTTTAACATATCTTAATTTTTGGTATATAATAACTAAAACATTATTATGCCATATTAAATAATTCTGTTTATGAAATTTACCTCATATTTAAACATCATGTTATTAGTCCAACAATCACCGTGACACACCACTGCATAAGGTTCAGCAAGGGATGCTTTTACGCCATCGAACATAATTTTCATAAAATGTTTTTTAAATTCTTGCATTTTATCTCGTGCTCCAATTTCATTATCATCTAAAGTGTCAATGGCTTTATCAATAAATAAATTAAAGTAGGGTATTAAATCCGTGAAATATTCCTCATTGCTAAAAACGACGTCTTCTAAATTGCTAAATTTCTTAAACAATTCTGGTTTTTGATCCTTCAGAGCAAAAGATATAGCATGAAATTTTCCTAGTTGTTGCATTGCTAATACGGCATGATCCAAATCTAAAGGCTTGTTTCTGTCCCACATTTGATAACCTTTTGTAGTAATATCTTCCATTAGTATGCACTCTTTACCTTTTTCTGTAGAAATTCTGTAACACTTCATATCAGAAATGAATCTGTCATCAGAAGATATATTTTGTTGCTTTTGAATTTTTGTCATTTCGGGTAGTACAGATTCGTAGGTCAGTTTCTCTCTAGCGAAGCAGTCCTCGACTTGATATTTTTCCCGCCTTATTTCATTTTCAGGGGCTAGCTTTGCTATCAGGGACAATTTGACGGTGGCTCCTTTAAAGTTTAATCCTGTGACAATGACTCTATAAATCAGTCCTATATAATTGTCACCTTTCTTAGAACCTGGTTCTATGTAATATTCCCATTTTTTTAGACCCAACTCTTGTGTGGTTTCCTCTATTAATTTTACAACGTGCTTAGGTAGCATTTTGGTTGTTGAACATAAGCAGTTATTTATAAAAGAAATTGATAATTAAAATGTTTAAACTAAAAATACCGTTTATCTGGTGTCGGTTATTGGTATCGACTTGAGCGCACGTTGCGAGGAAAACTAAACACGTTTTCGTCGTGCAATTGCGTGTTCTTGCGTAATATCATTATTGCCTTGTAGTAAGCGAGCGGCTTAGAGTGGGGTTACGTCGAACTCTAGGAAATGGAGAGGCGCTAGGAAAGACGTTTTTATGATACCGACCGAGTGAAATCAGCTTGTTTTATGTAATTCGCGCAGTAATTCATTTCCTTGGATATATTGCATGGCCTAATTTTCACAATTTTGCTTCGTCTTAATTTTTGCGCACATACAACGTATTTATTGTAGAATATTAGCATAATAAATTAGAACAGTGTCAGTTCGTTTATGGAATTAGCTTAATAATATGTACATTTTTATTAGAACGATTATTTTATTTTAGTTATGTAGATATTTTGACTATGCACAGGTATGCTTTATTATTCGAAGCACATTATGGTCCACGTTTACTCTAAAAATTCTGAACCGGTGAAAATGAAAACCGTTCGGATGACAACAGTTGCAAATCATTCTGAAGATTAGCTTGGACGATTCTTCATAACTAATTGTTGAAGCTTTTTATGGTGATGGAGTTCATAGTCATAACGAACAACCTCAAATATTATGGGCTTATGAAAAGTGGTTGCATGATAAAAATTCATGATTTTCTGGAATACTGGTTCGTGTCCAAATTTCATAATTGTATCGTGACAAGTTTTTGAATCTCAGTTATTATTGATTAAGTCGATTTACACTTACAACTAGGGTTTAATTATATCTTCAAATTAATTTCTACAAACTTTGTCACATGTTTATGTAAAAATTATCCTTCTAATATTTAATAATCTTTTCTATTTACGTTACTCCATAATCCGAAATTATAGAATTAATTATAATATCATTAACATAATTTTTGTAAAATAAGTGCAAAGTTGATTTTTAAATATTTTGGAGTATTTTTAAATAATCTAATCTTTCCGTGTTCTTATCTTTTAATAATATTCTTTTTTACATTTTTATTCAGCGAAAATTAATACAATAATTATATGGATTACATGATTAAAGAATTCCTTCTTGTAATATAATTTATTAATTTATCAGATAATTATAGATAATATTTTATAATCTAATGAGAACATTTCTTATTTCTTTTAAATATTTATTTATTTATCTTTTATCAATAATGGAAAACTCACTATGATTTCCAATTATTAGTTCATATGAACTAATGAATAATAAATTACTAATAATTCATTCATCTCTAATTTCTGAACATATCAAAAAGTCTGGTAGTTAAGCATTTACTTCTACAAAAAGGTTTTGATATCGCGGTTTGTGTTCGAACAAGTAGGAACCAAACAAGTCGCAAAATTTTGATTTATTTCAAAATTTTGAAACACATTGTTGTTTTTCTACACATCATACTTTCATATGCAACTATATTCAAAATTCACTGTAAATAACGAATTTTGCGTTTGTATTTCTATTTACAACTTTTGACTGTTTTTTTCTTAGATCGATGCAATTATTTGTACAATGTTAAAAATAATTGGCGCTTTGAACGAAAATTTCGTCGAAATTCTGAATTAATGAACATCGGTTTATCAACTGGCAAAAAATCATGGGTTAAGACGAAGGAATTTCGAACGTATTAGAACTAAAGCAGAGGGGTCTATCAGTAAACGAGAACAATTAAGCGTTTTTTTAACTGTATCTACGGCTTTTATCTTTTTCGATGTTATTTTTAAAAAGTGTGTTTTTCACTTTACACTTTTGTAAAAAAATTGTATTTTACACTTTTCACTTTATCTTGTAAACAAATTTTGTTAATAAATGTTGTTATATTTTTTCAGTATTAATTGATGCCCTCTATCTATAAAGATCTTTAAAGTTCTTTTTATATAAAAAAAAAAAACAAGTATATTGCTGAATCACATCATTGGCCTCGATTTTCGTAATGTTTATATGCTAGTCGATTCATAATATTTACAATTAGTCAATTAGCAAATAATCCTTTCCAATTTCAATTTTTTCAGGTGTGATTCAATTAACTAGATCTTGTGGAATGGAAGGTTTCAAAAACACCAGAAAGGGTACTAATATTGCAGCACAAGCTACGGCCATCGGCATGAGCACGGTATTTAGTATTTACTAAAAATTATAATATATCTTTATATAGTATTTTCTATACAAACATTATATTAATAATGAACATTTTGCTGTAGAGAGCTCTAGCGAGAGGAATCAAACAAGTGAGAGTACGCATTAGTGGTTTGGGTCCAGGCAGAATGGTAATTATTTAAACATTAAGCGGTCAACTTAATGTTAACTGAGATTGCTAATTACCTAATTATATTAATAATAGAAAGATTTAAGGCGTACATTTAGGAATATATAAGAAATGTACACAAAACGCCAGAATTCTCCATCCAATTCAATCGATTTTATTAACACGTTTATCGTCTCGATAATGACAGAAAAAAATTCAAATGGGCTATAGTAACTTTATTAAATGTCAGTCTTATATGTCTGACGCATCCAAACAAGGTACAACAAATATTAAGTTTTGTTTATTTAATATTTATTTTTTATAGTTAAGTTTAAAAAAATCTCAAATGAAATTTTTTATATATTTGTACGTTCCAAAGGTTGCTGAATATTTTGGCATACCTTACAAATAATATATGTATGTGTGTGTGCGGATACAAATTTTACATCGACGATTTCGGGAACACAGATCTACCGATTTGAATAATTCAAAAACATTCGATTCGTATTGATAAGGAGACGTGCTGATTAGATTTTGGCAAAGGCAGGTCTAGCCGTTTCGAAGATACGAGACAAAGAGAAATAAAGATGGTAATTCAGTTTTTGAGAGAACTGAGCGTTCAATTTGAATAATTCGAAAAACATTTTACTTGTATTGACAAGATGAAGAACTTATTAAATTTTTGGGAAGGCAGGTCTAGCGGTTTCGGAAATCTAGTAAAACATATGCACATCGAATTATCAGATATTTAAGGAGATTTTAATAATACGTATAAATTTTGTTTACATTTCTATGCGTTCCGTAACATCGTTTGTCCGTTAGACTACGACGCGGCGTTTACGCGCTTCGATATTTCGTCTCTATTGCAACTGAAGCAGCGCGATGACTCTGAAAAAATGTTCAAAACATTTCGAAATATAAATATTTTTTTTTGTTGAAAGTTTTTTATTCAAGAAAGTCAATTTTCTTCAAAAATTTAAAATTTCTCAAAAATCTAATTTTTTCAAAGTTCAAAAAAAAATTAATCTTTTTTTTAAAAAATAATTTTTGGTACGGGGAGTTCCAGCAATTTGCCTTAAGGCACGATGCCATACACCACTAGTTCCTGTTTTGAATACAGCGTTGAGCGCATTGTGTAGAAATCAGTTCTTATTGTTTGTAGTAAGCAGAGAAATTTTCAGGTTTTGCTCCTGATAGGCTAAATTTTCAAAAAAATTGTGATTGGCGTGGCCTTTCTACCAAATTTCGTATGTCAGATATATATGACCAACATGGCTTATGTAGAACTTCTTCGCGTCAGACATATATGACTGACATGGCGATTAACGTGCTAAAAATACATAAGTACTATGTTTAGTAGATAGTTTGGAAATCAATTGATGTTTTTATCAGGATGTCCACTCGTGTGGAGTAATTGCTTATAACCTGGATTAATAATATATAGTCCTTTTATTTTCATTGCATTGTCTAATTGGGCTGATTTTATGTTATGTTTAAAAAAACGATGTTATCATAACTGCCTCTTTGAGATATGGCTTGATAACATATGGGTGAAGTTGCATTTTATGTGTAAAACGCAAAGCAAATACATGGCAATTTAACAGTAGTACGATTTTGTATGAAAACTGGAACGTAACATAATCTTGCCTTGCCATTGGTCTATTTCACGGCAGAATCGGCACATAAATTTCTTATATAACTTCGTACAAATTTCTACGAGAAATGTGACTTTTATTATTGCAAGAGGAAGCACAATTTTAATGTTTTCCAACGGTACAGTCGTTGAAAGAAGAAACGATTGTCAATATTTCCGTTCGGTTATTATATATATATATATATATATATATATATATATATATATATATATATATATATATTCCGTCTTCCTCTTACGATTTTGCATCATTTTCTTGTCAAGAATACAAACATGTTATGAATTGGTGTTCATTGTTAAATACGAGGCCCCGTAACATAGCGCTTCACTTTGGAGACAACTCGAAAAAAGTGTCAAATAAGTCAGTTTAGCTTATGTTTACAAAAATTTACTTAACCATAATAGAAACATAGAAAAACAATAATCACTCACCTGTATATATAATACACCAGGAAATAAATGCAAAAGTTCCTCGTGTTTTTTTTTAACATTTCACCACACAAATTCGATTTTTGTTCGTCATTTAATAAAGTAACTTTTCACTAACACGCGGTACCTTGGGCAATGACAACTATTTAATGATGGACACCTATAAACTTATGTATGCCAACATTATAAAAGTGAATTGCAGGATCTTAGAATTTATAAATATATTTAATAAATATGAATATGGTTGGCAATCTTAATGTTTTATTATTTAATCTTTTGAAAATCTAATATAAACAATTTCATGTGATAAGCAATCACTTGTAAATAAAACTTATTAAGTCGAAATTGCAAAAAAATAGTGTTCTATGATATATTTTATTCTTTTCTCGGATCTAAGATTTTTGACTTGCAATATTTTACCAATCGATTTGCATGAGTACAAATAAAAATATAACATATTTACAGTCATCCATCAAAGGACTCCAAATGGGTGGATTGGATATAGTTTCAATAACTGACGCCACTAGAGTATCATGGAATCCACCACGACCAAGAAAACAAAAGAAGTTGTAGATACGCATTTGTAAAAATTAAGCATAGAGAATAAATGTTATTACTATATTACGAATACTTTCATTTATAATATCACATAAGTCTGCTTTTATTTATACAAATTCAATTGTACTTCATCAAGAAACAAATGTTCATACGGAAAATAGAAGTCATAAAAAATATTTAAGTTAATTGGTATCAGCTTTTCCAAGTTGAGAAGATTTAAGAATGATTTATTTAAAATACTTTCAGTTCAGGTGATATGTTGTATAAATATAGGTAAGGCATTTGTAAACTTAAATTTAGAACAGTTGAATAACTTACATCACACAGATCAATTTAATAAAAATTAAATTATTTTTTTAAATTTGCGAGAACCGCCGCTTCGTAATTCGCAGAAAAATTTAATTGTTTCCACTGCTTGTACTTCTGTTAATATAAAACAATAATTAATTTATGGATTGTTAGTATCAGTCAAAAAAATAAAAACAGCATTTTTGTACTAAAACGTACCAATATATTGTACTTCATTTTAGCAGCACACAATAATATAATACATCACGTTGTAACACAATAAATTCTCTTCATGACAGCAATAAAATCTAACCATCCCATGTGCACTTAAAAATATTTTAGTACAATGTATATTGAATAAGATGTAAGCGATACCTTGAAGGGATGTCGCATTGAGAATTTAGGTGTAGAAAATTGCAATAGCATTAAAATATACCATTTGAATTAGATTTTTAAATAATACCAAAACAAATCATAAATTAAATTCTTTCGTAGATATTCATACATAAATATTGGCTTTCCAGAAAGACAACAGATTTCACATTCACTCCAAAATTAATGAGTTATTATATAACAAATTTTTAAATAACTTATATACAAACACTATGCACAAGTGTTGATGATATATGACCTTAAAAAATAATTAAATATTGCGCTTAAAAATCAAATTTACATACACATTTACCCATTCTATCTCTAGAAAACTAGAACAGATATTCTTATGAAAATTTTGCATATATAAAATATCTCAAAGTTTTGAACCATCTTCATAAATAGAAATACCGTACAAAGTTAATAATAAGCAATAATTAAATTATCATACAAACTAATCTTAATTACAATGTAGCCTGTGTTTGAGGTGCAAGTACAACTAGTACATAAATAAAACCAAATCTAGACATAAATGATTAATATGTACATAGATCTATCATGTACTATTTACAGGAACCTCAGTCTTCACGTAATATGATAAATTCCTCTTCGAAACACAACTTTCAATGATAACAATTGCAATATTTTTTTGAGTTAGTATCAAATTATACCACAGATTAGGGTAGTGTATCAAACAATATGTCCTTGGCTGTCGTCGTTAATGATTCTGGGAACTTAATTTCAAATGATACTAGCAGATCGCCTCTCCTTGATGATTCCTTGGGGAAGGGAAGACCTTGCCCTTGAATCCTCTTCACAGTATTGGGCTTGATGACCTCATTAGCTGTGTTAATCCGAATAGAATCGCGACCCATTGTGGGTACTTCGATCACTGTTCCGCATAAAGCCTAGAAATAAAGAAATATATCTTGTTAGTACATGTTGGTATAGTAGTCAATTTATGAATTGTATCAAATAAAATATATGCAACGAGATTAATTTGGCTTTACGTAGCAAATTGAAGTATATACAATGAATCTGTGCTTTTTTATTAGATACATGCAAAAATGACGAAGTCGACAACCTTTTATCAAAAATAGCCAGAAAAAAATCGTAATATTCAATAAATTATTAGCAACGATGGCTAGAACTAATTTTAAAAAACAATGTTTAAAAAAATTCTATTAAATTTAATATTCAATGGATATTGTATATTGTTTGTAATATATTATTTACAAATAATGGGCGCTTTAATATTTCGTTATTCTTCAATTACGTAGAACTACAAGATAATATAAGTTTCTAATACAAAAAATAAGGTTGGCCGTGTATTCAAATTCCTATTGAATTAGAGCAGATTATAAATAACACATGTATATCATATTAGTACAGGGGGATTCATCTGTTTAAATTTATACTGATTTCTGGTACAAGGCCGATCGATCGTGTTATTGAGAAAGATTATTTTAGTGAAACATTAGTACATTAACGTAATATTTTCAATAATTTAGTTCTCAAAAATTCAATTTAAATATTAAAATCCGCATACATGATTAAAAGAAATGTGATTAATATATATATACAGCTGAAACAGCACTTTTTTACAACGTATTAATTTTTATGTCTGTCCTGAAATGGACAACAAATAAAACTGTAGAAAAAAATGACTTTGAAAATACAAAATTATCTGATCATTGTCAGAGATTTTGAAAATGGACGTATTTTAATGTAATATGAATTTCTTTTTAAATCTTGCCCTGGTTGTGTTTGTGCTGAAACAGCATTTCGGGCGTATATTTTAATCACAAACGCAAAGAAATTACTAGAAATGTTCTTGATTAATCAGTCAAGGTCAAGGCTAATGATGTACTGCAAGCTGTGTTTATCTTTATATCATCGTATTCATTCACAAATCCGAGTATTCCAAAGTTAACTAGGCATAAAACAACAAATATTTTTACGCTAAATTAGCCAAAGCGGGGAGTGGAAACAATCTAACTTCTACGTAATCATTTATTCAATTCTGGTATGAATATATTATATTTGAAAATTGATATTATTGTCTAACAACTGAGTACATTGAAAATCAAGTAACCAAATATGCAAAAACGAAGGAGATACCATTCTTCACGCTAATATAACAAATAGCTGTTCCTGATGGTAACGATTTCCAACACGTTTGCCCGATTTAACATCATTAACAAATAATCTGAAGTGATTTAAACATATTTCAATAAAGAGGCCGTATCCATATATATATATATATATATATATATATATATATATATATATATATATATATATATTCGATGTCATTGTGTTCAATTCTGGTCTAAATTGCAAGATCGGCATAACGTAACGCGCGCCTTTTCGGGACAATTGAAAAGTTGACGTCAACATGTGAACCGATGTACGCCTCCATTCATGTCAAATTAAGAAAAAAAAACAAATGACAATGATTTTATCTCGCAAATCAAATACTTCATACATTGCTATCTAGACAAAATTGTAAAAAATAAAGAATAGTTTAAATACTAAAAAATCGACGAGACACATGTAGGAAAGGACATATAACTTGATACAGTAAGATGATTTATATAATTTTAATGGTTACCTCATTCGTATTTACATAGTAGTTAAAATTGATTGGCTAGAAGTGTAACCTGGGTAACTACTTAATAATTTTATTTAATAAATTCTACGATTATTTAAACGATGTGGTATCTAATATCAAATCAGATTATTACTAGTTCTGATCGTTCCTGATATCAGGACAGTACAAATAAAATGATGAAATAAATGAAAATATACTTATATTTTTTCCTTATACTTCGTTTAATGTTTACTGTTTTAGTTTATTATGTGTAATATGATTTCAAGGTATATCTGAAAAAAATCTCAAATATGTGAAAAAGCTGCAAAACCTTTATAAATTTTAAAATTGTTATAATCATATATACATCTACCTCAAGAAAAGGCAGAGATTATTACTGCTACTAATATAGTAGTTAATATTTGTTTTATAGTTTTGTGACTATGACTACATTATTGTAACTAATTTCATTGAGCATTTTCTCAGCGGATATTGCAATCTTAATAAAAAATTACAGTTCTTCAACTGTATTATCAGATCATTTGATGCATGAATGAAATTTAAATATTTTTTTATGGCTGAACAATTAGACATCTCTGCACAATGCTCGCACTTATGAAATGTGTGATAAAGACTTGCTAAACTGGCAAAAATGTAATTAAGATTAACGAGAACCATTTTCGTATCAGTTTTGTGATAATATGCAAAAAAAAACTTGTATGGCATAAAGACTGTTTGTGTTGCAGCATGAATATGTAGTTTTCTGGAGACTGAGTATAGGCTGTAAGACCAATAATAAAAGTATGGTTATAAAATACAAATCAATTAGAAATTGAAGCTGTCAGGTACATTAATGCAGATTAATTCATCATTGATATTTTACACAAAGCTGCTTTAGATAATGGTTCTTATCACTTGTATGACGTAATGCAAATAAAAACATCATACAAGCACTTTCAAAGCTTGTTAAAACAAAAGTGAAAATTTATCATATCACATATAATATATTGCACGTTCGAAATTAAACTCACCAATGATAATGTTCCAGACGAATCAAAAAGCTGACGCACACATGACATTGATTTTTATCTGTGGCTTGCTTTCCAATGTTATATTTAAATGCATTTCATAAAGTCAACAAAGAAAAAGGTTTATAAACAAAATTATCTATGAAGTCGAGATCATTCATAGGTCGGTTATTTAATAATCAAAAATGATCAATAAACATGAACTGAGATGAAATTTTACATCTTCATATCTACTTAATAATAAAACAATGCGTACTGTTAAAACGGTACAGTCTAAAAATGTGGGTGCGGTTCAATACCTTCTGAAATTCATTGATTTTTAGAGGCCAATAATATAATGTTCTTAAGTAAAATAATTACATATTGTAAACGATTTGTGTACAATTTAATACTAATAACATAATAATCGAAGGTGAAATTGTGTCTAAAAACGACCGCCAGTAAGATGAAAAAAAATCATTTTTCTCTGGCCACTGAACAGTGAGAGCAAAAACCGAACGATGTGTAAAAAGATGAAAAGCGTTGACGATTTCTCAAACTATTTTTAACCAACCCAGTTTTGGTCGGCAGATCGAAACTTGGCACAAGAACAGCAAATATATGTGTAACAAACTTTACCGAAATATAACCAACAATTTCGTACGAACAGAATTCGGGGTGGGGCAGGTGGTCTATGTTTAATTCACAAGCATTAGAGAAAGTCCTTGCGCCAAACAATAATCAATTATTTAATGTTTTTATATAGAAAATCAATACTGGTGGAATTTTTTTGCCACATTCAACAGGTTGTCATGAAATGGAACTGTTATTTCTTTGAAAATAATATATATATATATAATATATATATATATATATTTAAATTTAAGAAAAATTTAGCCGTTTCTCGTTCTATATATACTAAACATCTGCACTTGTTGCTGGTTCATTCACGGTAGAAAATTATCAAGTCTGAAGTATTTTTGGTAAAATTTGATCAATTTTGGTAAAAAATTATGTTGAAATGTAGATCTTAAAAATCACGAGCAAGGATTTGCAAAGAGTCAAATTTAACATAACAAAGAGTCAGAGATTATATGCGTGCAAATTAAAATGCACTCATCCCCCGCTTTACACGGAAGATAGGTTCCATAAAAAACGTGTAACTCTAAAAAAAACTTTTATAACTATAATCATTATAAAAAATTCCTTTCTGTTAGTTTTCAAAATGATGAATAACTAACACATTGAACTAAAATTAAATATTAATATATTTTATATCAAACACATTTAATAAATTATAAAAATATCAATTTATTTCAATAATATCATGTTAATTGCTCGTCTTGAATAAATTTACGATATCAATTATATATAAACACTAATTAAAAACATAGTTTAAAACAATGATACTCTTTGTTTTGATATTTCAAACAAACTAGCTTATACATACATAAAAATTAGTTTTGGTCATAAAACGGGAAGTTCTCATTTTATCTCGAAGAATTCGTAACTGTAACATACATTTAGAAGTGATGTATTTTGACAGTAAAAGAATGCAAATGCTATTGCAGATATAAGCAAATATAGTTTTGTGTTTATAATTTTGTGTAAATGCAAAATTAATAAATTCCGTTTAAATAGAAATTATTTTCAAACACCACGCAAGATCGAAAACGTGTATATGTGGAATTGATATAGGAATTGATACTATACGCACATATTTGAAATTAGTATTGATTTCAAACTAAACATTTTCACACAATTACTAATTATATAGACTAAAGTATATATTGAAAGTTAACTATACGTATAACATTTAGTATTCAATTGATATGAAAGAGAATAAATAATGTACACAAAATAATAAAAGCTAACAGTTCAATAAGGATAGTATATAAAAAAATCTTAGTATGCACTAGTAATTGTATCAAGTTCAGGAAAATGTTTCTCGGACAAGGTGTTCAAAAATAACAAACTCATGTAGTTTATTAGTATTAGTATTCAAAATAAAATAAAGATTTCTTTACAAATATAGTAAGCGATTTCTTCATGAATTGCTGTACATATGTATGCATATGTGGCGCAAATAGCTCACTCAGTAGCGTTCTCGACTCACACGCTGGAGGAATTCGGTTCGAATCTCCAGCAATACCAGAATTAAAAATATAAAATATTAAAGTAGGTTAAGAATTGTTAATTTGTAGGATACAAGAAAAAATTGTATTAAAAGTAAGAAGAAAAAAAACAATTTTAGTTTAGAAGATGAGAAGAACATATTGAGAAACAAGAAGAAGAATGAAAAAT
>NW_020538040.1:45018958-45043285 GCF_003426905.1 Ctenocephalides felis | reverse complement strand
TGATTATATTCAAATCAAAATCCAAAGCAATAAAACGTAAATAATATTTTATCTAGCATCGACGTTGAATTAAACTAAGGTAATGTTAATGCCGTATATTTATTTTAAAACAACTTTCAGTTTTAAAGTATTCAACATCTTTCAAGAGCTATAATTAGAATTCATTTCTTCAAGAACGTAAGCATAATTTTGAATGAAGCATTTCAATTAAAATAGCACAATAATGAACTTTGAAACTGGGAAAATAACTTATTCATACAAATTCGTTATCAACTGTTGTCATATTTATTGTTTATCCGAATTTATCCGTAGCACACATGTGATCTGACGCAGATTATGCAACATTATTGTTGTGTCACTTGGTATTCTAAAGAATAATTAAATAATGATAATTAATATTAATATAATTTTAATTCGCCTTAAGGTTTCACTAATGCATTGGTTAAGAAATTCGATTGAGCCAAGGCTCAAATATGACGGCGCACGTACGACCGATTTACGTATTTAATTACACTAATAAAGAGAGCAAATTTTAGAAATGTTTTAAATAATTTTTTTAAAACATATTCAGATATCGTAACACAATCACTATTGCTTCTTAAAATGCTATTTAATTATATGCCTGTGTATGATCAAGAATGTACAATATTATTTTTGAAAGATGACATCAACAATAAAGTTTCTGTCAAATATTTACCTCGTAGGTTCACTTTTTCTATTATAAACACTCGATATGTATCACTATTATTAAACTTTAACATAAACCTTATCGCACCACTCGATATGTATTTTCACTGTCACTTCCAAATTACCAAAAATCAAAATTCGTTCCTACACGCGCGTTTATAGTAGAAATACGAATTCCAGAATATTCTCGTAGATTCTTGAATATTCTGAACATTAGTAATTGCTCTTAAAATACGTCAGAAAAGATGGCGCTACAGTAGAGTCGACGCAAAACAGTACTCTAGTGAGCCGACGCCAATTTAAAAAAGAGCGGTAAAACCATATTGAACTTTCTACCGTAAAAATGTTTCGATTTTCGATTTATTTCTTGTACTTTATACAAAACACTAGTTTTTTTTAACAATTATTACACTGTTAATCATAAATATAGAATATCAGTTTGTTACATATCCATCCATTATATATTATGAGCGGCATGATAAACATACAGGCTTAAATTGCAATCATATATCATTATTTATAATTTGCAATAAACATATATTGACTTGATTATTACAAATTGATTAATTATTCTAATACATATATGCATCATCATTATTATTGATTTCTGTCCCGATTATGTTAAAATTAATTTTTTACATATAAAATAAATAATGCTACTGCTCATGCCAATTAAATACATTGTAATTAATCTCATTAATGTATTTTAAAATGCTTATTCTCCTATTTGTTCACATGCACTGATTATGACAAAATTTAAAAAACCACACACAATGAACAAAAACTTTGTATAAGGGTCATACTTATGAAAAATAATTATATATTTAACTTGAATATAATCAACAAGTCTTTAAATTAAAGGGTAAATACAAACCATTATAAAGATATAGTTTAAACATTTTATAAGTTTACAATAAATTCAAAAGTAAATAAGAATATACTGCTTGATGAAACATAATTTTTAAAAGGTAAATTAGGCTTTGCACCGTTAGATCAAATAATTTAATAGTTCGAATAAACAAGCATGCACAAAAGCGATCTAGGTTGTGTACTTTAGTATATTGTTTCCTTACAAATCTAAAAATTAGAATTAATTTATGATTAAAATAAAAAATAAGCCACATATTTATACACATTGTTGTCATAAAAACTTTATGACCCAGAATTAACACTATTACCTTTGGACACAAATATGTTATTCCGTGAATGCTAAACCAAAATTCTTTCCTATAAATGAATAAGAAAATATGCACGATTGAAAAACAATTTACAATTTACAACCTCAAAACAATACATTAATACTGGACTTTATCACTAAACATAAAGTAACAATTATACTGTAAAAGTTTATTGAAGTTTTATTACAAATAATTTAATTAATAAAACAGAGAAAACCTGATGTGCATGTCATAATGAAACTAAATTTTAATTCATTCATAAAAGATCAATATAAATTATAAGCTTAATGCAAACAATTGATAAAAGAATAAATAAAAATATATCTTAAAAAATTGCTTCATCTATGCCTGCGCCTTGATCTATCTCGTGTAGTTCTAAAATAAAAAAATAAAAAATTAGCTGTTATATTTGATTGGAATAAAATAATTCTAAGGGTCGCACTTACGCTTTTGGTCCTTTAACAAAACACCAATCCACACTGATGGTCTGCCCTAAGATATCAGCACCATTCAAAGCGTCTCTCGCAGCTGCAGCCTGCTTGAACGTTTCATATTCCACTAGAGCATAACCCTACAAAAATTTATTTTACTATTTTTTCAAGATGATTGACATCACAAATTACGTACTTTTAAATATCCCGTTCTTCTATCTAGATTTAAGTGTATATTTTTTATGTCCCCAAACTCTGAAAACTTATCTTGTATGTCATCCTCTTGGGCTTCCTCATGTACGGAACTAACAAACAAAATCCATCCCTCAACAGCTGAAAGAAAATTTAATACTACTTATCATTCAAAATTAAAATAATCACAAACATGTATCATTTTAGAGTATATAAATTTATACTTTTATTTTCAATTTATTTAATGAAAAATAGTAAGATATTGTCGACATTTAGAAAAAAAAAAGTTAAACTAAATTTCAAATGTCTGTTAATTAACAACTCAGCTAGAATTAGATATCAAATAATATGGATCACATTATGAGTCGTTGGATAACAAAAAACATTAACTAAGCAGCAGAAAGAATTATCAGTTTAAATTTTGCAAAAATGCATGATCTCCCTCATAAGTATTTCAACTTAGTACTGATATTTTAACTGCAAAATATACTCAATATAAGTTTAAACCACTGATGTTAAAGCAATGTTACAAAAGTTGGCGAAAATCTTCCTATTTTATAAAATGAGAGGAAAAGAAGACTGTTTGCTGAACATGGCAAATATGCCACTCTGTAAAGAAATATTAAAGGAGCTGATAATATACCACTACTCAATTGTATGTATCATTAAAACAGAGCCACATATTGCCATTAACAAAATCGTTTTCTTAATAAAATCTCACATCTTTGAGGGCCTGGTTCTTCGTCTCCATCAACATCAACACTTTCATAATGTCGAATAGTTTCTCTTGCTGTACCGTCAGAGCCGAAACCCCGTCCTTTACGTTTACGAGCCTTTTCCTTCAAACGAGCGATTCCCTCTGTCAAAACACAAATTAACGTTGAAAACAAAACAGAAAATACAAGAAAGGTTATATGGGGTTATCAAAATTTAAATCAAACATACGATCGCCTTCATCATCAACTTCAAATTCTTCGGCGTTGTCAATATCTAAAACATCGGCCATCGCAGAACCTTTGTACAAAAACAAGAATTTATATAATTTTCCGATAATGTTTAGAGCTCATTAATGTTTGCAGATCATTTACATGTAAATTCATAAAACCATAGGTAAAAGATTCATCAATGGCTCAAGATCATACGCTTAGCATCACTAAAACGCGAAACGTCGCCATCTGTTATGGCTCGGCTCCACTGCACGAACGCGCACGGCGAATTGACCGGCCATGCGGCGAATCATGGGGAGTTATCTCCGAACAAATGTATATTACCATTAAGGTGCGTCCACACCTAACGAACGAACACGAACGAACATGTCGAACAAGAAAATACAAAGAACAACGAACAGGAACACGAACGAACGCAAAAAATTCCAAACAAACGCCTCAAAGCAGTGAGGGCTTGAATCTTTTTGTTCGAGGATGTACCGTGAAACGTCAGATTTATTATTTAAAGTGGCGAGAAAAAGCAAAATTATTTAAAGTCATCAAATTTACAAAATTTGTCAATAACATCAATATCTTATTATAAACACAACAAAAACTAATGCAGGACTGCACATTTTTACATCAAAAAAGAAAAATGTTTGTCTACGTTCGTGGTAGCGTCCACACTGCACATACGAGTTCAAACATGAACGAACAATTCCCTTTGATGTACCGACAAGTTGCGGAACATTGCTCGCCATGTTTGTTTATGTTCGTTCGTGATCGTCGCGGCTCCACACTATGCTGTTGCCGTTCGTTCTGGTACGTTCTTTTATGTTCGTTCGTGTTCGTTCGTTAGGTGTGGACGCGCACCTTTATGTTTACTTATCTATGCGGCGAATCCTGTTTTTTTATATGCACGTGGTCATAGAATATATAAGTAAGCATAAATTCGCTTCGGTTCGCTTTTGCTTGCAAAATTTCTGTCCATGCATAGATAAAAGAAGAGTATATGTATGTATCATACTCTAATATTGTCTAGAATTCAGTTCATAGATAAACATCATAAACTTTACTTGTGTTTACTATGTGTTTACAACTTTACTTGAGGAGTCATTAAATAACAAAAAATTACGATTGCCAGAAAACCCATACACACTGAAGTTGGCTCCGGTGTTGATCATAACCTGTCAAAATTTCAGCAGTGTTGCTTTCTGCAAATCATTTAGGGGAATATTTAGTGCAATTCTTCTACCACTACTGCGCATATGCTCGATCTCATTTTTTTCTTGTAGCGTTGTATCGTGTCATGTCCGCCATTTTCTGTTCAAGTAAGACCTTTATTCTGATTGTGCGTTTTTAATTTCATTTTTTTGCAGTTATGCCTTTTCATTTCGTTTCTTTATGATTCTTTCATTTATTTCATTTCATTTTATATTGTTCTTTCCTCTGCGGTTACCATTTTAGTGCTATGCAATCAATTCGCTTGTGCACGTTTCTTCTTAAGTAAGGCTTTTATTATTATTTTTCTTACATTAACATATTTTATTATAATTCGTTCTGTTTCTTTTCATTTATATTTCTTACTGCGCTTTTTGAAATTAACAAATTTACTTCTTCATTAGGTTTGTTTTATTTGAGGGTTATTATCTCACTTTCTACATTAAGGTCTAGCTTAGGTTCCACTTTCTTTACCTTCTTTTCACATTTAGGTCTAGCTGCTTCCATATTATTTTGCTAGTTTTACATTTAGGTCTAGCTTAGTACTTTTTACATTTAGGTTCGTTACTAGCTTAGCTTCCATATTATTTAGATACTAACATTTAGGTCTAGCTTAGGTTCCATATTATTTAAGTAGTTTTTACATTTAGGTTCGTTACTAGCTTAGGTTTCATATAATTTAGGTACTTTTAACACTTAGGTCTACCTTAGGTTCCATATTATTTAAGTCGTTTTTACATTTAGCTTCGTTACTACCTTAGCCATATTATTTAGGTATTTTTAACATTTAGGCCTAGCTTAGGTCCATATTATTTCAGTAGTTTTTACATTTAGGTTCGTTAATAGCTTAGCTTCCATATTATTTAGGTACTTTTTTACTTACTTTTACATTACTTTCTATTTTCATGCTCTAGCCTTTAGTTCATACTCATTTCACAATTTATACAATTTAGTCACTTTGCTCTTTATTCTCGATATCTATTTTATTTGTAATTTATCCAATAAACCAACATGGACTTTGCTTGTAGTGAATGCAAAACCACGTTTACAGCTCGTAGCTCTTTATATCGACACTTCAGGAGACAGCATGACAAAGAGCCACGAGCCATTTATCCTAATTCGTGTCAATTTTGTTATAAAACCTTTAAAACCATACATACTTTAGATAGACATGTACGCCAAGTCCATTGTAATATCCCTGCTCCTTCAACTACACAATCCTGTTCATCATCTTCCGAAGATTATACACATTTGTATTTATTTTGTATCATTCTTCTAATGTTTTCTATAACATAGGTCAAATTGTAAATAATATAATGTGTATATATTTCATTTTAATAAAAATATTTATCGGAATAGATGTTTTTTTTAACTATGTTTGGTATTTTTCATGGCAATCATATTGTTAAAATTTGTATGAGATACACCTGATTATTTTAAAACATTCTAAATATCATTACTATATTTATATACAATTACTATAAATGCGATATACTCGTATGTGAGTTAGGTGTTGATATATATTTAATAAAACGAAAGACTGAAAATATCACAATTTAATACATATCATATGTTTGACTTCATTTTATTATATGATTATAAATATATACACAAAATATAAATAAGTTGAGTTCTAATGAACAGAGCTTACATCAAGAACTTTGATGTTCATTTAATATTTAAGCGTGTAAATTCCTGGTCTTAATTCGATGAGAAATGTAAATAAAACTGACCATAAAGTTAAAACATAGAAAATATTGTGAGTAACTACAATAACTAATCTAAAACACTCTTTAATGTCCTAATCAAACAAAATTTATCGTTTTTCGTAATAATATTCGCTAACAAAGAACATTTCACCATTATTATATTATTATTATTATTATATTGTCTAGGTATTTCACTGTGAAAGCAATTCTTTCATGGAGGTTATGTGTTATTTTGACGTTTCATTTGCGAATGACAGTTTAGGTGTATTACACAGTGTCTTTCGTCTCTGAATGTTGGTAAGTCGTTTTTTTTTATGACGTCTGTTGGGTTTCTTAGTACATGGCATATTTTTGGGTTTAACGGGGTGTATTACTCATAGATAAAAGAAGAGTATATAGATCGCTCTCTCGGGCATATTTCGTTGCCACATTCCTGTGTTAGTTGAAGCCCCGCGCTACAGATGGCACTAGTCGCCTGAACGGGTGCGTATAAAAAATACTATAGAAATGAACCAAAATTATATGGACCGTTTTAATTCAAAATTTAAAAAAGAAAAAATTGAAAAAAAAAAATTTTGAAGCATTTATTTTTCACAAAAACATTCTACATTATATCTACATAGTTCTCTTTATAAACAAAGCACACATAGCATAAAAATGTACATAAATATACACATTATCCACAATGTATATATATATATATATTATATATGATTATAATAGATGGTAGTAAGCTGTAAAAACTATGTGCGAAAAGCATAAAAATGTACTTAAATGTACACCCTAGCCAAAATGTATATAATATATACAAATATACATATATATATATATATATATATACATATATATATATATATATATATATATACATATATATATATATATATATAATATACATATATATATATATATATATATATGTGTGTGTGTAATATCATTTTAGCATATCAGCCTTTCAAGCTGAGCACAAAAAGAATAGAAATGTACATGAATGTATATATTATTTATATATACATATACATATATAACCACAATTCTTTGATTGATATTGATTCAGATCAATATATAACCAATATATATATATATATATATATATATATATATATATATATTTACATAATATTTATTTTGATTAACATTAAGTTACATAATATCTATGATGTACAGTCTCTATTTGGGAATCTTTTCTGCGCTATTGTTAATGTGCATTCAAATGTTTGTTCAAAATGTCATTATTATCATTGTCTTAAAGAAAAACAACAATCATTGATATTATTATAACAGTACTTAATAGTTTTCTTATAGCATCTACAATAAGACATTTTAGAGTAAAGCTATTGACATCTCTTTCAGAATAGTCAAATGCAATAAGCAAGTGCACATTAAGGGTGTTTTATCCCTTTGCTTTTTAGAATTTTATCATTAATCATGATTATACTTTGCCTGTCATTTGACAGTTCCTGAAAATCTATACAATGTGATTCCCTTTATCATCATTAAACAACACAGATAATAATATTTCTTGTAATATCAAAATGAAATTATTAATACTTAAAAACTTTTCCTGTGACATAGCCAAACCTAAATTAACCTTTGCACTAGCTAGAATTTCACCATTAATTGAGAATTTCCTTTCACTTACGATTATATCATTAGTGTTTTTAGTATGTTCTCCAAACTGACTTAATATATAATTACGAGTCGTACTGTTCAATATTAGTGGGAGATCAGCAAAGATTTCAGCACATTTCAGACTTCATTCTTATTGTTTTTTCCTGTGTATTCATTCATCTCATATCAATACTTGTACACTTGTGAATGTGTTTAGTAAACCGTCTAAACATTTTACATTTGAACGTATTTTCCTTTTATACTGCTGAAAAAATCGATGTAGAATTATTAGTTATGATCCTACATTATTAGAACAAGATTAATTTATATTTAGTTATTTAATAACATACCTTTCAGAGAGCTGACAGGAATTCTCTCTGTCTATTTATAACCTTAAAATTTCTAGTATTGATATAGTTAAATGTCTCAATTATTTCTGAATTATTAAACTGTAATGAAAAATCATATCAGAATAGTACAATCAAATGAAAGTAATTCGAAGTATGCATATTAATAAAAGTACTCACTTAGATTGAAAGCCGGCAAATATTATTACTTATTTTACTTTTACTTCGTCGTTTCTCGCTGGAACTACATAATACATGCATTTTTCTTGGTATTTCTTCTTCGTTAAACAATGCACTTCGACAGCTTATTTGTTTTTACTCTAACAACATTTATATTGTCTAGGTTATCTCTCCATGAAAAATTTATTACAATGGACGCCATGTTTAATTTAAGTATCTGTCATATGTCAAATTCGATTTCAAAGTGAAAAAAAAAAAAAAAAAAAAAAACAAGCGCGACCGGCGGCAGGGGCTCTAACTAAACTCGGGTTACAGACGTTTGTTCCGAGATTACCGGCCATGTCTTTCTTGTGTTTACTATGTGCATAAAAGTTTTTGTTTTTTACTATGTGCATAAAAGTCTTTTACTTTTTTATCTATTGTCTTATCCATACTCTTCTTTTATCTATGGTCTTATCTGTTTAGTTGGCACTGGTTGGTACACTAGGTATTTATACTAGTTTATCTATGTTGGTACCCTAGGTGTAATGTTTTGCTTTTCGAGTGATATGCCTGTATGATAAAATTTATAGGTTAAAGATTTTGGAATTAGACGTTTGAATAGTATTACTAACATTCAATAAAGCTAATTCAGTCAGTTTCATATTTATTGTATTTGCTACAAAAATATTTACTTTTATAGATAACGTATGCTCCCATACTGATCCTGGCAGAACTTTACTTCGAGCACTAATTTTTCGAAGTATATTTGTATTTTCAGCAGCTGCGGATATTAATTTAAAGGCAAATGTTAGGTGTAGCAAGATACATATCTTTCAAACTAGTTTCTTTATCTAGAATATTAAAGCCTATTAGTATTTGTGATCATTTACAAGCATATAGTTATTCAAGTCAAAAAAATAATTTACTTGATTCAGTATGTAAGGATGAACTATTTGATCATTCTGAAAATGACGTCGATTTAGATGAAACAACATTACGTCAGCTCCAAAGATGGTCTTTGGTCAAATTAGATGATGCAAGAGCCTTGCATTCCCTTAAAAATTCAATAAGGTTTGCCAATAAAATTTTGGATATTGATACAGAGGGGGTGGAACCTTTATATACTGTACTCGAAAACAAGTAAACTTCTATACTTATTTCATATATCGATCATCCATAAATACTTTATTTGCATTACCTATATTTCAGACATTTAACATTGAGAAATGATGTTGTATCTGAAGGCAATTGTAGAGAAGATATTTTATCTAATGCATGTGTAAAAGAAGAAAATTATTTTGTAGCGCCACCTGGAAATGTTCCATTAGATACTGATACTAAAATTGAATCTGAACAAAATTTTAACAAAACACCGCAATATGAATATGATGTATAAAAATTTATGCATACCACAATTTGCTTATAGATCATATTCCACATTTTCAAAACTTAAAAATATGGAGAAAATCACTAAATATATAAATGGACCGATGGGATCAAAATTTGAAGAAAACTTAAAACAACAGTGGATTAATTTTCACATGTCAAGTTGCGATTATGGATTTTTTGCACTTTTTAATAACAATCCAGGATTTTCATCAAAAAATCTATTGCATAACCTCCATGAAATAAAGCATTTATGTAATTCCCAAATACCGATAGGTTTTCTTATTAATAATACAAGTTCTCTTGGAAAGGCCAACATCGAAGGACCTGTTTTACAAAGTTTATTATTCACATCTCCAATCAACTCACAACACTTGTACTTTCAGTGGTTGAGGCAAAGAAAAATTTGGTGGAGCCGGGTAATAAATCGTTTATTATATTCTACATGTGTTTTATTTTTTGTTACGAATTTATTGTTTTTAAGTAATGCAAAATATGAATGTGCTTATGTAGTTTGAAAATTATGTAAAAATTTAATATATTTAATCCAGTCATTTAAGAAAGTTTTAATATATTCTATCAAGTCTTTTTAAAAAGTTTTTTTATTTTTCATTAATATTATGTGATAAGTGTACTCATTATAGTTTTCAGTTTATCCTGGGCATATTTTAATACAAGATCTACTTAATAATGAAGGGGATCAAAATTTTAATGACTGCTGTCCACACCAACTAAATTCTTTAATTAATCTTAAACTACAGAATATTAATATAGTTGTAAAAATAGATGAACAAAACTTGCCTATCGAAACAATTGGATTATATGAACAAGATAGCAAAAGAGGTAATTAAATTTACTTTTACGAAACAGCATTTTAATACATATTTTTTATACAATATAAAAACAAATGGAATGCAGTTACTATTTGATTTTGCTTGAAATAAATATAAATAAATTATAGGATTATATATGCAAGATAATTCTGGTGAAACACTTCCACATATCATTATAAGTTCTATTAACTTAAGGCAAAGCTGCATAGGAATCCTTAGAGAATGTCTTGATGCAAGTAATAATTTGATTCTTCATCATAATCTCGCACCTTTTCAGTACAGAATCATTTGCGAATGTATAGGTAAGCATAAATTTTATATAATACAATTATCTGTTCTTTCCTAATTCATTTTTTGATGTTTTTTTTATTTTAAAGTATTTACAATTATGTAAACTTATTTAAAATCATAGAAATTTTTTTTCTAAGAATATTTTTATTTATTTTGAATTTCAGACATGGATGATGCAAATGAGTTGATAGATTTGGGACAATACTTATGTGGTTTGTTAAGAAAGGCACATATTTCAACATTATTTACAAATAATAATAATTTATCGTTAAATGAGGTTTTAAAACAAAGTGATCAAATAGGAATACCATATTGCTTAATACTTCGTAGTAATTCATTAAAAAATGGATTTGTGTACTTGCGTAATAGAGATACAACATTAGAGGTTTGTTTCAATTTCATATATTTTATTCAATATCAAATGATTTTTCTATGTGTGTTAGATATAATATAAATAATAAAAGGATTTTATTTTAGGAACAAATACATGTTTCAGACATACCAAAATATTTAGAAAAACTGTGCAAGAAATAATTGACAATATTTAAATGCTGATAACAGAATTAATGGTTATTATTGATTATAAAGGAAATATAAAAAATGCTAATGAATGTTAGATTTTAATATTTTTGCCAGTGATGTTTAATTTGATAGTTTTTTGTGATGAATACAGTAGGCCCTCGCTTTACACGGCACTCTGGGTACACGGTTCCCATACTACACGGAGCTAAAAATCCGACATCCCTCCGACTACACGGACTTCTTATTACACGGTATTTGGTCAACAGCCCATAAGTTCGTTGTGCAAAAGGGTATTGATGTAAATTTTGTTATCGACTTTTATCTTTTAGACATGCCTGATTGTATAATAGCCGCCTAAGAACACGTTTGAGCTGACTACTGCGTCGCGCCAATTTTTGAATAAGGTGTCAATGTCCTACATGTCATTTCGTCCGTATTTCTCCTACTTCAAGTTGTATTTCTTGGTCTCCATACAACGCGATAAAAATGGTGCGATTTGTACCAACTCTGAGTCTCTCATAGCACGGTTCCCATACTGCACTATGTAAGGTTCCATAGAACTCTCTACGAATTAGCCTGAATTGTATGTTAAATACGAGTTTCTTATAGCACGGTTCCTATACTGCACGGTACGCACTTGCCGCGTAAAGCGAGGGTTTACTGTAGATGTATATTATATGTAGAAGAACGCCAATATTGAAGAATTTCTTTTCATTTTCTTATTTAATGCAATTAATAAAGACAAAAGTTTGGAATTTCAGGCCCAATTCATTTCAGCCAAAAGTACTTAATTCACATTTCTCATACATACATTATATGGCTCAATATATATGACTCGATGTATAGTCAATTATAAATTTTAGTGAATGCATAATTTAATTTTCAGAATACAGTAACAAAAAAGATTTTAATTCTAATTTTACACTAAAACTTTTATTGTATTATTGATTATAGATCAATTCTGGGTACTAATAAAAATGCATAAAGATTAAGCATGATTAATAATCAATGAAGAAAATGTATACTCAATATAATCACTTATATACACTGCATTCTCTATTAATGATGGTCATTGAGTGATGATTGAGTGGATAATGAAATTGTGTAAGAGATAATTGGCATCAGAATAAGTTAGACTAATCATTTAATCATTATCATTACTTAATTTTAATTAATCTCTTCGTGATCTTCAGAGAAATCAATAGACTTTTATATATTTGAAATCCATTCATTTGAACAGATTATATGCTATGATTATTAATCTATATTAGTAAGGTTTGAACATTTTATATTCAAGATTCGCGCTGTTGGTCTTCGCACTTTTTGCACGAACAGCGGTAGCCATCTTTTGCGTAAAATTTGGTGAAATGACATGTGTTTTTGTGGTAAGGCGATAATTAATTAACCTTATAATTAGATTTTTAATTAAATTTGATTGTTTTATGCTTTTCTAATCAATTTTAATTGGATTAATCTGATATAAAAAATACATAAAAATATTTATTCACCAAAAACAACAAACACCTGTTGAGGTTATTTGTCGGCAGCGAGGCTTATACTTATTAATAATTATCTTTTAACAGGGTCTTCGTTCTCATAAATCTCATAACAAATATGAGATTTACAGATTCCATTGTATCCTTTGCATATACATGTTGTCAATTGCTAAATATATAATTCATATATGTATGCTTCTAAATCCGACAAGTACTTTCACAGATTCATTTTATTATCAAATGTTAGGTCGCTAATTCATTTACAAAAGTCTTTAAAATGTACGTTGCGGTGTGTGCTGTCTTAAAACTTCATTTGGACTTTCGCAATATATTAACTAAGCATATTAAGTGTTCAAAGTAGTGATTATGTGTTTGAAGTAGTGAGTTCAGTATCCAGCTTTACCACTTTGAGGATTTTTTCCAAGGTAAGCCAAACCGATTTGTAAACATAACTAGCCATAGAATACTTCTCTGGAACCATGCACAGGCATTCGTCATACAACAAACAATGTTTCAAAAATAGTATAATATTTGATGAATAATTTAGGGTATTTGAGTGAAATATTGGCTGACCTGTGAATTATTAGTATTTTATGCATATGTGCTTGCTAATAATAAGTTTCAATAATTTGAGACCAGTGCACAGTGTTAAATTACATAATAATAATAAATAGTAGTCTGCGCGAAGGTAGGTCCATGGTATGAGAACACCTCAAAATCAGTGATTTCCTTCCCCTCTCCGTATATTATTTCCATTACTGTTTCTACTACGACCTGTAGAATGCAGTATTTTTGCAGAATGAGTATAATCCATCTTTTCAGGATTGTATTCAGTAAAGTCCTTTCTTTGTCCAGTCTTGTCAGGACTTCTTCATATGTTATCTTGTCTGTTCACTTTATTTTGTCCATTCTCCTCCAGCACCACATTTCAAAACTCTCTAGATAGTTCTTGTCGACCTCTATTAATGTTTATGTCTCTTCTTTGCCCGGATCCCCTTCGTGCAGTATCTGTCTCTGGTCAGGATGCTTCCTAAGTATTTAAATTACATTACATATTAGTGCTTAAGACACTTACGACAGAACTTTGAATCTGTACATTTTAATACAATAATGTTCTTTGAGCTTAGTTCATATTTTAGTTGATTTAAGTTTATATTTGACTTAACATTATTTTTTAATAATTGTAGTAATGCATAAAATTAACCCTTTCCACTCGGATGCCACAAATTCATATATATTTTGCAATTCGCGAGTGGAAAGGGTTAACTTAATTCACTATTTATTTATGTCAAGTATTATAGGAATGAATTATTTTAAAACCAATCTCTTTTAGCAAAAATATATGCAAAAGTTTTCGAATATTACTTGCTGTACTTTCAATCTGAAAAGGACAGGAAATATCTGAATGATTGAACAAATCAATCATTACTTATTGAGCAAGTGATGCTCAATAAGTAAGAATATGGTTTTATGGGGAAAACATGTTGATTCATTGCTGAGATGTATTGTTGTAGTACATTTGCTATCACAGTGCAACTGTAACTTAAAAAAGCACACTCCCTTAATGGAACGTTAAAAGTTCCCTTAAAGTTAATGGTATTTCATATTGAAAATCTAGTTGTGAGAAGTCTGTCAGATAGCACTTTAATAGCAAACATATCTTGTGAGTCAAGAATTATTTTGTTTTATAAAAGGGATACAATACTTTATCGATTTCTGTTTAATGGCAAAATAATATTTTTTATTCTACATTTCTATTACATTTACGAATTTATTACATTTCTAGCATCAAGAATCATGTGCTTTCCCTATAGTGATATTTAATGTATGCACATTTTTTAATTAAATACAACACAATTATAGGTTTTGATCAAAATATTTGAAGACACATGCTTCGGAGGTGATTTAAGAAATGACAGTGTGTTTCTGGAGGTGCTGCAGAGAATTTCCAACAATGTAAGTGCAATGCATGTTTCATACAAAGCAAGTCAAACAATATATTTCTGGAATTATATACAGGCATTACCTGTATATACAGTCAATACTCGGTTAACTATGCGTTCTATGGAAACTTATATAGTGCAGTATGGGAACCGTGCTATGAGAGACTCAGAGTTAGTACAAATCGCATCATTGTTATCGTGCTGTATGGAGACCAAGGAATACAATTTGAAGTGGGAATAGTACGGACAAAATGACATGTATGACATAGACACCTTATTCGAAAATTGGCGCGACGAAGTAGTCAGCTCAAACGTGTTTTTAGACAGCTATTATATAATCAGGCATGGGGCTGTTCAAGTATTACGTAAGCACTTTGGGGGGGTGGGGATTATTGATGTCTTATTCTGGGTGACATTTTGGTGATAGCTTTGCTTACGTTTGCTGGTAAAGGGGGATTGTGGGGGTAAATAATTGTACTAAATCTGCTTACGTAATGCTTGAACGATCCCCATGTCTAAAAGATAAAAGTTGATAACAAAACTTACATTAATACCCTTTTGATATCAAGTTCTTAGAATTTCTCATAGGTTACGCAAGGAACTATTATGGGCTGTTGAACAAACACCGTGTAATAGGAAGTCCGTGTAGTCGGAGGGATGTCGGATTTTTAGCTCTGCGTAGTATGGGAACCGTGCATCCAGAGTGCCGTGTTAACGAAGGGTTAACTGTATATATATATATATATATATATATATATATATATACTATGAAATATGAACAACAACACTATTTTTGCACTATTTATTTAAGTAGGGTAAAGTGGGTAGGGTACCTTGGTGGTAGGGGGCTTTGGTAATGGAGGGTTGATATATATATGATAAGATCGGGCGTTACATCAATAAAAATAGAATAAAAGTTTTTAGAATTTATTTATTCCAAATCTATACATTTTGGCTAACATCCTAGCCTTCACTCAGTGGAATATTCTGTTAATTATAATAATTAAACTCCGTAAATAATTCGTAATAGTTTAAGAAAAAATTAATAGTGATAATAAGCTAATCTTGCGGCTTACTGTTTGGTATACTTAATTAATGAAACACTATTGCACTATTGCACTCTTGCACGTATTAAGACATGCACTATTATAAAATCTATATATTTTTGGCATCACAACTAATCATGCATAATATTTATTAATTTATCGAGAATGTGTACTGACTGTTAAGAGTTTGGGATAGAAATGTCGCATTTTTTTGGAAAAGAAAATATATAAATATACTTGTATATAAATATATAAAAGTTTGCACATGTGTTCGGAGAAATAAGTTGAAATATGAACTAAAGCAGTCTGTTTATATTTTAGTAGAATATTTTTTCTAGCTCGTGCTTTATTGATATATTATCATATTTCTGCTGATAATATGGTTTAAATTTGAGTCAATGTAATTTTTCGAGTAAGGTATGCTTTATTAAAATATGAATAAAAGATTTTAAGTTAATGAAGCAGACATATGTGTAAAAATTTTATTATATTTTAAATAATACAATGCACTTATTTAATTGGTAAGTGATGCTCGATAACCAAGGAAATGATTATATTCAATTTGCTACGGGAAAAACATCTTGATTTTTTAAAAATTTATTTAAGCAAGTGCAGTTTATAAATTTTGTCAATAAATATTAAAGAAATACAGTTAAATACAAATTGTATTATTTATCAAAGGCATTGTCAATCAGAAATTTTTGTTTGTTCTATAAATAACACTATGAGCTGATTTTGCATGGATTTCAAAATTCTCATATATTAAAATTTTATTACTAAATTATTAGATAATTAGTACAGGTTTTTGTATGCATTGATAATTTATTTGTTGAGCAACTTTTTGAATGGTATATATTGTTGTGCATTTGCTACCCTGATGACTGCAGCATCTTCAGCGAATGTTTTGTCTGAATATCATTTATGTATAGGATATGCCGAAGGGGCCCTAGCAAGTTCTCTTAGATAACTTCTGAATTAATGGTATTTCAGATAGAACTCTTATTCTGAGGAGTCCGTCCATCTGATAGCATTTCCACAGCAAAAATACCTGTCTCAATTACATTTCCCCTTTATGTTTTAACGATTGTGCATTTTGTTTGTTATTCTGTGGTAAAAAAAACTTTAAAATTACAGTTCTAGTATCAGGAGTCATTTGTTTTCCCTGTAACGATATTGACCGCATGCACATTCTTATTAATGACAGCACGATTGCTGGTGTTGATGATCATATGTTGAGCAATTGTGTAATTTTTTTTAATAAATTCACAAATTAGTAGATGTTTAGTGAAACAAAATAATCATTTGCTCTTTTTTTATTTTCTTTTTTTATATCTCTTCTAGATATTTTTAACTTCTGTTCTAACAATTGTATATTTTAAAATTGTTCAACATGTTGATTAATCATGGCTTACCATAATTAGACTTAATCAATTATTAATAAATAAAATCTACATTAACTCGATTGGTTTTCATTTAAATGCAGTGCTATATTATATTTGCTTTAAAAAATATGTGAAATATTTATATAGTATTTAGACAAAGTATATTATATAGTATTTGTAGAAGCTATTTTCTCGATATAAAGAATTTTGTTAGTGAATTTATTTTTTTATTCGAGTTAATGTAGTTTGATTGAAGTTTTGGAGAGTTGGCTTGAACAATTAAACATAAGTTTGATTACAAGTATTTTATTCGTTACGAACTTTTTAAATTTATCAAATTCGATGTCTAAAGAGTAATAGTGTGAGCTTTTTATCACTTTTGAATTTTTAAATTTTCATGTTTTGTTGATTTTTGTTTACAATTTTATTCAATGCTTTTTATATCGTTTGAGTCAACTATATTTGTTTTTGTCTCGATTGATTGTAAGGGTTTCACATGTTTCATAAAGTCATATGAACAATTTTAATTTGATTAAGATCATCCTTTCGATTTTTTTTAAATCGATTAATATGATTTCATTCAAATTCAAATTATTCAAATAATTTTTTTTGAACTCAATATTTACTGAAACCTTTTTGATTATGACAGACCACATAATTTTGCATGCTATATCATCTTGAAGCCAACTTTTAAATGAGTAAGACCCACATTGAAATTTTATTATTATCATTTTTTATACACTCAGTACATTGAACTACTTTGAAAATTTTATGACGAGAAAATTTCACTGGGGCATAATTAAAAATTTTAATTACGAGTATGTTTTTAAACGTGTCTCAATGAAGTTTTTTTGTTGTAACAATTTCAAATGGAACTTCATTTCATTCAAGTGTTGGCTTTGGGATTTGGTGTGAGGGAGCACTAAAAAACGTAAAAAAGTTTCAACGCTGAACCTGGAAGAAGCAATCTACACCCTGGACTTAAGGGGTACTTTTTGGCTTTCGCCAACCTTCTCTCGTCACATTTTTCCCGATTTTTTTTTTACAATTTTTTGGTGCTGTTTTTTTTTTTGCATCTTGGCTGCGCTTTTGGGTTTGCTGTGCATCTTCTGCATTGTGTCCATTTGTGTACACCTTCCGCATCATGAATCTCCGGTTGTTGTCCACCTTCTGTGTTTCAGGACACTGCGCGTGCGTCAACAGCTAAGGCCACCATTTCTCTATTTTTACAGCTTCGTCTCGTACACGGGGATTCGATCCGTCTCAACTTCTGCTCCAGAGTCCATGGGATGCTACCGAGTCGCTTTAACCACTCGGCTAATTGAGTTATTGCTGATATGTGTTATTTTGACATTGTTATATTGTATTTATAGTGAATTTTTAATAAAGAATATTATGCCCCCACACATCTATATCTTATCTCTTACAGTCAAGTGCGAACTTTGAGTTTTTCTTTTCAGAAATATTCTAAGTGTGAAGGTCGAAATTCGCCACCTAAATTTAATATTTCGAACTAATATTTGATAATTGTGAAAAACTATATATTCTCCAGCGCGTTTTTGGGAATTGAACCGAGGAACACTGAGCAACCGTAGTGGTAACCATAGATAAACAAGTATAAAAATGGTGGTAACTTAGCACTCTCGGCCAATTGGGTATACGAAACCGCTCCCTATTTGTAGAAATGCAAGTATCTTTTAAATGAAATATATAAGGTTTCGAAGTCGTAAGGACACGGTTAGGCAATTCGAGGTTTGTCTGTTCAATCCCCAATTGAATCAATATATTCAATAAGATTTATTGAAGGTATTGCAAAAATCTACATAATATGTGTGAGATAAGGAATAGTAGCTAATCTGAATAATTTTTAATAAATTGTATTCACGCCTGGTTAGCAGTGAACTAAACATACTTGGTGTACCAAAAATCTTGCATAGTTTACTAGGCACGAAAACCTAAAACCTATCATTTGGGACGCTAAATTACCTGTCCATCAGGAGGTGGCAGGAATCGACCAAAATCGCGACTTTCAAATGCAATTTCAAGGCTCTTCGTGAATGAAATTAATAATTTTAATAAATGTATTGAGTACACTAAGGTACAATCTTTGTATCAAACCAAAAAAATCAAAGTTCATCGTCTCTTTCATGGTTAAACTCAGCTTCAAAGTTGGCGATTTTGCAAACTTTAAGTTGGTCGTAGGGGTGGATTTTTTCAAAAACTGATTGCATATTCGAAACCATCGTCTCGAAGCCTATAATGTTCACTCAAAACATTTTGAAAATCGCGGAAATTTTGAAAATATTTCATTTTATTAGTAAAATTTTAATGTTGCTACCGGAGAATTCGATGTTCTGCACAGGAAAATAGCACCCCAAAATCTATCGGAACTAGTCGAAATGTTTCGAAAATCTCAAAAATAAACTCGATTTTTTAAAAAAAAAATCCATGTCGCAATCAAAAATTTTGATTTTTTGCAAAATCCACATAGAATTATCTAAAAACTTATAACATTTTCGAAATCAGGGCCCTAAAATCTATCAGAACCAGTCAAAACATTTTGAAAATCGCGAAAAAAAAACTTGATTATTTTGATAAAATTTCAATGTTGTACCCAAAGATTCGTTGTTTTGCAGTGGAACACGCCCTGAAAGCTCATCAATCGAGATAATTTCGTTTTTCAAGTAAAATGTGTTTAAAGAAACGTGAATTAAAAAGCGCGAAAAAACTATTTCATTAATAAAATTTCGATGTTGCAACAAAAGATTTCGATGTTTTGCGTAGTTATGCCGAAAATCGTGGTAACTTCATCTTTCGCAATTTTAATGAACGTATTTTGAAAATTGCGAAGAAACTTAGACAGCACACTAGATGAATTGTAGATTACATGATTATTATCTCCTACTAAAAGCAAGAACCAGGCATTGAGATTTAAGAATGTATATCGATTCGATAAAGAGATAATTAAGAAATTGGTTAAATTAAAATTTCAGTTTCTTTTCTAAGTTTAGTTATCTCTTCCTGATTTTTTAAATACATTATATATAATTTATGATGTATTAAAATCTGTATAGTTAGTCTTAAATTAAATTGCAAAATCAGTTTTATTTAATTATTGTATATGTGGCATTTCAAGCTTACGTCTAAACTGTTGGCATTCAACATTTTACTCCTTTAAAACTAATATTATTCGAGTTATGAATGGCGTCATGTAGCCAAATATTGCTAGATTTATAGAAATCTTTGTCGACAATTCAACATCTGTATTCCCTGTTTTGCTAATCACGATTTCATTTAGAACGTTTTAACTTATGTTCAATGTCAAATTCCTATATAACATAAAAAATCTTAAGGAACCAATTTTTAAACGCGCAACATCTTTTAACATGATTGATGGTCCATAGTATAACTTTTTAATTTACTGCCTTACATATTAGATAATTAATTAAGTAATCGTCAATTCTCCAGCTATATATAATCGTCAATGTTCCACAGTCAAATTTTTAAATGTTTAGGGTTTCTACGATATTTTTGAATTTGACAATTTTGTTATAAAACAATATTTTGTTTATCATTCAACAGTTTATTTTTTACCCGTTTTCCCCATTTTCTTTAACAATTTATTTTTTAAGTTTTATATCATCACAATTAATTTTAGATTATATTCTCTCTGCAGCTCATAGAATACTTACATTATTCTGATTGTTACAAAAAAAATTTAATAAACAACTTTTAATTACACTTAACATTACACAATTTTATTGTTAGGCTTAATGTCGTTTTAACGTAATAAACTAAGTGAAGTATTTCAGGTTGCTTATAATCCGAGCAAATACGATAATTCTTGACAAGTTTTTAGAATTTGTTTAATAATCGAACCGTGTAGTTTGAAACTGGCCTATAAATAATCAAGATGATATTAAGTATTATTATATTTACTATTGATAATGTCGGAAAGTAGTAGGCATAGATTTTATTTATTTTGCTATTTACAATTTAATCTCAGTTCTTGGACGATTGCATTGGTTGAACAACTAGTACGTTTAATTAATATAAAATTTAAAATGTATTAAATTTTAGAAATTATTTTACCCCTGGGTAAACCAGAACAAGACTATCTAGTTATCTTATCTAGTTCAATTAGTGAAAAACAAATAGAAAGTAATGATTTAAAAAAATATCGAGAAAGAAACCGAATTACAGAACAATACTCGACTACAGTCGATGAAGATACGAATAACAATAGAGAAAAAATTGATGTATCATACATCCAAAAAGTGCGAAAGATTAAATGAAATTATTTAAAATTCAATTTCCTTTTACACGCACAAAATGTAGATTAGTAGTAAAGTGTTTTAAAGATATGTAAAATAAATTCAGTATTGATCTTTAGCAATTTGAACCATGTTGAATACATGTGGCACCTTTAAATTTTATATTGAATCTGGTTGTAAATTTTAGAAATTGCCTAACTTCATTCTTGATTTGAAAACGTATATTATTCACTTAATAATTGTCACTTATATAATAGGATTTATAAATTTAAACACCCTTAAATAGTGCGACACATTAAAGTTCTAAACGCATATTTTTAAATTCATTAATACGCAAATCCTTAAATATCTCAATTTTAAGATGAATAGACTTATGCCATATTCAAATTGAACGGCTAATATAACATATTGGTATTGTCGAAAATTTTCAAAATACAATTAAGCATTTCCTTAATAGAGGTTGCAATCATTTTATCTCATTCTTCTGTTCAATCATAACATTGATACCTAAAACTCGTTTAGAAAATGGCTATCCTAAACTCATCCTTTACATTACCAAAAAAATGTTTTCTTTTAAATCAAATATTTATCGGTCCGCTATCACATAGATTTTCAACATGAGGGTAAATGTAACATATTTATATTTTACATATTCCTTGTATTTTGGATACAGGATTAGAATCATTACAGTAAACCAAATATCTTAAATTAATTACAATAAAATAGGAACCTAAAAACAACATTAAACCTAACACTAAAATTACGTAATGCAATTGACAATAACTTGAAAGAAAAATCACTTATAATGTAACACATTATTGATTAAAGTATGATAACTGAATGTTGATTATTTAAAATAGCTAAGCGTTCTTTTAATGGTAAAAAATTCTTTAATTATCCATTATGTTTTTTATTGTGTTCAACTATTTATGAGAATATTCATCTGTAATATTTGTTACTTGTTTTAATATATTTTTCAGTAGAAAAATTAAAGATAAAGAAAAAAATAAAACTGTCGAGACAAAAGTTATATCAAATATTATTTATTGTTAGCAACATATTGTTTGGTACTGAAAAATTAGCATATTCAGAAATAGAGAAAATTTGGTCTTTTAAAAATTAGACAATGGTGCTGTGAATTGACATTCACATAATTTTCTAACTTGTAAATTAGCAAGTAGTACTCTTGGTAGTAGTATTACAAGAAGTTGCAAGTTTCAGAATTGGTCCCTTTATAACCAAATTTCTTGGTTTATAATAAGAATTCGAAATTGAAGCATTCAGGATTATTCTTCATAAATGACAATGGGTTTTTAAATTACCTAACATCAGTTTTTATTTAATAATTGGATGTCTGAAAAACTTAACCTTTTGCACCCGACTACTCCTCTGAGGTGACATAACAATTTATCTATAAAATATTAATGTATAAAATAAATGTAAATATAATGTATAAAACAGTAATGTCTCAGTTTCTGTTGAAGCATCAAATAGAATAGTTTTCTGCAGTGATTAGTCAGTGCCTTGTCTTCAAGACTTATTCTCTATTGTTTACTTTTTTTTATTAAATAATCAACTTTTAAATAAAGAAAGGTGCAATTTGTCAAGTCAAAGTTTTATCAAAAAAGAAAGACAAAAAAATTTCATTAGACTTTCTGTGGAATGATAAAACAACTGTTACAATGCTAAATAATGAACAATATCAACCTTCATGTCTTTTATAGATTGCTTTAAACTTTAACATACTTAGAAAATTATCAAAAATAAATTCAAGTATTTTTCTTAATGCTTGTTCTTTAATGTCCACAAATTCATATAAAACAAATTTCATAACATTATCCTTACTTGGTTCTAAAATTTTACTCAATATGTCTACAGCATGTATGTTTTTCTCAGAAGTAGATAACATCTTAAACGATACAGGGGCTAAGGGTTAATACATCCAAAATATTATACTATATATAGTCTCAGGCTCCTTTTCCACTGATTTCTAATACACTGTTCAGTTTAGGGTCACTTTCACTCACTATTGCGCAAATTATTTTGCTACAATGAACATTGTTTCATTATTACAAACTTTTGTGGTAGGTGATTTCACTGTTTATAGTCATACTTAATTTCTGTTTTGAAAAACAAAAAAAAGTCACAAGAACAAACATTTTGTAAGACAAATTTGAAATATTACGGAATATGAAATTAACACAATTCAAAAATCATTCACATTTCCACATTAGATTTTACGTTATAATCTTAAAAAGCTAAACATTTTTCGAAAAATAATTATCAACTGCATCATTCAATTTATCATTAATATTTTAAACAGTTTATAGATGCTTCATGTACTGTCAGTAGATTAATATTGGTTTAGAGAAAGTGTGAAAGTGAATAGTATAACCTAATATGAAACTTTACACATTTCACTAGATTTTGAAAAATTGATCAATCATTGTAATAATGCGTAATGATTTTGGCAGATACTTGCCCTGCTTTTTGCCAAACCAAAGTCACTCATTTTGTTGCTAGACCAAATATTTATGCATGCAATATAATGGACTATCTACAATACATTCAAGTTGTATAAACTATCAGGCATGTCTAAAATAATTAATAGATTAAAATTCTAGAAAACTTAATTTATTATTAATTAAAAACAAGTCGTCAATTTACTGTAAGATCAGTGGTATACATAT
>NW_020538040.1:44981336-45017958 GCF_003426905.1 Ctenocephalides felis | reverse complement strand
CCCCCTGTGGCTGATTTAACACTACAAATTTTAGAAAATTTTGTTTTATCTAATCTTCGTTCCACCTCACCTTTATTATAGATATGTTGATGACGTCGTTTTGTTGTGCCTTGACGATCTCAGATTGTAGACACATTAGATCTTTTAATTCTTTAACAAACATTTGCAGTTCACCTGTGAGATTGAGTCGGATGACTCTATTAGTTTTTTAGACTTAAGAATCACTAAAAATAAGTAAACAATTCTGTCCTGACTGATTGGTATCAGAACCAACGTGGTCAGGAAGATATTTAAATATTTGTCCTTTCATTCGCGTTCCATTAAAATTTCTGTCATATCTCTCTTATAGACAGGGGCTATTTTACTAAGTAACAGTATGTTTGGGAAAAAAATTTGACTCTTATTCGTTCCGTTCTCAAAGACAATAGTTACCCTTCGCACTTGGTCAACAACATCATTATTAATAGATTAATTTATTTGCAAACTAATTCTAATAATTCATTTTCACCTTCTTGTTCAAATTCAATAGCTTCCTCTTCCGCCGCCAATACAAAGGAACTATCTGTTTACCTTTTTTAAGTAATTTTTCGTATTTTTAAAAAAGTTATTTTCTTCAGAAGGATTCCGATTAGTTTAGTTTTGATAATACGTTTAATTGCCTTTTTTCGGTTCTTAAGTCTAGAAACCCGTCTGATAGGGTCACCGATTCTGTTTACAGGTTGGATTGCAATGATTGCAACTGTGTTATATTGGAGAAAGTTCCCAGTATTTATAGAGAGTCAATCAACATATTTATAATTCAAAAAATCCAAACCAATTCAAAACGATGTTTTCAGATCATATGCTCAATTTCAATCACACTTTTAACACCTCCCATCCGGTTATCCTTTATATCGAAAAAAAATAGTGACCTTAGAAAATTTGCTGAACCTTTTTATTTCATTAAATCCTCCTCTTGTGTTAATAAACGCAATTCATCCCACCTTTTACATGATAGTTATCAGATTGTTATTGATTTTATTAAAAAAACAAAAAATTAATTTGCTTATCTCTTTTTATTATTTTTTACAATATTGTTTTTTCTTTTCTAACGTTACATGGTTTTCTTTTTCCTTTTGTTCAATTCCAGTGCAAGCACTGTTTGTTCGTTGCGTTCGTGCTTCGAGAATTTGTCCTTGATGCGTCCCTCCCATTCCTATCAATACGCCTCAGTCGATTCTGGATGTCGGTATGGGCGTGTTCTCGTCTCACAATTATGTATTTTATAACTTTTAGTCAAATTAGTTTCAAATCTTTTAGTTATTCATAACTTTTTCTAAAAAAATGTTTTTTCTAATATGTTATTAAGTTTAATTTTTTAAAATAAATTTTTGTTGAGTGTTTTTGTCCTGTGGTGTGTATAATGTTTCTCTATGCTACAATTAATCTATATTGTTGTTTATATTAGTAATAAAATTTTTCAAATTTTTGTAGTTGCTGAATGATGACACGCATCTTGTGTCGAAACGTATAAATAAAAGTTTTTACACTTTATACCTTTTTTATTTCGACGAATGGGCTGCTAGTTACTTTGAAATATATATTTATATATATATATATATTTATATATATACACCTAAGTCTGTTTTTACACGGAGATTGGTTCCAGAAAAAACCGTGTACAAAAAAAAACGTGTAAAAAAAGACATTGATCTTATACAAAAATGGGTGATTTGTTCCTAATCTCCAAAACCTATTAAAATTAGTGAAAAACAAGAATTTTTAGGGTATTCCCCTAAATTAGTGCTTTCACATTTGCTTTGACCAGTAAAAATTGTTTGTACGCGCTAAAGGGGAATTCACTTAAATCTTTAAGCTAGTGTTCGCGCAAACTATCGATACTATCGATGGTTTCAGACTTTTTTCTTTCATAAATACTTTTTTGTGATATGAACATACTTCGCAAAAATTAAATTTGACAAAAAAAATTTAAGTACATAAAATTTCAAATCGTGCTAAATGGAATAAAATCGCGTAAAAAATTAAAAATCTTCAATTTTCAAACTGTGTTATATCAGAACCGTGTACAAAAAGACCGTGTAAAAACAGCCTTAGGTGTATATATATATATATATATATATATATATATATATATATCATTCAAAATTTGCTGTGTGTGGGTGGTAAGAATCGGATTTCATGGCCGAAATTGAACTGGTAATGCTAGGCAAGGTTTGTATGATCAGAATTAGTTTTGTTCCGAGTAGATAAATTTAGAGATAAATGTTTCGAGTAGATAAATTTAGTAGATTATTGAGGATTACTTGGTAATTATCACAAAGTAACGAGGTATCCTTCTTTTGTTTATAGCGTATTTGTCTATTGTGACAAAACAAGATTCTGCAAAACGTCTTTGAATGGTGTTCCGTTCGTGGTAGAGAATACGGGCATTATAAAAATTGAAGGAGTGTTTGAAATTTTTTAAATGACCTGTTATCATATTATCTGTTATCACATGTTTGGTTTTGGTTGGGGTTTTTCGGATTATTGTCGGGTTGTTCGAGTCTTTTTATCAAAGTCCGGTGTCACCCACGTACGTGGAGAAGCATTCATTGCAATTTATTTTGTAAACAGTATTGGACGTACGTTCTATACTGGTGGGTGATTTTAGGTTTGTATAAAGGGAATTTAGAGTTAGATATATGTTACAAGTTAACCTGATCTCTACCTTATGAAAAAGGTTTCTCTACACTGGGGAGAGTTCTTTTATATATGGAGAGTTTTTATTGTTGAGAATTTGGAGTCTATTGGTAGTGGCGGATTTTATGAGATGAGAAGGATATGAATTGTTGATTAAAGTCATGCTAATTAGGGATAAATTGGAAGGCCAAAATAATTGCTTATCTGAGAGGTCGACTAAATTGATAATAGTGCCGATCTTCATACTTGAGGGGTAGTAAGAATGAAAGTTTAAATACCTGCCCGACCAAGTAGGTTTTTGGTACCGATTAGTAATAATACGATTGTCTATAGTTTTTATAATTTTCACGTCTAGAAAGCTAATAGAATTGTCTTGTTCGCTTTCGGAGGTAAAGGAAAGGTGCACGTTAAACGACTTAAAACTGTGAAGTAAATGTTCAAAATTTCCTGGTAGGAACGCAAGTGAGAATGCCATCAACGTATCGGTAATAAAAATGAGGATCTAAATTGTAGGAGTTGAAAACTTTCGTCTCTAAATGTTGTAAGGAAAGTTCCGCGAGTGCTGAAGATATGCAAGAGCCCATAAGTGTGCTAAATATTTGAAGCTAAAAATGCTCGTTGAATTCGAAATAAGTACTAGAAACTATAAATTGTATTGACTCGAGCGATACCGTTGTATGGCATGAGATTTCGTCCCATCTAGTAGTGATAGTATTGTAAGGGAACGTTGGTGAATAAGGAAACTACTTCAAGGCTAACTAATAAGGAATTATTAGGTATTGTGGAATCGCGGAGATTATTGACCAATTCAAAGGAGTTGGTTACGAAAAAAAAGGAGACTTCACAATAATTACCTGGTTATATTAATTTTTACACTGTTTTTAGATCCACCGATGATGACATTAAATTGAATGTTGAAATGTTTGGAATTAGAGATTAATTTATAGGTAAATCTTAGTTTTTTTTCTTTGACCGGCCTACAAGAATTTACTCATATATCTCAGCATCAAAAATAACCATTAAATCATATATATATATATATATATATATATATATATATATATATATATATATATATATATATATATATATGTATAGACTTGTTTTTTTGTTACCAATGCGAATATTAGCGCCAAAAATTGCTGTCAGACAATTTTATGAATATCTAGGTGTTAAATTGAACAAAAATAAATGCAGTTTTCTATTTTCCATGCGGTAAATCCCTGCACGTAACCGGTATATAACCAGCAAACAAATATTTAGTATTATATTATTACTTCTACATAATTTTACTTATAGATTTGTGTAGAAGTAACAATATGCTAATCAAAATATCTGACAAAATTATTAATTTTCGAAATGGAAATAGTAGGAGAATGTGAAATATTATTATTTGGTGTAAAACATTATTAAATGTTTTGTTCGTATTTGATACATAAAGTTCTCAAATTATTTTCATGTAAATATAAAAAATAATCAAAGAATTTTATTTATTCTCTTCGAAAATAATTATAAAATTGTTTTTGATTTCCATGCTTTCGGTTTTTACTTTCGTCACACTGTAAAAAACATGAGCTATGATTCGATCGCCCGGCCGACTAAAATGTTTAAAAATCCAACATCTAGTTGTAATTTTTTTTTAAATAATTATTCTACTGACATTTATTCATAAACTGTCTGGTCTGCAAAAGAATTATCCTGATATTTTATGGTCTCTATTTCGGCATTAAATAATTTTTTGTAATAATATGAACAAAAATGTTTGAACTGTTTCAAAACGAATTTCAAGTGCTTAATAAATCATTAGATATATGACGCACTATAGAACACAGTTGTGTCGAGTATTCTCCTCTCCGAAGAGGAAATCTTAAGCAATCCGACTTCAGATATAATAGGTCAACTCTTATTTATACAGTAAAACCTCGATTATCCGGACCTCGGTTATACGGATTCGCGATTATCCGGACTATCAACCGCGACCAATTTATATGTATTTACATACCTATAATTCGAACTTTTGCACGATTAATGCTGCAGTTTAGTATATGTATGTAATGTAATCTAAGAAAATGTATATGTACAGTACATAAGGAAGTTTCAATTTCTGAATAAACATTATTTTTGTTGATATCTATGTATGCGTTTGTTATTTTTAATAAATACACATCATTCTTCATACATTCGATTATCTGGATGCCTACCGACAACAATTAGTCTGGTTAATCAAGGTTCTACTGTATGCGTATACACACACACACACACACACATATTATATATATATATATATATATATATATATATATATCATATAATTTATTATATAGACCTATTTAATAAATAATATTTTAATACATCAACTATAGTCGAGTAATTGTAAAAAAGAAACATTTGTGAATATTTCTTGTGAAACATCATTATCTATAATATAGAATGTTGCACATATTGTACTATGCTATTTCCCAAATATTGGAAATATCCATTGAAAACAGAGGGCATAGCTGTTACATTGTCCCCTTACCACACTGCTGCTGTAAGTTTTTCGTTATAATGTTTATAACACTAGCGCTACACTTATAAAAATAATTATTATTCTTAAAAAATAGATATACTAAAGCACCAACATTGAAATAACATTAACCACATTTTCAGTTCAAAATTGGTTTTATAGCATATCACTTCAATATTTCTTCATGCATTTTTATAGCAATTGCAAGAAGTATATGTTAGTTATACTTCATACTTGTTTACAGTTCTAGTTATATATATTCTTCATACTGAAAACAAGTCAAGATAGGATAGACAGTTAATTGTAAACTTTTTTTAAAATTTAATAATCGGATATATGCTTAAAAACTTCATTACATATCCTTCACCATCAGAAAAACAATTATATATTAACAATATATTGTATATCATATGAACTTGTAAGTAGCAACTTTTAATGATGGAATACTTGATTTTTGAAATTCAATTCTTATCAACATCAAATTTCAGATTTTACACACACACACACACACACAGATATATATATATATATATATATATATATATATATATCCTTATTTAAGATTAGTTATATGCAAGTATAGATGTATGCATATATGCATGAGGGTGGTTCTTAATATCTTTGCCCCCAGTGGCTTAAATGCTTACAAATTGATAACTGATTTATAGAATTCTGAAAAACGGATTTAATTTTTCCCGTGTTATTTCCATAAGAAACTTTAGTTGGAGTGTGGACTACCTTAAAGTTACTATTAAGAGCTAAAACTTTCAGACAATTTTCTTTATCAATTTGGAAACATTTGAGCCCCAGAGAGCAAAAAAAAAAGTTCAAATATCCATATTAAGGACCACCCTAAATTGTATATCAATAAAATCAAAATTTATTTAAAATTTTGTATACTATAATGTATATATTAGATAATTTTACCTATAATTCGTTCAGCTTCTAAACCCCTATCAAAGCCTTGTTTCCTGTCATCACTCGATTTCTTTTTAGCTCCTTTCTGATCAGTAGAATTCACCGAATTTGATTTGCGCTTTCTATTGTTCATTGCCATATCTTTGCTCACTTCCTTTTTAACTGCAGATGAAATTAAGGCATCTGATTCCATAATCAGAATTAGCAAGTCAATATAAAGAAACTATTTGTAACACTTGAGTTAAAATATAATAATTACCTGCTTCATTTTTTTTCCTCTGCTCTTCAAAGGCATTTATTAGGTCAGGACAGTCTAAATTTTCTTCAGGTTCCCAGGTGTTATCCTCCTCTCCATACCCTTTCCACATTAAGTAATATTCAACCTGTAACATAATAGTTAAATACCGCATATAATTAAATTCACGCAGGAAAGTTTATATATTAAAAAAGCAACGCGTGAATGAAATATGGCGGCAAAATTTGATACGTTGTAACTGTCAGGTTAAGCTTAATAAATCAACTTATTTGAAATTACCTTGCCATTTCGCTCGCGCCTGTCTAAAATCTTTTCTACAGAAAACACTTCGTCGCCTTCTGTAACACCCTCTTCGGCTTCTTTCTCCTTTCTGCTCATTTCGATATCAATAGGTTATGAAAATACTAAAAATATTTATTACATGAATTAAATTGTAGACGATTTGAGATATTTATTTCGTAAAAAGCAGAGTTAAATGTACGAGTATTTTTAATTTTAACCGTCTCAATACAAATAAGATAATATTGTTTCAGAAATCACACAAAACAATTGTTATTTGTTCGTTCGGCCATTAAACAGTACCTGAAAGCCGACTAGCAATGGCGTACACCTAACTTAAATAAAACGATAAAACGAATAATGCACAACGAATCAAAAACACTAAATAAAATAAACTACTTAAATCAATTGCACTATTTTATACACTAATTAAAATATGCTAAAACGAACTATATTCTGTAACTGCAGCTTGTAGAGATTGTCAATTTCAGCACAGGGAACTTTAGCAATGCCAAGATCGGACCACGCACGATCCGACTTGCGTCGTTAGCACATCTATTGGGTTACGGACGAGTTTGAAATTTAGCGGTTTGATTTGCGCGCTATTTTTAAAAATTACATATTTGGTTCATATGACAGTTAATTTTTTTTATTTTTTGATTTGAACGTCTTGCTTTTAAAATAAATGAATGAGCTATTGTCATATTTATGGTATAACAACTAGATGAAACAAAAAAAAAAATACAAAACTAGTAGTGCTTGCATAGACCTACTAGTATGAGTGCATGGCATCGTGCCTTAAGGCAAAGTGCTTAAACTTTCTGTACCGGAAATTAAAATGTTTAAAAAACATTAATATTTTTTTTGAACAAATTATATTTTTGAGTTTCGACATTTTTGAATAAAGTTTGAAAAATTCTTTCTACATTTTGAAATGTTTTGAAAATTCTTCAAAGCAATCCCGCTAAGACGAGAGTGAAAAGATTTAAGCGCGAAAGCGCCGCGTTGCACTCAAACGGATAAACATTGGTACGGAACCCATAGAAATGTTAACAAAATTTGTTCTTATTCTTAAAATTTTTATAAAATATCTGATAATTTATGTGCATATGTCTAGTGGTCATTTTTGACCGCCTATTGGATCGCCGATACCGCTAGACCTGCCTTTCCATCAATTTTACCAGTTGTTTATTTTGTCAATACAAATAAAATGTTTTTTGAATCATGCAAATCGGACGGTTCCTTAGCTTTGAAACAGTATTACCATTTTTGTCACTTTTTGCCCCGTATCTTCGCAACGGGATGACCTGCCCTTGCCAAAACTAATCAGCATGTCTGCCAGTCAATACGAATCGAATGTGTTCTCGAAAACGTCGACGCAAAATTGTATCCGCACAAACACACATGCACACATACATCGATTTTTTCTATGGGCTATGGGAAATTAAAAATATAACCTATTTTTGCTATCTACATATTAGTTACGGTCTTTAAAATGATTTATATGTTTGCTATATTCAAATCGCATTTGTGAAATGTTTTAATTGGGTTTACAAATAAATCACTCAAAGGGCTATATTAGTATTTACTTCATAACTGTAGATAATTATTTGCTGGAATCCTAAAAATCCGCAATTTGTATATGTCAACTAAATGCTATGCCAACTAAATATAATTATCACTAGTTCCAATTAAAGTTTATTTTCTTGTAATAATTATTTATTAATTCATTTATTTTCAAATATAGACAAAATTATTCCGTAGGTTGGTAAAAGATATAGTTTAACCTCATATGGTTTGTAATATTATGCAACAATTTATGATAAATAAAAGATCAAATTGTGTATTAATTGTCATTCATACAATTTTGCTATAATAATAATACAATATGAAAAACTTTTAACACACACGAAAATATTCAATTTTTATGAGAAAATAGTAATGTTTAAAAAATGGTGTAAAAAAATACAATATATTGTATTCTGTAATTAAATGGGAAATTGTTTTAATTTCTACAGATCACATATCATTAGGCCTTTCCGAAAAGAGCAAAATACGATAAGCCAATTACAAATCATTCCTACTGTTACTAGCAGAACACTGGTGTCGGCTCGCAATCCATCGGTGAAAAGACTTAAGCAGCATGTGAGTAATTCGCAAATCATTACGACTAATTCGATCATTAGCCAAGGCATATACATCACCACATTATTCTGTAGAAAAAAAATAAAATAATTATAATCTAATTTTAAATTATATAAATCGAAATGATACAATAACAAACTTCAAAATTTTATTATATATATATATATATATATATATATATATATATATATTTATTTTATTTTATACATATTTCATACGCAAACTTGTTCGCCAGTTATTAAATTTTAGTATGGTGTTTAAGATCGAATATTATGCAAAAATAAGAAATCAAACCTAAATTGTAAAAACATTTAGAATAATTAACCCTTCCTCCACGGGCGTCGCCAATAGGCAACATTCACGTGAGTATATTAAATTATTGAGAATTCTAATTTGTAATACTAAAGAGGTGTAATTTTATTTAGATATAGTTTTTTGATGATTAAAAATCTTAGAATATGTGTTGTGCCTGGTCCGTTTATTAGCGTTACTGGGTGGTTCACTGTTCCGTACAGCAGTGTCACTTCTGTGGAAAACACTGTCTTAGCGAAATGGTTTAATTTGACGATTAAAACTAATTTAATTTTAATGATGGGCTTTTTTTGAATTGTTGAATAATAAACTTAAATAAATAAATAAAAATAATAAATAAGTCATCAGTTGTAGTAAATAATAATATAGTCATCAGTTGTAGTTAATTTCCAATCAGGAGGTACTTAAAATATCATATTGTAAAATTATGTTTATTATAAACTTTGTTTCTTGAAAAAATATAAAATTAAAAAAAAAGAAATTACTTCGAATATGACTCCATCTTTGTGTTTCAGGTTTTTTCTTTATTTTTCGGTAAAATAATTTACAAGATTACTTTAAGATTACAAATTATAAGGCTCGACATAGATTATTACATTCTATTTCAGTTTATAAAATGCTAAATCATATTTTGACAAAAGTACAAGTAACCTTTTTAAGTTCAATTATTGTAGAATTTAATATATTTTCAAGTGATATTCATAGCATGAAAATTCTAGAAAGTTGCAATCGGTTCGTATTGAATAATTGAACAATAAATCAATATTAACCACCCATGATACACCGCATTAAAACCAATCACTTTATTATAGAATCTATTTTGTTTTCAAAATATTTGTATATTATCTATGATTTCATGTGTTCAATAGGCTTTTATGATATTGCGACACTGCTACATATTAGCTTTTTAAATTGGATTACACATTATTGACCATGTTATTATAATGTTCGAACACTTTTTAGAGTCAACAATGTGTCACTTACGCTGTTTGTCGTGATGTGCAGCAAATTGCGATGAAAAGTAAGTAAAAAGTATTTGTTTATTTATACATAAATAGAGAAATTATTATTAACTTACTGTCACTACACCGATCACCATCAGCATATAATATTCAAGCATTACTACCGATGTCATCAGTTTTAAGTCGCGTTCCAATTCGGGGGCCAACACTGTTTGGTATTCCGTTCGATATCGCCAGAGATTCCTTGGCAGGGTAGGTCCTCCATTTAACAATCTCCGGATGTCCAAGAATGTTAAATACTTTAAAGGAATAATGTCAATTAGTAATAAGTTTTATGATAAAATTATATATATACATCTAAGTCTGTTTTTACACGGTCTTTTTGTACACGGTTTTGATATAACACGGTTTGAAAATTAAATATTTTTAAATTTTTTACACGAATTTATTCCATTTAGCACGATTTGAAATTTTATGTACCTAAATTTTTTTTGTCAAATTAAATTTTTGCAAAGTATGTTCATATCACAAAAAAGTATTTATGAAAGAAAAAAGTCTGAAACCATCGATAGTATCGATAGTTTGCAAACACTAGCTTAAAGATTTAAGTGAATTCCCCTTTATCGCGTACAAACAATTTTTACTGGTCAAAGCAAATGTGAATAGCACTAATTTAATTCTTGTTCTTAAAAATTCTTGTTTTTCACCAATTTTAATAGGTTTTAGAGATTAGGATCAAATCACGCATTTTTGTATAAGATCAATGTCTTTTTTTACACGTTTTTTTTTACACGGATTCTTCTGGAACCAATCTCCGTGTAAAAACAGACTTAGGTATATATATATATATATATATATATATATATATATATAATTTGAATTACTGTATGTCGCTAAGAAATTCTACATGAGCCTTGTCAGATATGACATACGCGACTACAAAATATTGAGAAAAAACAGTTTCACCATAGAGCCGCGCCAGTCATATGTTTGTGACATAAAATAGTTTCCAGAAATTTTGGTAAGCAAAACTCAATTATCAAATAGTGTTACCATGACCCATGTGAAAATTTTTCTGACATCATCGCGGCGATAAACGTGTTAATGAATATTCGGTGTTAATGATACTGTTTAATATGCTCGAGAACATTTGACGTTATTTCTGACAGTTACCATTTTAAAACTACATTTCAAAATTAAGAAAGATCAGTTGTTTTCATCAATAATGAATGAAAACAACGCATTTTAATAACATTGCCTGCTATCTATTGTTATATATTTACTAAAGAATAAGACGATAATTACTTACGAAGCCTAAAGTGCCAATACACATCACTGTCCATGATCCCCAGTTAAATGGTTGTAATGTACATAGTCTTCTGTAGAACTTATGATGCCGTTTGAAATGTGGTCCCCACAAATTTTTTAAAGGTGCCCTCATTGCTCCATTTGGCATGTCATGAAACGTTTCATGTATTGAGCATGGAAGACCAAGTGTTGGTCTCTATTGAAAGCATGTTACTAAAATTTTGAATTTTTAAGCGGCACGTACCAAACGTAGTGCCATTTTTTCAATTGTTTTGTCATTTATTATCAAACGTCATACGTGTTTGAATTCAGATGTATCTAGACGAGAGTGTATTGTTAATTAAAGCAGCTTTAATTTTGATTTAATTAATTCAATAAAACTTGAATTAATTTTTACAATTAATCCGCTTTTGAAATCGCATTTCTCTACCGTTTCACCGGCACCAAAACCACCAGCCTTCCAAGATTCATTAAAGTCCGAGACGAGCAACGGATGGGTTTTCCTCGTGAATGATCCTTCACATCATAAACAAAATCAATATCTTTTAAACATCCCATTGTTTTCAAAAGACACAGTTTTATTACTAATATTTTTCTATTTAAATATTTGCCTCAATTTAAATCCTTAATAACTTATAAAAGTTAGTGCTTTTTAATGAAGCAAAAACTACATTTCTTAGATTAAAGATACTAGATACTGGTACTTATATCTCAGCTTCTTTGAACCTAAATATTTTTTTACTTGCAATGATAGTTTGAAACAGAAACTAAGGGACCGATTCTGCCGCAATTTTATGAAAAGGTCATGTTATGAAGAATTTTCTATAGTAATATAGACAAAAGTTATGCGGTTGGTGTTCAGTCAGGCGAATTTCTCAGGTTTTCTGATGCAAAACATAACCTAAAAGCCGCACAAATGTCAAAAAAACGATGTTAGATAAGTGTGTGTTTCTGATACCACTAGATAACATACGAGTGACGTTGCAGTTTATGTATAAAACGCCGGAATGAACAGCAAATACATGATATTTTGACAGCATTCAGTATGATTCATTCGCATAATGTATGGAAGTCGGAGCGTAACATAGCTATGCCGTAACATTTCTCTGTTATGCGGCAGAATCGGTCCATAAGCTTGCTATGAGTAAATAAGAAAAAAAGGATTATTTTATTTGGCTATATATTTTTGGTCCAATTTATTTGATTTTTGAAAAAATAGTAGAATACTATTGATATTTTTTAGCATTATATAGAGAAAATAGAAATTATCCAGAAATTTTAACATGCGTAATAATTTACATCTTACTTTACATTTTACATAAAGTGTAAAAAATAAATATGTATATTTTACAAATAAGTAGAAATTATTTTTTATTAATTTTTAATCGATTATAAATCCATTGTTTTCAGTTCATTTGTTGTTAAAATCTAAGAAAAAGCTATAAGTGAAAAATACTACATAAATTACTTTCATATAAATGTGTAAACAGAGTGAACGAAATTATCAAAATAAAACCATTATTCCATATTCAATTATATATTTAATGTATAAGCTATATACTTAACACTTAAAATAAATACGAGCTTAAATAAAATAATACTGCAATAACAATAATTAATTGGTGATTGGCCTGGAAATCAGACAAGAATCAGTTTTTGTACTCGTTCGTAGGGTACTTTATAAATCGGAGGATTAAGCAAGTAGTCAGTCTTAATTAGTCAATCATTCACCCTTAAGGTGATAATTATGTGCATGTTGATTTTTTTACGAAAACCACATCCAGATATATGTCAGCAACACGTATTCTTATTACTCACAAAAAAAAATTCTGTTCCATTGTTACATAATTGAATGCGATGCTAAAGTATTAATTAATATTGTAATATTAAAAAAATAAGCAAAAATTATAATACGAAATCTATTGGGAATTATATTAAATTTTATGATACATTAGATTAATACTAATATTAATAATTTATGCGTAATACTTGCAAAATTTTAAATATTATCGAAAACGTGTTTTACAGAATTTAAAGTACAATTAAGCCACCAACGAAGAATTTTGAAATAAAATTCACAATTACAAAATATTGATACCGTTACAGACATTGGTACGTTTTCCGCGGCAAAATGTTTCTAGGGCGTGCGAAGTCATTTCTTCTGCGGTTCGAGAACCAACCCTAGCCGCAAAGAGCAGGTCCCAGGCGAATACGTGGCAGGGCTTTCGACTCGACAACAGTGCTCCGTCTCGAGCCAAAACAACTACAGAATCATTCGTAGCTTCGGGCATTGCCATAAGAGATAAAGCACAAGAAGGTGGTAATGTTGGCTCAGAAGACATAGCCACGGCTACAGTTGCAGTATGTAAAGAAGTATCAGATGAAGGTTCAATAGTTGTAGATCCCACGTTCGTAATCACTTCAGTTGAATTTGCCATTAAAGTTAAATTTCTCTGAGCATGAGTCTTAACTGCCTTTGCCTTAGTTGGCATTAACATGGGAAACGGCTTTGCTGTTGTTGTTCGGAATAGTTCTTCAGACGAAATGGTTACGTTTTCGGCCTTCCGATTTTTTGCTGAATGGGGATTAAGAATAAATATATTTCAAAATTAATCACATTCGTACAAAAAAGCATCATAATAAACATATTATTGCGAGATTTTACTGCAAATAATTTGTTATTTAGTAGATTGTATTAATAGATATCAATTGTCAGGTAATTCATGACCTTTAATACATGTTGAAGAATTTCATTTGCGAGTATATTTATGATTCTGATACTCTTTATAGTTTAATTTAGTAAATCTGCAAGTAATATACAAAGTCTAAAAACTTTCCGCACAAAACCAGTTTAAATTTCAAAATAAAATCGCACAAAACCAAATAGCATAAAAATGGATTGCACAAAAACATGTTTCAATGGACATGTATCACTATACACATGCACATATATAAAAACTGTGTTGAGGTCGGGAAGTTTTCAGACCACCATCATACTACTCTATTAAAGAATTGTTGAAACTACAAAAAAATGAGCATAATACAATCGACTTTAAAAATGATTTAATAAGAAGCGTAATTTAAACTAATGAATGGCATTGTGCCTTAGGGCATATTGCGGAAATTCTGAAAGAAGCATCAAATAGGTGAAATTAATCAAATAAAAGTATTAATTATTAAAATTAAATAATCAGAAAAACAAAAAAATTAATAAAATAATCAAAATTTATGGAACGCGTCTTTAAATGTATAGTTCAGATATTTGATTTTATATCACTATAAAATGTTAATGTATATGTGTTAATATATATATATATATATATATATATATATATATATATATATATATATATATACAGTACAGGCCAAAAGTTTCCGGACACATGAAAAATCTCATTTTCTGAGTTTTTAGCTATATTTTTCATATAAAAATAATTTTATTCAAGTTGGTTTTGTACATTCTACGTAGTATTAATATTTAGTGACTGATTTGTAACCAATTTGTGAGAAATGACGGACTAATTAGTAATGAAAATGTTAAAATGTCACAGTCGATTTTCCTGAATATGACCACCCTTTGCTTTGATCGCTGCAGCGCATATTTTTGGTAATCTTTTGACAAGTTTTTGCAATGTTTGCGCAGGTATGTTCTTCCAAGACTCGTTAAGGCAATTCCATAGGGCAGCAAGGCTGGTTGGATGCAAATCCTTCACGCGGCATTTAAGCTCGTCCCACAACAGCTCTATTGGATTAAGATCCGGCGATTGTGCAGGCCACTCAAAAAACCACTTCTGCGAGCAGTAAATAAACAAAAGAGATTGCAATTTGTCAAAACCCACTTAAATTGGACCATCAATCAATGGAAATCAGTTTTATGGACGGATGAGTCAAAATTCGAACTTTTCGGAAGTCATCGACGTAGGAAGGGTAATGAAAGACTCAATTCTAAGTGTATTTCGACAAAGGTGCAGCACGGTGGTGGTTCAGTGATGGCTTGGGGTTGTTTTGGATTCAATGGAGTCGGATCGCTTGTTAAAACACATGGAGCTTTAAAGAAAGAACAGTATCATAGCATACTTGAGCGCCACGCCATTCCATCTGGTTTCAATTTAATTGGTCCAAAATTTATTTTTCAAAAAGATAATGACCCTAAACACACTTCCCGACTCTGTGCCAATTATTTGAAGCGAAAAAAATACTTCAAATAATGAATCTTAATCCAATAGAACTGTAGTGCATTTGTCTGACTGATTTGCTTCCAAGCAGCCTCCCTGCCTTGTGGAATTGCCTTAACGAGTCCTGGAAGAACATACCTGCGCAAACATTGCAAAAACTCGTCGAAAGATTACCAAAAATATGCGCTGCAGTGATCAAAACAAAGGGTGGTCATATTCAGGAAAATCGACTGCAGTGACATTTTAACATTTTCATTACTAATTAGTCCGTCATTTCTCACAAATTGGTTACAAATCAGTCACTAAATATTAATACTACGTAGAGTGTACAAAACCAACTTGAATAAAATTATTTTTATATGAAAAATATAGCTAAAAACTCAGAAAATGAGATTATATATATATATATATATATATATATATATATATATATCTACATATATATAAAAATAAGTCGGGTTTTTCTTCCTGACGATTTAACTCCAGAACGAACGAACCGATTTCGACAATTTTGCATTCTTTGGAAAGGTCTCGGTCTCCGCAAGGTTTATAGATAAGAAAATTAGTGGTGCATGGCATCGTGCCTTAATGCAAATTGCTGGAACTTTACGCACCGTAATTAAAAATTCGGGTAATGACATTAGTGAGAATTTTCAGAATTTTGCTTGGTTAAGTCTACGAGCAATTCTTGCCGCCAAGAAATATGATGTACACGCACTGAATTTCAACATTCATACAAAAATTGCTGGCGATTTGGTGACATACCAATGATTCTGACTGGTCTTCCGTTTGACTTCAAACGATTGCAATTTTCAGTTTGCCTTGCGTTCGCAATGGCAATTAACAAGTCGCAAGGTCAATTGCTTAGTGTTTGCGGGTTAAATTTCAAATAGATTATTTAGAAAATCATTGTTTTTCACATGGGCAGTTATACGTTGCCTGTGCACGAGTTGGAAAACCATCCGCTTTGTTTGTGTTAACGTCAGACCAAAAAACAAAAAATGTGGTTTACCAAAGAGCACTTCAATGAAACGGATAATTTGCGGATTCACTTTCATTTAAAAAACAATTTTCTGAAAGTTTTAGCTCTTAATATTAACGTTTAGATAGAGCCCAATTTAATCAAAATTTTGTATGGAAATAGCATGGAAAAATTTTCAAAAATTTTAAAAATGTTTTTTAGATGTAATTTAGCGAACAAATGAATGAATAAAACTCATTTATTTTTTGCTAAGTTATACCTAAATCATTTTTTTTAAATTTTCAAAAATTTTTCCATGCTCTGTCGATACGAAGTTTGATGGAATTGCGCTCTATCTAAACGTTAATATTAAGAGCTAAAACTTTCAGAGAATTGTTTTTTATCTATTTGAATCATTTGAGCCCTTGTGAGCAAGGAAATTCAAAAATGACCATTTTAAGGACCACCCTATATATATATATATATATATATATATATATATATACGAGGTCTGTTCAAAAAGTACCCGGAATTTTCGTTTTTCAAAAAAATATTTATTTATTCGTCTACATTAATGTGGTCCCTTCAAAGTAGTCCCCCCCAGATATAATACACTTATGCCAGCGTTTTTTCCAATTTTCGAAGCACCCTTGATATTCACTTTTGATTTTATAGAGAGAGAGGGGGAGGGTGTATGACATAAAATCACGAAATATCACGCGAGTGAGGAAGGGGTCTAGTAAGTGTATTTATTTTTTGCTTGAATTTTGAACCAAACATTAAACAAAAGTTCAAACATTTTACGATATTTTTTGCAACAAAAATAAACGTGATGTTTGCTGGGGTAGGGGGAGTAATTTTGAATCACCAAGGAGGAGGGGGGATATTAAAATCCTTAAAAAATCGATCACGTGATTAATAGACGCCCCCGTTGATTTATGATGAAAATTATTTCTCAAATATTTAATAATGCATACAAAAATAATTAAAAACGAATTGCCAACGTATTCAAAATTGAAAACTTTTTAATTGAAATTTTGTTTTTTTAGCCTCGATATTTCAATTAAATAAGTCATGAATTCAATAAAGCAGAACATTAGCAAAATAATGTATCACTTGTAAACAATTTAACTAGAACTATTTCAAAATGATTTTAGTTTAATAATTATTTATAGTAGTTGTTAGTTATGATAAATATTTTTTCAATGACTCAATTGCTATAAATATTAAGTATTACTTCTTCACAATCAAATCTAAAGATAATTTATTTAATTTTTCATTATAGTACCTGTTAAATTTGTAATGTGATTGTCGTCAAACTTATCTTTGTTCACATAATTATTATTCAGGTTAGTGGCGTCGAGCTCAGGCGTAAAGTTGCTATTAGTCGTCTTCAAAATAATAACCCGCACTGTTTTGTTAGGATGTGCTAACGATAACATATTTAATTGTCGATCTGGGATATCATCTGTAAAATAAAAAAATACTGAGTCTTTGCAATATAAATAATCAGCTTACGTTAATATTTCTTAGTTTTTTTCTTTTGTTTTATACATACAATAAGTTTAAATTTTCAGGAAAAAATATATCAATATAGTTTTTTTTGTAAAAAAGCGGAATAAATTAATCCTTATACCGTAATTGTATATCAAGTTGGAAAGGAACCAGTAATTTTATAAAAATATTATGTTAATATTATATGTTCATCATGAATTTTGTCATCCTAGCGGGTTGTCATTCCAATAACTGGTTAAGTCAATTTTCGCAAATTTGCAAGGCTTGGTTTCAAAGTTTGATTACTCGTGCAAAATCGCGAATTTGAAATTAATTGTTCAAATTTTATATAACGTACTACATTAATGTTTGATTTCAATCTAGAATTTTTCAATGCAACAATATTTTCAGAGAAATAGGTAACATCGCGACATGAGACATTTTATCCAAAATTCTACTTAACCACAAAATTTAAATTATCTTATTATTTGCATATTTCAAAATACATTCTCTATTATTTGAAAAGATTCAGAGAGACAATTTTCAATTGTAATTAAAAACATAGAAATTAAAAATGTAATTTAAAAATTAATATAAATAATTTAGATACATTAAATTATATGACATGGTGTTCGAGTTGATTTATCAATAGTAAGTGCAAAAGCAATTCAATTTACATATGATAGAATGATAAAATAATTGATTTTTAATGATAAGCGCACGATGTGTTGATAAGCACACGATGTAAAAATTCAGCATGTATTAAATAGAGTTAAGGGTTGTAACTGTTTTTATTGTAGTAACAAGATCAGATGCCTGTTACAATTATGTAAATGTTGTCGAAACATTTTATGATATTACATAATCAAGTATTTTTTGGTATTACATGTTTTATAAGGTGTATTGAGCACTGCTTGGTACTAAGAACTACGCTATTGGCAGGCAATCCATTGATTGACCTTACTATCTGAGATATAGTTTATTTTTAGTAATGACCGCTATTAGAAGACAACCGCACGGTCGCATTTGAATATTACAACAATGCTCCGAAGAGCTATTCGCTTGGAAACAAATTGTTATTTATATTTCCAAGTGAAAACCGATACCACTACTGCTTGACATCAAGCTGGCCAAGACGAGTTGTCGAGGTTTCTTAAAAAAAAACTTTATAGCCTTAACCTAATCATTACGAACGGGGAGCCAAACTGGCACCAATGATGTCGCTACAGAATTTATCTTTATCTATGACGTTATCTAATAATCATATTTAATCGATATGAAGAAATCTAATTTATATATATATATATATATATATATATATATATTGCATTACCAATGAGCAAATATGTATGAAATTATCGGAATCCTTGTATCCGCCTTACAACTGGGTTTAAGTGCGCCTTCATATGCAAGAATAACTCCCGCAACAGCCAACAGCAATAATCCAGCACCAGCCCAACAGCCAACAGCAATAATCCAGCACCAGCCAATATGGCGAACCATATACAGGTCGAAGCATTGTCTGTAAAATTGAACAACTGTTACTCAAAACGTTAAAAACTACTAAAAATTGTTTTGATGAACTTTAACCTCTAACCATCAAATCAAGTTTTTATCACATTACATTTGTTTTGATAATCATTTTTGGTAAACGCGCCTAAAAAGTAATATATTTAAGAAATATTTGAAAAAGAAATTATGTGAAGATTAATTTATAGTTTCATATTCAGAAAAAAAATATAATGAGAGGTACTGTAAAATCTCGCTATTCCAACACCATTAAAAACCGGAAGGGTGTCGGATTGATGGAATTTTTGGATTACTGGATTATAGTAAAAAAGTTATCATTTTTGACATATGATATTGAAAATAAACTGAATATTTCCAGAAATTCCAAAAGTTCCAGCGCTTCGGTTGCGAACCGCAACTTGTGAGGGTGTCGTAGCATTGAGATTCTACTGTATATATATATATATATATATATATATATAATATTATCAAATATATTACCTCTATTTCCATTTCGTTTACCTCTTTTTAAAATTATGGAAAATATAAAGAAATTCATATACCACATATCAGATCTCTACCGCTGAATTTTACATAGTACTAATTATTAACACGAACTGTAAATTTTAATTTTAACTTTGCACATATCGTGCAAAATATCGTATCAAATAATACGAATTTTGTTTATTCATTACATACACCAATTATAACAACTTTTGACGTCACTGCATCATAATACTTATTCTTATATATTGTATATATTCAGTTGGTCACGTTTATTCATCTTATCGATAGTTTATTGTTTGAACATAAATTTTCAATTTTTATATTTCTAATACGACCCTTCTGAAGTGCTCATCAGTATTTGTTTTTACTAAAGATTTTTATTTATTTCACTTACTTGCATTAATGTGACATGTATTTATTTTTAAAGAATTTTAAGAAGCTGCTGATGGCGCAATTATAATTTAAAAGAAGTAATTGAATAGAAAATAAATTTTCTACTGCTACATTGATGAATTTATGAATAGAGATAGATCGTATTTTAAAATATCAGCCTCAATCATAGAAAGCCCAAGAAATGAGATATAGTTTATTTTTAGTAATGACCGCTATTAGAAGACAACCGCACGGTCGCATTTGAATATTACAACAATGCTCCGAAGAGCTATTCGCTTGGAAACAAATTGTTATTTATATTTCCAAGTGAAAACCGATACCACTACTGCTTGACATCAAGCTGGCCAAGACGAGTTGTCGAGGTTTTCTTTAAAAAAAAACTTTATAGCCCTTAACCTAATCATTACGAACGTGGGAGCCAAACTGGCACCAATGATGTCGCTACAGAATTTTATCTTTATCTATGACGTTATCTAATAATCATATTTAATCGATATTGAAGAAATCTAATTTATATATATATATATATATATATATTGCATTACCAATTGAGCAAATATGTATGAAATTATCGGAATCCTTGTATTCCGCCTTACAACTGGGTTTAAGTGCGCCTTCATATGCAAGAATAACTCCCGCAACAGCCAACAGCAATAATCCAGCACCAGCCAATATGGCGAACCATATACAGGTCGAAGCATTGTCTGTAAAATTGAACAACTGTTACTCAAAACGTAAAAAACTACTAAAAATTGTTTTGATGAACTTTAACCTCTAACCATCAAATCAAGTTTTTATCACATTACATTTGTTTTGATAATAATTTTTGGTAAACGCGCCTAAAAAGTAATATATTTGAGATATATTTGAAATTTGAAAAAGAAAATATGTGAAGGTTAATTTATAGTTTCATATTCAGACAAAAATAATGAGAGGTACTGTAAAAGCTCGCTATTCCAACACTATTAAAAACCGGAAGGGTGTCGGATTGATGGAATTTTTGGATTACTGTATTGTAAAAAAGTCATCATTTTTAACATATGATATTGAAAATAAACTGAATATTTCCAGAAATTCCAAAAGTTCCAGCGCTTCGGTTGCGAACCGCAACTTGTGAGGGTGTCGTAGCATTGACATTCTACTGTATATATATATATATATATATATATATATATATATATATATATAATATTATATTATCAAATATGTTACCTCTATTTCCATTTCGTTTTCCTCTTTTTAAAATTATGGAAAATATAAAGAAATTCATATACCACATATCAGATCTCTACCGCTGAATTTTACATAGTACTAATTATTAACACGAACTGTAAATTTTAATTTTAACTTTGCACATATCGTGCAAAATATCGTATCAAATAATACGAATTTTGTTTATTCATTACATACACCAATTATAACAACTTTTGACGTCACTGCATCATAAATACTTATTCTTATATATTGTATATATTCAGTTGGTCACGTTATTCATCTTATCGATAGTTTATTGTTTGAACATAAATATTTCAATTTTTATATTTCTAATACGACCTTTCTGAAAGTGCTCATCAGTATTTGTTTTTACTAAAAGATTTTTATTTATTTCACTTACTTGCATTAATGTAACATGTATTTATTTTAAAGAATTTTAAGAAGCTGCTGATGGCGCAATTATAATTTAAAAGAAGTAATTGAATAGAAAATAAATTTTCTACTGCTACAATTGATGAATGTTATGAATAGAGATAGATCGTATTTTAAAATATCAGCCTCAATCATAGAAAGCCCAAGAAATCTAATTTTTACCTTAAACTTGATGCACACTACGTCTGCATATATTTATTTAACCAGTTAACTGTGATTGACGAGTATACTCGTCATAGAGAAGTGGCAGAATTTTGGGGTATTGACGTGTATATTCGCCCGTGACCATTTGCGAATTAAATCGCAATGTCTGAGAAAAACAAAAAATATTTTCTAATGTTAAGATTTTTGGAATATTTTGTGGCTATGGCGGTGTAAAGTTAGTAGTTAGAAGTAGAATTATAATACATAAACAATATTAGCTAAAATTTAGCTACTTGAAGCTAAAATTTTTGCTTTCATTAAAAAACTAATCATTGCGATTTCTAATTGATATTTTCAAACAAACGTATAGTACACACAATTTTTAAAGTATTAAATTAATTTAATTTATTCGATACATTTCATTATAATTCGTGTTCTAAAAATGTATATTATTCAAGAGTGCACGTCAACCGTGTTTAATGTTCGTATCACTTTCTAGCAAGAATTTGAATTCGTACGTTTATATTCCATTTTCGTATTTTTATTCCGTTTTTTTTTATTAATACGTATGTAACAGGGTAGAGCGGGGCTTAAAAGTCCGCTGGTATAAAAGGTTCACTACGGATATCTCAAAAATAAGTAAAGTTAAAAAACTTAACAACAATCTTTGAAAGTAGAGGGAAAGTTGTATAACCATATGTATCAATTTGATTCTCACGACGTTGTTATCGAAATATAAACGGCAATGTTTGAAAATTCATATAACTTTTAAGTATACGTTATTAATTTGTTTCATAAGATATATTGTTAATTTTAACTTAGATTCAACAGATTTTCAATTTAACCTATATAAAAGCTTACATGTTGGTGGGGTAAAAAAGGACAACTGAATCTTTGCCCTGGCAAGCGCGTAAACAATAACAATAGTGAACGAAAATGTAAAAATGGTAATTAATTTGTTATCTCAACTCTACTGCTACAGAATACCAGATCAAGGTTATATACAGTGTTATCTCTGTAAAAAATGTACATACTTATGAAATTTATATTTTGCATCAAAACCAGTTGGTTGAATAATGTAGCTATTGTTTTGTAAAAGTCTTTTAAAATTGAAAATAAGACATTGGACTTATTGCCCCTAGCTGTCCGCCTATGGGTTAAAAAGACCAGGTGACATTTTTGTCAAAAACAGCATAAAAACACATTTTACAATGATAAATTAGTTAGGGGTTTTACTAAACATAGTCAGATAGTTGTATGTTTGATATGTGTTATTTGTTGTTATATTATTGGTTTGGTTTTAAGTCAAATTGGATCCGCCCTACCCCATATTCTTATTTATGTTAACTAAAAAAATAAACTCACAATAAAAATTTTCAATTTTGTAAAATAAACCTATTTTTATCCGATATTTGAGCAGTGCAACTTGATGAACGATGAGAGCGCCACAGTTAACTGGTTAAATAATTACCTGGCCATTTCGAGATAACTACCGCGGCCCCTTTGTGCAAACCTTCAGATCTGATATTTTCCCTTGTCGCTTTAGTTGGTGGAGGTTTGAAAACGATGGCTGGGACTCGTTCATCATCGTCATCGGCTAATAGTAAGGGTCTGGTCTCTCGAAGATGCTGCATCATTTTATTTGGCAAACAATCAACTTTCAGACAATCAGAAGGAACCACTACTGCAAAACATGAATTTTAATGTATATTGCAATATAATATTGGCATGTGTAACAACACATTAAACCCCGTTAAGACGATTTTCTGGAGCCGCACCAAAAACGCGGTATAGAGACAATATGTAAGAGCAGATTGATTGAAGAATGATGGCCTTGCCGGGATTCTAATGTATATATTGTATATATATATATATATATATATATATATTAAGTTTAACATAGTTATAAAAATGTAAATTTAACTTACCAGTGAAATAAATACAATAGACCCTAGATGAGATCTCCACTCTCCAAAATCTTGACCGTATATCTTAAACCACCCCGTTAAGAATATGTAAGTGCAGATTAATTGAAGATTGATGGCCTTACCGGGATTCTAATGTATATATATATATATATATATACATGTATATATATATATATATATATATATATATATATTTTAAGTTTAACATAGTTATAAAAATGTAAATTTAACTTACCAGTGAAATAAATACAATAGACCCTAGATGAGATCCCCACTCTCCCAAATCTTGACGGTATATCTTAACTTCAGTTGTAAAGTATTTAATTTATTTCTCCACAAAATCTTAAGAGAGAACCAAATAAAAATGCATTATCTTTTCAATACAGCAATGTTTTTAAAACGCAATTTTTAATAACTCAATTTCAAACTCAATCAAACGCACCGAAAAAGATTGAGATACTGTGTTATATTTGGTTTAAAAAATGTGAATTTGACTTACCAGGCGAATAAATATATATATATATATATATATATATATATATATATCTCAGTTGTAAATCATTTAATTTATTACTACACAAAATGTTCCAAAAGAACCAAATGAAAACATATAAGTATGCAAAATGATTTATTTTATAAATAATCTTTTATAAGATTCTCAGTTTATAAAATATAAAGTGTCAAAAAATCAAACTTAACTTCAAACTCGTTCAAAACGCACCACGAAAAAAATATTGAGATACTATACTATATTTAATTTTAAAAATGTAACTTACCATACAAATACATGTAATAGATGTTCTTTCCTCTCTCTCTCCCAAATCTTTACCGCAAATATCACAAGAACGTATTATTAAAACAAAAAATAAAACTGATTAAAAACGCTGATGGAATTCAAATGCCCATTTTGTGTGGCTCTATCGAATTATTAGAACAATTGCGACATCGTGGATTTCATTTGTTTTCATTTATTTGTTTACAGTCAAATACGTGCTACCGCATGTGGCCTAAAAATTGTTCAGAATGTCTCCGTCAATTTAAATAAGTGGTATATCGCTCAATATTTCATAAACGCTTTCCGTCCGTAGAAATACACATTTCAATGATTTATAGACAGATATGACATGCACTAATAGACTTTTCAATTTGTTTAAAAATTATGTTGATTTTTAAATAAGCTCTTTCATAATACTGCATTGTATAGCGTGATGCTTTGGTACAATAGCATTTACAAAACAATGTGCTTATTCTAAAGAATTGTTATTAAATCATCAGCAGATAAAGACAAAAAAGTGCAGAACTTGACAGAAAAGAATTAATCATAAATGAAAATTATAAAAGTTTGATAATTTATCAAAAGTTTGTTGTTGAAATAGTTCAATGATAAGAAGATTAGGTTTGTGATAATTTAAGGTAAGTCAGACTAAATATTAGGTTGTCAAATATCTTTCTTCCGCTGTTTTGCTCTTGGTTTAAAATACAAAAAGGCGAAAGGGAGATATTTGACAACCTTATATACATATATTAACTAACTTCTTTAACATATATATATATATATATATATATATTATATATATTATATTATATATACATATAGATATACATATATATATATATATATATATATATATTAGGGTGGTCCTTAAAATGGTCATTTTCGAATTTCTTTGCTCCCAGGGGCTCAAATGGTTCCAAATAGATAAAAAACAATTGTCTGAAAGTTGTAGCTCTTAATATTAACGTTTAGATAGAGCGCAATTCGAGGCAGATCTAGCCGTTCCGAAGATATGGGGCAAAAAGTGCCAAAAACGGTAACTCAGTTTTTAAGAGAACGGAGCGTCCGATTTGAATATATTTAATACATTAGTTATTAAGTAAAAAACATTTTACTCGTATTAACAAGATGAAGAACTGATCAAATTTTCATGAAGGCAGGTCTAGCGGTTTCGGAGATCTAGTAAAAAAAGTAAAAAAAATGCCATCTGGCGGTCAAAAATGATCATTAGACATATGCACATCAAATTATCAGATATTTTATAGAGATTTTAACAATAAGTGTATATTTTGTTTACATTCCTATGGGTTCCGTACCAATGCTTATCTGTTAGACGGCGGCGCGGCGCTTACGCGCTTCTATATTTCGTCTCTATGCAGTTAAAGCAGCATGATTGCTTTGAAAAAAAGTTCAGAATTTCCAAAATATTTCAAAATACACTTTTCTTCAAAAAGTCTTTTTTTCAAAAAAAACTAAATTTTTGTAATCAAAAATCTCAAAAATCTAATTTTTCAGAGTAATTTTTTTTCAAAAATGTTAATCTTTTTAAAAAAAAAAAACTTTTGGTACGGGAAGTTCCAGCAATTTGCCTTAAGGCACGATGCTATGCACCCCACTAGTTGTAATTAATTTTTTAAATGTTTTAAATTAAAAATATTATAGTATGTTCATTAACACCAGAAACTCTTTATATAAATATAGATGATTTTACATATGGTTTTTGTTTCGTTGCTATTGTCAACAGTTTTATTCCCGGGAAATATGTCTGCAAAAAGAATCACAATAAAAATTATATATATATATATAGAACTGTTTTTAATGCACTGAATATTTATTTGCCAAAATTTTCAATTATTATTTAAAATTTATTTGAAGTTTTTAAAAAATTGTACGGTTTTAGATTAAGTTATTAATTAAAAATTATTAATTATCAATTAAAATATATATGTAAAACTTAATGGTATACTAAAACTGAACATGTAAAATATTTTATTCACGGTATAAAATTAAATACATTTTTCAATTACATGTCATGTATAAGATCATTCAATTACATGTTATATATATATATATATATATATATATATATATATACATACATATATGTATATATTACCATTCATTCGATTATATACAATTCAGTTACATAACACAATTTACTCTTAAATTTAATTTTTAACACGGAGGCGGTTTTATGAAATAAGAAGTGCGATATAAACATTAATTTATAATTGCACAAGGAGAATGGCGCAAAATGCAAAAACATGGGTTTTAATCTTAGCTTAAAAATACATGTTAAATTAATGAGATGGCAATGTAATAACGACTGACTTATTAATATATAATTACAAAATACACTAGCATTGGATAAACGCATTAAATATTAATTACCCTACACCAATTTTTGTAATATCCCTGAGAACTTCTTTATATCTTCACACTTGAAGATTAAAAGAAATTCAAAATTTGAATGAATCGAATAGCCCTTATCGTTCTTTACATTAATATCTATGCGATACGAAAAGAACTATTCAATATTGAATAAGACCACTCTCTATTGACAAGTCAAAAAGCTTATAAATCAGAAAGTGTTCTTATTGTATATTTACGTAATTTTGCAATAAAATATTATTATTAGTTCAGTTTAACGACTAAGATATTTACGCGATCATTAGATAAATATAATTATTCACTCGTCTATATCTCTTCTATATATAGGTATACTGGTGTTGTACTCCTTGTACCATCTTGGGCACTTAGTACTAGTGGTTGTCCTAACACATCGTTTATCTTCAACTGAAAAAACTTGATCTTCTGGACAACTGAATAGTTCGCCACTTAGCCTGCCTGTTTTTGCTGAACGGGAACATTTTATAAATGTTTGGCCACACTCGTCCTTATCATTGAGGGCGTGAGAGCCCACATCAGGACATAGTTTTTGTTCCCTTTTGACTCGAATCTGAAATAATTAGCGATGCGAAATCAAAATATATCCGCAATTTCACTAACTTCATAAATTAAGAAAAAATTAAACAAACTCACACATGCACACACCATTATATATATATATACTCGTATATATATATATATATATATATATATATATATATATATATATATATATACATATATATTATACAAAGGGTATGAAAATATTTATACACTTACAGGTTTGTCAAATGATGTGAGCGCCTTCATCTTTCTGGTTACTATATTACTATCGTAGCATCTGTTATCTTTTGGTATATCTAAGCATTGAACATGGCCTTCATCATACATTGTACCATTTGGACAACTAAGAATTACAATATTCATATTCACACTATTTGGTTTCTTTGTACATTGGTAGAATAAGTTACAATCTGTAGGATGTCTTCTGAAGCTTGTTGGACAAACATACACAGCTTGACCTTGTTCTAAATCTGTAGGACAGTTACTTATAACGGATGGCGCTGATGATGATTCTGTAACAACAGTTGATTCTGTATTTATATCAGTTGTGCTGTTGATAGATAACATTTCTTGAGTTGTGCTAAATTCAGTGCTCGAAATATGTGATGAACTTCCAGTCGGTACCATTGTAATTTCAGTCGTTGCGTATGTAGTTGATCCTGTACTTAAATGCTCTGTTGAAGTTGCTGATATAGTTGATGAATATTCGGTACTCAAAGGATCGCTCGATGTTGATAAAACAGGTGATGTTGAATAATCTGTACTCATATGCTCGGTAGACGATGGCCATGTTGATGTTCCCATAGATATCGTGGGAGACGTATCATAAGCACTGCCAGTGGTTGCCATTCCATCAGTTGAACTACTATCGGCGGTTGTTGATTTACTATTATTATCTGTAGTTGTCTCGATAGTTGTGGTATAATACGTAGATAAGCTATTTTCTTCAGTAGTTGTTATAGGGGTAAAAGTAGAGACGCTATCAGTAGTGCTATAAATATATGTACTTGACATAACAGAAGTTGTAGAATCAGTTAATGGATTAGCACTTGAAGATACGGATTGTTGAGCTTCTGAACAATTTCTTGGGGGATAAATCGAATCTTTGTAATTGCAAGTAGTCAATAATTGGTCCCATAATGTACCGTTTGGACAAATAAAGTGGAATATAGAAAATCGTTGACCCTTATCACCATCCCAATCAACACATCGATAATAGCGTTGACAATCGAAGGGATGAGAATAAAATCCTGCTTGACGACACTCAAAATTTCCACTTACTGGATTTGCAGTTGCAATTGATTCAGACGTATTTGCTTGCATGTTGCCTGAATGGATATTATTTCCGGAATCAGAACTTTTACAAGATGGTACTAATGAAATATAATTGCAGGTTTGCAGTGAATCATCCCAAGCCGTTCCTGGCCCACAATTAAAATCATATCTCCTGAATACTCCATTACCTTCATTTACACATCTAAAGAATTTTGTACAGTCAGCTGCGTTCATCATAAATCCTTCACGATCACATTTATTGTTCAGGTGAGCAGATTGATTGCTCGGCTTTGATAAATCAGGCCGGCCGGTTTGTCCTGGCTGAACGGATTGTCCAGACTGGCCTTGTTGTCCGGGTGGAATTTGTTGACCGGGCTGAATTTGTTGTCCGGACTGACCTTGTTGTCCGGGCTGACCTTGTTGTCCGGGCTGACCCTGTTGTCCGGGCTGACCCTGTTGTCCCGGCTGACCTTGTTGTCCAGGCTGACCTTGTTGTCCGTGCTGACCTTGTTGTCCTGCTTGACCAGCTTCTCCAGGCTGACCTTGTTGTCCTGATTGAACAGCTTGTCCTGTCTGGCCTTGTTGTCCTGCCTGGACTTCTTGTCCTGATTGACTGAAATGTTCCGATTGACCAGATTGTTCACATCTGGCAACTACCGATTTATGATTACAGGCTTGAATGCTGTTATCCCAAGCGGTACCTGGACCACAAGTAAATTTATATCTGATTAATCCGCCTTTGCCGTCATCTACGCATCTATAAAATACAGTGCAGTCTAATGGGTCACCCATAAAACCTTCCTGGGTGCAAACAGTGCCTATGGGTGATGACTGCCCAGGCTGACCGGGTTGTCCTGGCTGACCGGGTTGTCCTGGCTGACTGGGTTGTCCTGGCTGACCGGGTTGTCCTGGCTGACCGGGTTGTGCTGGCTGACCGGGTTGTTCTGGCTCACCGGATTGTCCTTGCTGACCGGATTGTCCTTGCTGACCGGGTTGTCCTGGCTGACCGGGTTGTCCTGGCTGACTGGATTGTCCCGGCTGACCGTGCTGTCCTGGCTGACCGGGTTGTCCTGGCTGACCGGACTGTCCTGGCTGACCGGGCTGTCCTGGCTTATAGGGCAGTCCTGGTTTACCGGGCTGTCCGGGCTGATCTGGTCGACCAGGTTGCCCTGGCTTACCGGGTTGTCCTGCATGACCAGAATGTTCTGGTTCACCGGGTTGCCCTGGCTGTCCTGGCTGTCCAGGCTGTACTGACTGCCCTGGCTGTCCTGGCTGACCGGACTCACCGGGTTGTCCTGGTTGACCAGTTAGACCTGGTTTACCAGGTTGTCCTGATTGACCAGCTTGTCCTGACTGGCCAGCTTGTCCTGTCTGGCCTTGTTGTCCTGCCTGGACTTCCTGTCCTGATTGACTGGAATGTTCCGGTTGACCAGATTGTTCACATCTGGTAACTACCGATTTATGATTACAGGCTTGAATGCTGTTATCCCAAGCGGTACCTGGACCACAAGTAAATTTATATCTGATTAATCCGCCTTTGCCGTCATCTACGCATCTATAAAATACAGTGCAATCTAATGGGTCACCCATAAAACCTTCCTGGGTGCAAACAGTGCCTATGGGTGATGACTGCCCAGGCTGACCGGGTTGTCCTGGCTGACTGGGTTGTTCTGGCTGACCGGGTTGTCCTGGCTGACCGGGTTGTCCTGGCTGACCGGGTTGTCCTGGCTGACCGGTTTGCCCTGGCTGACCGGGTTGTCCTGGCTGACCGGGTTGTCCTTGCTGACCGGGTTGTCCTGGCTTACCGGATTGTCCTGGCTGACCGGATTGTCCTTGCTGACCGGTTGTCCTGGCTGACCGGGTTGTCCTGGCTGACCGGGTTGTCCTGGCTGACCGGGTTGTCCTGGCTGACCGGGTTGTCCTGGCTCACCGGGTTGACCTGGCTGACCGGGTTGTTCTGGCTCACCGGATTGTCCTGGCTGACCGGATTGTCCTTGCTGACCGGGTTGTCCTGGCTGACCGGGTTGTCCTGGCTGACCGGATTGTCCTGGTTGACCGAATTGTCCTGGCTGAACGGATTGCGCTGGCTGACCGGGCTGTCCTGGGTGACTGGACTGTCCTGGCTGACCGGGTTGCGCTGGTTGACCCGATTGTGCTGGTTGACCGGATTGTGCAGATTGACCGGGCTGTGCTGGTTGACCGGGTTGCTCTGGCTTACCGGGTTGTCCTGCTTGACCAGATTGTCCTGGTTGACCGGGTTGTTCTGGCCGTCCTGACAGCCCTGGCTGTCCTGGCTGACCGGACTGACCGGGTTGTCCCGGTTGACCTGTTTGACCTGGTTTACCAGGTTGTACTGATTGACCAGCTTGTCCTGACTGGCCAGCTTGTCCTGTCTGGCTTGTTGTCCTGCCTGGACTTCTTGTCCTGATTGACTGGAGTGTTCCGATTGACCAGATTGTTCACATCTGGTAACTACCGATTTATGATTACAGGCTTGAATGCTGTTATCCCAAGCGGTACCTGGACCACAAGTAAATTTATATCTGATTAATCCGCCTTTGCCGTCATCTATGCATCTATAAAATACTGTGCAATCTGATGGGTCACCCATAAAACCTTCCTGGGTGCAAACAGTGCCTATGGGTGATGACTGCCCAGGCTGACCGGGTTGTCCTGGCTGACTGGGTTGTTCTGGCTGACGGGTTGTCCTGGCTGACCGGATTGTCCTGGCTGACCGGATTGTCCTGGCTGACCGGATTGTCCTTGCTGACCGGGTTGTCCTGGCTGACCGGGCTGTCCTGGCTGACCGGGTTGTCCTGGCTGACCGGGTTGTCCTGGCTCACCGGATTGTCCTGGCTGACCGGATTGTCCTTGCTGACCGGGTTGTCCTGGCTGACCGGATTGTCCTGGCTGACCGGGTTGTCCTGGCTGACCGGGTTGTCCTGGCTGACCGGGTTGTCCTGGCTGACCGGGTTGTCCTGGTTCACCGGATTGTCCTGGCTGACCGGATTGTCCTTGCTGACCGGGTTGTCCTGGCTGACCGGGTTGTCCTGGCTGACCGGATTGTCCTGGTTGACCGGATTGTCCCGGCTGAACGGATTGCGCTGGCTGACCTGGCTGTCCTGGCTGTCCTGGCTGACCGGACTGTCCTGGCTGACCGGATTGCGCTGGTTGACCGGATTGTGCTGGTTGACCGGATTGCGCTGGTTGACCGGATTGTGCAGGTTGACCGGGCTGTCCTGGCTGACCGGATTGCGCTGGTTGACCGGGTTGCTCTGGCTTACCGGGTTGTCCTGCTTGACCAGATTGTCCTGGTTGACCGGGTTGTTCTGGCTGTCCTGACTGCCCTGGCAGTCCTGGCTGTCCTGGCTGTTCTAGCTGACCCGACTGACCGGGCTGTCCTGGTTGACCTGGTTGACCGGGCTGTACAGCTGGACTAGGTTGTCCTGGTTGACCATGTTGTCCTGCTTGACCAGTTTGCCCTGATTGGCCACCTTGACCTGTCTGTCCTTGTTGTACTGCCTGGACTTCTTGTCCTGATTGACTGGAATGTTCCGATTGACCAGATTGTTCACATCTGGCAACCACCGATTTATGATTACAGGCTTGAATGCTGTTATCCCAAGCGGTACCTGGACCACAAGTGAATTTATATCTGATTAATCCGCCTTTGCCGTCATCTACGCATCTATAAAATACTGTGCAATCTAATGGGTCACCCATAAAACCTTCCTGGGTGCAAACAGTGCCTATGGTTGATGACTGCCCAGGCTGACCAGGTTGTCCTGGCTGACCGGGTCGTCCTGGCTGACCGGGTTGTCCTGGCTGACCGGGTTGTCCTGGCTGACCGGATTGTCCTGGCTGACCGGATTGTCCTTGCTGACCGGGTTGTCCTGGCTGACCGGGTTGTCCTGGCTGACCGGATTGTCCTGGCTGACCGGATTGTGCTGGTTGACCGGATTGTGCTGGTTGACTGGGCTGCCCTGGCTGACCGGATTGCACTGGTTGACCGGTTTGTGCTGGTTGACCGGGTTGCCCTGGCTGTCCTGGCTGTCCTGGCTGACCAGGCTGTCCTGGCTGACCGGACTGTCCTGTCTGACCGGGTTGTCCAGGTTGACCGGGCTGTCCTGTTTGACCGGGCTGTCCTGTTGACCGGGCTGTCCAGGTTGACCGGGCCGTTCTGGCTGACCGGGCCGTCCTGGCTGACCGGGCTGTCCAGGTTGATCGGGCTGTCCCGGCTTACCGGACTGTCCTGACTGTCCTGGCTGTCCTGGCTGACCGGGCTGTCCTGTCTGACCGGGTTGTCCAGGTTGACCGGGCTGTCCTGTTTGACCGGGCTGTCCACCGGCTGTCCAGGTTACCGGGCTGTCCAGGTTGACCGGGCTGTTCTGGCTGACCGGGCCGTCCTGGCTTACCGGGCTGTCCAGGTTGATCGGGCTGTCCCGGCTTACCGGACTGTCCTGACTGTCCTGGCTGTCCTGGCTCTCCAGGCTGTCCTGGTTGCCCCGGCTGTTCCAGCTGACCTAACTGACCGGGCCGTCCAGGTTGTCCTGTCTGGACTTCTTGTCCTGATTGACTGGAATGTTCTGATTGACCAGATTGTTCACATCTGGCAACTACCGATTTATGATTACAGGCTTGAATGCTGTTATCCCAAGCGGTACCGGGACCACAAGTAAATTTATATCTGATCAATCCGCCTTTGCCGTCATCTACGCATCTATAAAATACTGTGCAATCTAATGGGTCACCCATAAAACCTTCCTGCGTGCAAACAGTGCCTATGGGTGATGACTGCCCAGGCTGGCCGAGTTGCCCTGGCTGGCCGAGTTGCCCTGGCTGGCCGGGTTGCCCTGGCTGCCCGGGTTGCCCTGGCTGCCCGGGTTGCCCTGGCTGACCGGGTTGTCCTGGCTGACCGGATTGTCCTGACTGACCGGGTTGTGCTGACTGACCGGGTTGTGCTAACTGACCGGACTGTCCTGGCTGACTGGACTGTCCTGGCTGTCCTGCCTGACCGGGCTGTCCTGGTTGTCCTGGTGGTCCTGGTTGACCTGGTTGACCTGGTGGTCCTGGTTGACCGGGTTGTCCTGGCTGACCGGGTTGTCCTGGCTGACCGGATTGTCCCTGCTGACCGAGTTGTCCCTGCTGACCGGGTTGTTCGGGTTTACCAGATTGCCCTGGCTGACCGTATTGACCTGGCTGACCAGGTTGAATTGGTTGACCAGGCTGACCTGGCTGACCGGTTTGTGCTGGTTTACCAGGTTTCCCTGTTGACTGGTTGTCCCTGTTGACTGGGTTGTCCCTGCTGACCGAGTTGTCCTGACTGGCCGGTTTGTTGTAGCTGACCGGGTTGTTCGGGCTTACCAGACTGTCCTGGCTGGCCGTATTGACCTGTCTGACCGGGTCTTTCTGGTTGACCAGGTTGGCCTGGCTGACCGGTTTGTGATGGTTTACCTGGCTGTCCATGTTGACCATACTGCCCTTGCTGAGCGGGTTGACCTGGCTGACCTGGCTGACCAGATTGACCTGGATGACCAGATTGACTTGGCTGACCGGTTTGTGCTGGTTTACCAGGTTGTCCTTGTTGACCGTATTGCCCTTGTTGGCCGTATTGTCCTGGTTGGCCGTATTGTCCTTGTTGACCGTATTGTCCTTGCTGACCGTATTGTCCTTGCTGACTGTATTGTCCTTGCTGGCCGTGTATTGTCCTTGCTGGCCGTGTTGTCCTTGCTGGCCGTATTGTCCTTGCTGACCGTATTGGCCATGCTGGCCGTATTGTTCTTGCTGGCCGTATTGTCCTTGCTGGCCATTTTGTCCTTGTTGATTGGGTTGTCCAGGCCGACCAGAATGTCCTTGTTCGCCAGATTGACCGGGAAAAGTAGACTGGTTTGCTTGATCAGTCTGTGCGTTTTCAATCATACATCTCGGAACTAAATTAATATGATTACATCCTTGTATTTTTGTATCCCATGCAGTTCCAGGACCGCAAGTAAAATCATATTTAAGAAACTGGTGATTATCATTTTTCACACATCTATAAAATTTTCGGCAGTTAGTAGGGTCGGCAACAAATCCTTCCTTTTTACATATATTATTATTCATAAAGTGCGATGCATTTCCAGCAGCTGACGGAAAAGAACTGGCCAGTTCGTTGCTGTCAATTTCGTTTACGTTATTATCAGCATTTGACTGAGTATTTGAAGAAGTATTTTCACTGGAAGATGATGTGGACGATTGTGAGTTTTGATTATTACTCCATGACTGATTATTAGTGTTAGTGCTCGAACTACTACTACTGCTACTGCTACTGCTACTGCCACTGCCACTACTACTGCTACTGCTACTGCTACTGCTACTGCTACTACTACTGCTGCTGACACTACCGCTGCTGCTGCTACTGCTACTACTACTGCTGCTGTTGCTTGTGCTAGAGGTGCTGGTACTTGCACTATTCGAAGTCTGACTAGATTGTGACAGATACTGCGATTCGGAGCCCGACCCATAATAATTTTCACAGCCTGGCACAGTCCATGGGTAGTTACAGCTTTTCACTCGGTCATTCCAAACTGTACCATTTGCGCAAGTATATTCATACTTGTCAAATGCCTTATTATTTACGACACACCTGTAGAATTTTCTGCAATCGTTAGATACGCCAAAAAATCCTTCCTGCGTACAAATGGAGTTTTGATGTTCATATTATTGTTTCCGTTGTTTTGGTTATTCGATCCGTTATGATTTCCTAAATTGTTATTATTATTAGGATTGTTTGAATTTATATTGTTGTAATTGTTATTATTGTTTCCCATAGGATTATAATAACTATTGTAATTATTATTCAAATTTTTCGTTGTAATTATTTTTATTACTCTCAGGATATTTTGTAGTTGCGGGACCTATTGTAGTACCTTGTTATTAAAATCATTTCGAGTAGTTGAAATTCTAGATGTGGTTGTAATCGAAGTGGCTCCACACATCTCACGACCTGAATCTGCAGGATGAACACATACGTCGGGTCCCGGCGCAAATACGGTACCGGGACCACATCGAAAACGAAATGACATGGGTGGTCCTTGTCCCCATTCTACACAGCGATAAAATGTCTCGCAATCATGTTCATCCGGGAAGAATCCGATGCCTGGGCACTTAAATTCTTGTCCCGTAGATTGTCTTACAGCCCTTTGAGAAGTGCGCTCTGCAATAGTACAGTTTAAAGTTAAAAAACTAATATTTTATATCGATTATTGAATGTATGGAAAAAGTTTTATGGTATAAGTTGAGTCAATAATCATATATTCAATGAATAATTTGAACAAAAGATATTATGTTTAAATATTAAATGAAATATTATTATAGTTTTTCAAATTTTACGGTATGATTGAAAATCATGCTATATATATGTAATAAAAATCACTTACTTGTATTAGATGCATCTGTTGTAATTATTAAAATCAGCATAATAATCCATTGTTGCAAGATTGATCAAAATCATCTTTG
>NW_020538040.1:44935899-44980336 GCF_003426905.1 Ctenocephalides felis | reverse complement strand
AAGTAGAGGGAAAGTTGTATAACCATATGTATCAATTTGATTCTCACGACGTTGTTATCGAAATATAAACGGCAATGTTTGAAATTCATATAACTTTTAAGTATACGTTATTAATTTGTTTCATAAGATATATTGTTAATTTTAACTTAGATTCAACAGATTTTCAATTTAACCTATATAAAAGCTTACATGTTGGTGGGGTAAAAAAGGACAACTGAATCTTTGCCCTGGCAAGCGCGTAAACAATAACAATAGTGAACGAAAATGTAAAAATGGTAATTAATTTGTTTATCTCAACTCTACTGCTACAGAATACCAGATCAAGGTTATATACAGTGTTATCTCTGTAAAAAATGTACATACTTATGAAATTTATATTTTGCATCAAAACCAGTTGGTTGAATAATGTAGCTATTGTTTTGTAAAAGTCTTTTAAAATTGAAAATAAGACATTGGACTTATTGCCCCTAGCTGTCCGCCTATGGGTTAAAAAGACCAGGTGACATTTTTGTCAAAAACAGCATAAAAACACATTTTACAATGATAAATTAGTTAGGGGTTTTACTAAACAGTCAGATAGTTGTATGTTTGATATGTGTTATTTGTTGTTATATTATTGGTTTGGTTTTAAGTCAAATTGGATCCGCCCTACCCCATATTCTTATTTATGTTAACTAAAAAAATAAACTCACAATAAAAATTTTCAATTTTGTAAAATAAACCTATTTTTATCCGATATTTGAGCAGTGCAACTTGATGAACGATGAGAGCGCCACAGTTAACTGGTTAAATAATTACCTGGCCATTTCGAGATAACTACCGCGGCCCCTTTGTGCAAACCTTCAGATCTGATATTTTCCCTTGTCGCTTTAGTTGGTGGAGGTTTGAAAACGATGGCTGGGACTCGTTCATCATCGTCATCGGCTAATAGTAAGGGTCTGGTCTCTCGAAGATGCTGCATCATTTTATTTGGCAAACAATCAACTTTCAGACAATCAGAAGGAACCAACACTGCAAAACATGAATTTTAATGTATATTGCAATATAATATTGGCATGTGTAACAACACATTAAATCCCGTTAAGACGATTTTCTGGAGCCGCACCAAAAACGCGGTATAGAGACAATATGTAAGAGCAGATTGATTGAAGAATGATGGCCTTGCCGGGATTCTAATGTATATATTGTATATATATATATATATATATATATATATTTAAGTTTAACATAGTTATAAAAATGTAAATTTAACTTACCAGTGAAATAAATACAATAGACCCTAGATGAGATCTCCACTCTCCAAAATCTTGACCGTATATCTTAAACCACCCCGTTAAGAATATGTAAGTGCAGATTAATTGAAGATTGATGGCCTTACCGGGATTCTAATGTATATATATATATATATATACATGTATATATATATATATATATATATATATATATATATTTAAGTTTAACATAGTTATAAAAATGTAAATTTAACTTACCAGTGAAATAAATACAATAGACCCTAGATGAGATCCCCACTCTCCCAAATCTTGACGGTATATCTTAACTTCAGTTGTAAAGTATTTAATTTATTTCTCCACAAAATCTTAAGAGAGAACCAAATGAAAATGCATTATCTTTTCAATACAGCAATGTTTTTAAAACGCAATTTTTAATAACTCAATTTCAAACTCAATCAAACGCACCGAAAAAGATTGAGATACTGTGTTATATTTGGTTTAAAAAATGTGAATTTGACTTACCAGGCGAATATATATATATATATATATATATATATATATATATATATATATCTCAGTTGTAAATCATTTAATTTATTACTACACAAAATGTTCCAAAAGAACCAAATGAAAACATATAAGTATGCAAAATGATTTATTTTATAAATAATCTTTTATAAGATTCTCAGTTTATAAAATATAAAGTGTCAAAAAATCAAACTTAACTTCAAACTCGTTCAAAACGCACCACGAAAAAAATATTGAGATACTATACTATATTTAATTTTAAAAATGTAACTTACCATACAAATACATGTAATAGATGTTCTTTCCTCTCTCTCTCCCAAATCTTTACCGCAAATATCACAAGAACGTATTATTAAAACAAAAAATAAAACTGATTAAAAACGCTGATGGAATTCAAATGCCCATTTTGTGTGGCTCTATCGAATTATTAGAACAATTGCGACATCGTGGATTTCATTTGTTTTCATTTATTTGTTTACAGTCAAATACGTGCTACCGCATGTGGCCTAAAAATTGTTCAGAATGTCTCCGTCAATTTAAATAAGTGGTATATCGCTCAATATTTCATAAACGCTTTCCGTCCGTAGAAATACACATTTCAATGATTTATAGACAGATATGACATGCACTAATGGACTTTTCAATTTGTTTAAAAATTATGTTGATTTTTAAATAAGCTCTTTCATAATACTGCATTGTATAGCGTGATGCGTTGGTACAATAGCATTTACAAAACAATGTGCTTATTCTAAAGAATTGTTATTAAATCATCAGCAGATAAAGACAAAAAAGTGCAGAACTTGACAGAAAAGAATTAATCATAAATGAAAATTATAAAAGTTTGACAATTTATCAAAAGTTTGTTGTTGAAATAGTTCAATGATAAGAAGATTAGGTTTGTGATAATTTAAGGTAAGTCAGACTAAATATTAGGTTGTCAAATATCTCCCTTCCGCTGTTTTGCTCTTGGTTTATAATACAAACAGGCGGAAGGGAGATATTTGACAACCTTATATATATATATTAACTAACTTCTTTAACATATATATATATATATATATATATATATATATATATATATTATATATATACATATATATATATATATACATATATATATATATATATATATTAGGGTGGTCCTTAAAATGGTCATTTTCGAATTTCTTTGCTCCCAGGGGCTCAAATGGTTCCAAATAGATAAAAAACAATTGTCGAAAGTTGTAGCTCTTAATATTAACGTTTAGATAGAGCGCAATTCGAGGCAGATCTAGCCGTTCCGAAGATATGGGGCAAAAAGTGCCAAAAACGGTAACTCAGTTTTTAAGAGAACGGAGCGTCCGATTTGAATATATTTAATACATTAGTTATTAAGTAAAAAACATTTTACTCGTATTAACAAGATGAAGAACTGATCAAATTTTCATGAAGGCAGGTCTAGCGGTTTCGGAGATCTAGTAAAAAAAGTAAAAAAAATGCCATCTGGCGGTCAAAAATGATCATTAGACATATGCACATCAAATTATCAGATATTTTATAGAGATTTTAACAATAAGTGTATATTTTGTTTACATTCCTATGGGTTCCGTACCAATGCTTATCTGTTAGACGGCGGCGCGGCGCTTACGCGCTTCTATATTTCGTCTCTATGCAGTTAAAGCAGCATGATTGCTTTGAAAAAAAGTTCAGAATTTCCAAAATATTTCAAAATACACTTTTCTTCAAAAAGTCTTTTTTTCAAAAAAACTAAATTTTTGTAATCAAAAATCTCAAAAATCTAATTTTTCAGAGTAATTTTTTTTCAAAAATGTTAATCTTTTTAAAAAAAAAAAACTTTTGGTACGGGAAGTTCCAGCAATTTGCCTTAAGGCACGATGCTATGCACCCCACTAGTTGTAATTAATTTTTTAAATGTTTTAAATTAAAAATATTATAGTATGTTCATTAACACCAGAAACTCTTTATATAAATATAGATGATTTTACATATGGTTTTTGTTTCGTTGCTATTGTCAACAGTTTTATTCCCGGGAAATATGTCTGCAAAAAGAATCACAATAAAAATTATATAGTTCTATATATATATATATATAGAACTGTTTTTAATGCACTGAATATTTATTTGCCAAAATTTTCAATTATTATTTAAAATTCATTTGAAGTTTTTAGAAAATTGTACGGTTTTAGATTAAGTTATTAATTAAAAATTATTAATTATCAATTAAAATATATATGTAAAACTTAATGGTATACTAAAACTGAACATGTAAAATATTTTATTCACGGTATAAAATTAAATACATTTTTCAATTACATGTCATGTATAAGATCATTCAATTACATGTTATATATATATATTTATATATATATATATATATATATATATATACATACATATATGTATATATTACCATTCATTCGATTATATACAATTCAGTTACATAACACAATTTACTCTTAAATTTAATTTTTAACACGGAGGCGGTTTTATGAAATAAGAAGTGCGATATAAACATTAATTTATAATTGCACAAGGAGAATGGCGCAAAATGCAAAAACATGGGTTTTAATCTTAGCTTAAAAATACATGTTAAATTAATGAGATGGCAATGTAATAACGACTGACTTATTAATATATAATTACAAAATACACTAGCATTGGATAAACGCATTAAATATTAATTACCCTACACCAATTTTTGTAATATCCCTGAGAACTTCTTTATATCTTCACACTTGAAGATTAAAAGAAATTCAAAATTTGAATGAATCGAATAGCCCTTATCGTTCTTTACATTAATATCTATGCGATACGAAAAGAACTATTCAATATTGAATAAGACCACTCTCCATTGACAAGTCAAAAAGCTTATAAATCAGAAAGTGTTCTTATTGTATATTTACGTAATTTTGCAATAAAATATTATTATTAGTTCAGTTTAACGACTAAGATATTTACGCGATCATTAGATAAATATAATTATTCACTCGTCTATATCTCTTCTATATATAGGTATACTGGTGTTGTACTCCTTGTACCATCTTGGGCACTTAGTACTAGTGGTTGTCCTAACACATCGTTTATCTTCAACTGAAAAAACTTGATCTTCTGGACAACTGAATAGTTCGCCACTTAGCCTGCCTGTTTTTGCTGAACGGGAACATTTTATAAATGTTTGGCCACACTCGTCCTTATCATTGAGGGCGTGAGAGCCCACATCAGGACATAGTTTTTGTTCCCTTTTGACTCGAATCTGAAATAATTAGCGATGCGAAATCAAAATATATCCGCAATTTCACTAACTTCATAAATTAAGAAAAAATTAAACAAACTCACACATGCACACACCATTATATATATATACTCGTATATATATATATATATATATATGTATATATATATATATATATATATATATATATACATATATATTATACAAAGGGTATGAAAATATTTATACACTTACAGGTTTGTCAAATGATGTGAGCGCCTTCATCTTTCTGGTTACTATATTACTATCGTAGCATCTGTTATCTTTTGGTATATCTAAGCATTGAACATGGCCTTCATCATACATTGTACCATTTGGACAACTAAGAATTACAATATTCATATTCACACTATTTGGTTTCTTTGTACATTGGTAGAATAAGTTACAATCTGTAGGATGTCTTCTGAAGCTTGTTGGACAAACATACACAGCTTGACCTTGTTCTAAATCTGTAGGACAGTTACTTATAACGGATGGCGCTGATGATGATTCTGTAACAACAGTTGATTCTGTATTTATATCAGTTGTGCTGTTGATAGATAACATTTCTTGAGTTGTGCTAAATTCAGTGCTCGAAATATGTGATGAACTTCCAGTCGGTACCATTGTAATTTCAGTCGTTGCGTATGTAGTTGATCCTGTACTTAAATGCTCTGTTGAAGTTGCTGATATAGTTGATGAATATTCGGTACTCAAAGGATCGCTCGATGTTGATAAAACAGGTGATGTTGAATAATCTGTACTCATATGCTCGGTAGACGATGGCCATGTTGATGTTCCCATAGATATCGTGGGAGACGTATCATAAGCACTGCCAGTGGTTGCCATTCCATCAGTTGAACTACTATCGGCGGTTGTTGATTTACTATTATTATCTGTAGTTGTCTCGATAGTTGTGGTATAATACGTAGATAAGCTATTTTCTTCAGTAGTTGTTATAGGGGTAAAAGTAGAGACGCTATCAGTAGTGCTATAAATATATGTACTTGACATAACAGAAGTTGTAGAATCAGTTAATGGATTAGCACTTGAAGATACGGATTGTTGAGCTTCTGAACAATTTCTTGGGGGATAAATCGAATCTTTGTAATTGCAAGTAGTCAATAATTGGTCCCATAATGTACCGTTTGGACAAATAAAGTGGAATATAGAAAATCGTTGACCCTTATCACCATCCCAATCAACACATCGATAATAGCGTTGACAATCGAAGGGATGAGAATAAAATCCTGCTTGACGACACTCAAAATTTCCACTTACTGGATTTGCAGTTGCAATTGATTCAGACGTATTTGCTTGCATGTTGCCTGAATGGATATTATTTCCGGAATCAGAACTTTTACAAGATGGTACTAATGAAATATAATTGCAGGTTTGCAGTGAATCATCCCAAGCCGTTCCTGGCCCACAATTAAAATCATATCTCCTGAATACTCCATTACCTTCATTTACACATCTAAAGAATTTTGTACAGTCAGCTGCGTTCATCATAAATCCTTCACGATCACATTTATTGTTCAGGTGAGCAGATTGATTGCTCGGCTTTGATAAATCAGGCCGGCCGGTTTGTCCTGGCTGAACGGATTGTCCAGACTGGCCTTGTTGTCCGGGTGGAATTTGTTGACCGGGCTGAATTTGTTGTCCGGACTGACCTTGTTGTCCGGGCTGACCTTGTTGTCCGGGCTGACCCTGTTGTCCGGGCTGACCCTGTTGTCCCGGCTGACCTTGTTGTCCAGGCTGACCTTGTTGTCCGTGCTGACCTTGTTGTCCTGCTTGACCAGCTTCTCCAGGCTGACCTTGTTGTCCTGATTGAACAGCTTGTCCTGTCTGGCCTTGTTGTCCTGCCTGGACTTCTTGTCCTGATTGACTGAAATGTTCCGATTGACCAGATTGTTCACATCTGGCAACTACCGATTTATGATTACAGGCTTGAATGCTGTTATCCCAAGCGGTACCTGGACCACAAGTAAATTTATATCTGATTAATCCGCCTTTGCCGTCATCTACGCATCTATAAAATACAGTGCAGTCTAATGGGTCACCCATAAAACCTTCCTGGGTGCAAACAGTGCCTATGGGTGATGACTGCCCAGGCTGACCGGGTTGTCCTGGCTGACCGGGTTGTCCTGGCTGACTGGGTTGTCCTGGCTGACCGGGTTGTCCTGGCTGACCGGGTTGTGCTGGCTGACCGGGTTGTTCTGGCTCACCGGATTGTCCTTGCTGACCGGATTGTCCTTGCTGACCGGGTTGTCCTGGCTGACCGGGTTGTCCTGGCTGACTGGATTGTCCCGGCTGACCGTGCTGTCCTGGCTGACCGGGTTGTCCTGGCTGACCGGACTGTCCTGGCTGACCGGGCTGTCCTGGCTTATAGGGCAGTCCTGGTTTACCGGGCTGTCCGGGCTGATCTGGTCGACCAGGTTGCCCTGGCTTACCGGGTTGTCCTGCATGACCAGAATGTTCTGGTTCACCGGGTTGCCCTGGCTGTCCTGGCTGTCCAGGCTGTACTGACTGCCCTGGCTGTCCTGGCTGACCGGACTCACCGGGTTGTCCTGGTTGACCAGTTAGACCTGGTTTACCAGGTTGTCCTGATTGACCAGCTTGTCCTGACTGGCCAGCTTGTCCTGTCTGGCCTTGTTGTCCTGCCTGGACTTCCTGTCCTGATTGACTGGAATGTTCCGGTTGACCAGATTGTTCACATCTGGTAACTACCGATTTATGATTACAGGCTTGAATGCTGTTATCCCAAGCGGTACCTGGACCACAAGTAAATTTATATCTGATTAATCCGCCTTTGCCGTCATCTACGCATCTATAAAATACAGTGCAATCTAATGGGTCACCCATAAAACCTTCCTGGGTGCAAACAGTGCCTATGGGTGATGACTGCCCAGGCTGACCGGGTTGTCCTGGCTGACCGGGTTGTGCTGGCTGACCGGGTTGTCCTGGCTGACCGGGTTGTCCTGGCTGACCGGGTTGTCCTGGCTGACCGGTTTGCCCTGGCTGACCGGGTTGTCCTGGCTGACCGGGTTGTCCTTGCTGACCGGGTTGTCCTGGCTTACCGGATTGTCCTGGCTGACCGGATTGTCCTTGCTGACCGGGTTGTCCTGGCTGACCGGGTTGTCCTGGCTGACCGGGTTGTCCTGGCTGACCGGGTTGTCCTGGCTGACCGGGTTGTCCTGGCTCACCGGGTTGACCTGGCTGACCGGGTTGTTCTGGCTCACCGGATTGTCCTGGCTGACCGGATTGTCCTTGCTGACCGGGTTGTCCTGGCTGACCGGGTTGTCCTGGCTGACCGGATTGTCCTGGTTGACCGAATTGTCCTGGCTGAACGGATTGCGCTGGCTGACCGGGCTGTCCTGGGTGACTGGACTGTCCTGGCTGACCGGGTTGCGCTGGTTGACCCGATTGTGCTGGTTGACCGGATTGTGCAGATTGACCGGGCTGTGCTGGTTGACCGGGTTGCTCTGGCTTACCGGGTTGTCCTGCTTGACCAGATTGTCCTGGTTGACCGGGTTGTTCTGGCCGTCCTGACAGCCCTGGCTGTCCTGGCTGACCGGACTGACCGGGTTGTCCCGGTTGACCTGTTTGACCTGGTTTACCAGGTTGTACTGATTGACCAGCTTGTCCTGACTGGCCAGCTTGTCCTGTCTGGCTTTGTTGTCCTGCCTGGACTTCTTGTCCTGATTGACTGGAGTGTTCCGATTGACCAGATTGTTCACATCTGGTAACTACCGATTTATGATTACAGGCTTGAATGCTGTTATCCCAAGCGGTACCTGGACCACAAGTAAATTTATATCTGATTAATCCGCCTTTGCCGTCATCTATGCATCTATAAAATACTGTGCAATCTGATGGGTCACCCATAAAACCTTCCTGGGTGCAAACAGTGCCTATGGGTGATGACTGCCCAGGCTGACCGGGTTGTCCTGGCTGACTGGGTTGTTCTGGCTGACCGGGTTGTCCTGGCTGACCGGATTGTCCTGGCTGACCGGATTGTCCTGGCTGACCGGATTGTCCTTGCTGACCGGGTTGTCCTGGCTGACCGGGCTGTCCTGGCTGACCGGGTTGTCCTGGCTGACCGGGTTGTCCTGGCTCACCGGATTGTCCTGGCTTACCGGATTGTCCTTGCTGACCGGGTTGTCCTGGCTGACCGGATTGTCCTGGCTGACCGGGTTGTCCTGGCTGACCGGGTTGTCCTGGCTGACCGGGTTGTCCTGGCTGACCGGGTTGTCCTGGTTCACCGGATTGTCCTGGCTGACCGGATTGTCCTGGCTGACCGGGTTGTCCTGGCTGACCGGGTTGTCCTGGCTGACCGGATTGTCCTGGTTGACCGGATTGTCCCGGCTGAACGGATTGCGCTGGCTGACCTGGCTGTCCTGGCTGTCCTGGCTGACCGGACTGTCCTGGCTGACCGGATTGCGCTGGTTGACCGGATTGTGCTGGTTGACCGGATTGCGCTGGTTGACCGGATTGTGCAGGTTGACCGGGCTGTCCTGGCTGACCGGATTGCGCTGGTTGACCGGGTTGCTCTGGCTTACCGGGTTGTCCTGCTTGACCAGATTGTCCTGGTTGACCGGGTTGTTCTGGCTGTCCTGACTGCCCTGGCAGTCCTGGCTGTCCTGGCTGTTCTAGCTGACCCGACTGACCGGGCTGTCCTGGTTGACCTGGTTGACCGGGCTGTACAGCTGGACTAGGTTGTCCTGGTTGACCATGTTGTCCTGCTTGACCAGTTTGCCCTGATTGGCCACCTTTGACCTGTCTGTCCTTGTTGTACTGCCTGGACTTCTTGTCCTGATTGACTGGAATGTTCCGATTGACCAGATTGTTCACATCTGGCAACCACCGATTTATGATTACAGGCTTGAATGCTGTTATCCCAAGCGGTACCTGGACCACAAGTGAATTTATATCTGATTAATCCGCCTTTGCCGTCATCTACGCATCTATAAAATACTGTGCAATCTAATGGGTCACCCATAAAACCTTCCTGGGTGCAAACAGTGCCTATGGTTGATGACTGCCCAGGCTGACCAGGTTGTCCTGGCTGACCGGGTCGTCCTGGCTGACCGGGTTGTCCTGGCTGACCGGGTTGTCCTGGCTGACCGGATTGTCCTGGCTGACCGGATTGTCCTTGCTGACCGGGTTGTCCTGGCTGACCGGGTTGTCCTGGCTGACCGGATTGTCCTGGCTGACCGGATTGTGCTGGTTGACCGGATTGTGCTGGTTGACTGGGCTGCCCTGGCTGACCGGATTGCACTGGTTGACCGGTTTGTGCTGGTTGACCGGGTTGCCCTGGCTGTCCTGGCTGTCCTGGCTGACCAGGCTGTCCTGGCTGACCGGACTGTCCTGTCTGACCGGGTTGTCCAGGTTGACCGGGCTGTCCTGTTTGACCGGGCTGTCCTGTTGACCGGGCTGTCCAGGTTGACCGGGCCGTTCTGGCTGACCGGGCCGTCCTGGCTGATAGGGCTGTCCAGGTTGATCGGGCTGTCCCGGCTTACCGGACTGTCCTGACTGTCCTGGCTGTCCTGGCTGACCGGGCTGTCCTGTCTGACCGGGTTGTCCAGGTTGACCGGGCTGTCCTGTTTGACCGGGCTGTCCTGTTTGACCGGGCTGTCCAGGTTGACCGGGCTGTCCAGGTTGACCGGGCTGTTCTGGCTGACCGGGCCGTCCTGGCTTACCGGGCTGTCCAGGTTGATCGGGCTGTCCCGGCTTACCGGACTGTCCTGACTGTCCTGGCTGTCCTGGCTCTCCAGGCTGTCCTGGTTGCCCCGGCTGTTCCAGCTGACCTAACTGACCGGGCCGTCCAGGTTGTCCTGTCTGGACTTCTTGTCCTGATTGACTGGAATGTTCTGATTGACCAGATTGTTCACATCTGGCAACTACCGATTTATGATTACAGGCTTGAATGCTGTTATCCCAAGCGGTACCGGGACCACAAGTAAATTTATATCTGATCAATCCGCCTTTGCCGTCATCTACGCATCTATAAAATACTGTGCAATCTAATGGGTCACTCATAAAACCTTCCTGCGTGCAAACAGTGCCTATGGGTGATGACTGCCCAGGCTGGCCGGGTTGCCCTGGCTGGCCGTGTTGCCCTGGCTGGCCGGGTTGCCCTGGCTGGCCGGGTTGCCCTGGCTGGCCGGGTTGCCCTGGCTGGCCGGGTTGCCCTGGCTGAAGGGGTTGTCCTGGCTGACCGGATTGTCCTGACTGACCGGGTTGTGCTAACTGACTGGACTGTCCTGGCTGACTGGGCTGTCCTGGCTGTCCTGCCTGACCGGGCTGTCCTGGTTGTCCTGGTGGTCCTTGTTGACCTGGTGGTCCTGGTTGACCGGGTTGTCCTGGCTGACCGGGTTGTCCTGGCTGACCGGATTGTCCCTGCTGACCGGGTTGTTCGGGTTTACCAGATTGCCCTGGCTGACCGTATTGACCTGGCTGACCAGGTTGAATTGGCTGACCAGGCTGACCTGGCTGACCGGTTTGTGCTGGTTTACCAGGTTGTCCCTGTTGACTGGGTTGTCCCTGCTGACCGAGTTGTCCTGACTGGCCGGTTTGTTGTAGCTGACCGGGTTGTTCGGGCTTACCAGACTGTCCTGGCTGGCCGTATTGACCTGTCTGACCGGGTCTTTCTGGTTGACCAGGTTGGCCTGGCTGACCGGTTTGTGATGGTTCACCTGGCTGTCCATGTTGACCATGCTGCCCTTGCTGAGCGGGTTGACCTGGCTGACCTGGCTGACCAGATTGACTTGGCTGACCGGTTTGTGCTGGTTTACCAGGTTGTCCTTGTTGACCGTATTGCCCTTGTTGGCCGTATTGTCCTGGTTGGCCGTATTGTCCTTGTTGACCGTATTGTCCTTGCTGACCGTATTGTCCTTGCTGGCCGTATTGTCCTTGCTGGCCGTGTTGTCCTTGCTGGCCGTATTGTCCTTGCTGACCGTATTGGCCATGCTGGCCGTATTGTTCTTGCTGGCCGTATTGTCCTTGCTGGCCATTTTGTCCTTGTTGATTGGGTTGTCCAGGCCGACCAGAATGTCCTTGTTCGCCAGATTGACCGGAAAAAGTAGACTGGTTTGCTTGATCAGTCTGTGCGTTTTCAATCATACATCTCGGAACTAAATTAATATGATTACATCCTTGTATTTTTGTATCCCATGCAGTTCCAGGACCGCAAGTAAAATCATATTTAAGAAACTGGTGATTATCATTTTTCACACATCTATAAAATTTTCGGCAGTTAGTAGGGTCGGCAACAAATCCTTCCTTTTTACATATATTATTATTCATAAAGTGCGATGCATTTCCAGCAGCTGACGGAAAAGAACTGGCCAGTTCGTTGCTGTCAATTTCGTTTACGTTATTATCAGCATTTGACTGAGTATTTGAAGAAGTATTTTCACTGGAAGATGATGTGGACGATTGTGAGTTTTGATTATTACTCCATGACTGATTATTAGTGTTAGTGCTCGAACTACTACTACTACTACTGCTACTGCTACTGCTACTGCCACTGCCACTACTACTGCTACTGCTACTGCTACTGCTACTGCTACTACTACTGCTGCTGACACTACCGCTGCTGCTGCTACTGCTACTACTACTGCTGCTGTTGCTGTTGCTTGTGCTAGAGGTGCTGGTACTTGCACTATTCGAAGTCTGACTAGATTGTGACAGATACTGCGATTCGGAGCCCGACGCATAATAATTTTCACAGCCTGGCACAGTCCATGGGTAGTTACAGCTTTTCACTCGGTCATTCCAAACTGTACCATTTGCGCAAGTATATTCATACTTGTCAAATGCCTTATTATTTACGACACACCTGTAGAATTTTCTGCAATCGTTAGATACGCCAAAAAATCCTTCCTGCGTACAAATGGAGTTTTGATTGTTCATATTATTGTTTCCGTTGTTTTGGTTATTCGATCCGTTATGATTTTCTAAATTGTTATTATTATTAGGATTGTTTGAATTTATATTGTTGTAATTGTTATTATTGTTTCCCATAGGATTATAATAACTATTGTAATTATTATTCAAATTTTCGTTGTAATTATTTTTATTACTCTCAGGATATTTTGTAGTTGCGGGACCTATTGTAGTACCTTGGTTATTAAAATCATTTCGAGTAGTTGAAATTCTAGATGTGGTTGTAATCGAAGTGGCTCCACACATCTCACGACCTGAATCTGCAGGATGAACACATACGTCGGGTCCAGGCGCAAATACGGTACCGGGACCACATCGAAAACGAAATGACATGGGTGGTCCTTGTCCCCATTCTACACAGCGATAAAATGTCTCGCAATCATGTTCATCCGGGAAGAATCCGATGCCTGGGCACTTAAATTCTTGTCCCGTAGATTGTCTTACAGCCCTTTGAGAAGTGCGCTCTGCAATAGTACAGTTTAAAGTTAAAAAACTAATATTTTATATCGATTATTTGAATGTATGGAAAAAGTTTTATGGTATAAGTTGAGTCAATAATCATATATTCAATGAATAATTTGAACAAAAGATATTATGTTTAAATTATTAAATGAAATATTATTATAGTTTTTCAAATTTTACGGTATGATTGAAAATCATGCTATATATAATGTAATAAAAATCACTTACTTGTATTAGATGCATCTGTTGTAATTATTAAAATCAGCATAATAATCCATTGTGCAAGATTGATCAAAATCATCTTTGTGATTTTGAAAACTCCTTGAATATAAATTTATTTATTTATTATTATTATTCATTATGACTAGTATGATATTATTCTGAAACAAATATTGGTACTACGATATTGTTATAATTTCAGTTATTATATATTGATATAAAATCTTTAAGTAATTTTTTTTAATATTTGAAGCATCGTCGAACAATTGAATATAATTGTTTTAATATTATTTGTATATGTAGTTTTGTCCAGAGTAAATTTGATAAGTAAATTATAAAAACATTTACTTACAGATGCAGAATTCTAAATTTAGCCAGAAAAATGCATGCATATTATTAAAATTAACGGAAATCAATAAAATAATGTACAAAAGCAATAGTTATTTGTAAAATCCTCAATACATTTGGAACTTTAACCTAAATATTTGAAATGATCACTTGGTGCGATTATTATATGTGCTCAATTTGTATTTATATTTTGAAAATATTTATACCGGAGTTCAATAATTATAAAAATTATACATTTTACTAACATATTAAAAAAAAAATGCATTTTACTAAAATATTTATAAAAGACCTTCTAAGACATGGAATATAGCATGTATGAACCATAATAAAGCAAATTAGTCTATATTTAATCAATTTTGACAAAATATATAGAGCAAGACTTTGGATTCTTTGTTCCGATGTTGATTGGAAGAATTATTTTGGAAGACAGATATTTGAATCTTAGTGAATATGAAATTGGTAATAAAGAATATTTAATTTGATCAATTATTAAATAATTAAAGTAATGTATTATATCTTTTAAATTAGAGTTGGCTATAATCTCTTTTTTCATTATTTATTTATTGCTCATTAAATGATGACAGAAATAATAAAAAAAATTAATAATCAAGTACATTGCAATGCTCCCTGAAGCGCGAGGCCGTAGGCGGTCGCCGGTATCGATGACGCCTAACGCCGCCACAGTAAATATCAAATTTAAGTATTAGTGCAGTAAACGGAGAGGAAAAAAGGGTATTATAACCTCTGAATTTTTTTACTGTGCTCCGAATTGAATGAAATTTTGGAATTAGGTTCATCTGAAATTTTTTTTATAAAATCGTGAGTTTTCTGAAAATAGTTTGTACTAAAGTAGTGAATCTGCTAGAATCCATCAAGATGTCTATAATGAAGTGAATTTTAGATGGAATGTGAATTACTTTAATTCTGGTGGAATTAGCGCTTATTAAACCATATGATTTAAAAGAAAAAAACTTCGTATATGCTTCTTATTTGCATGATAACTCACTCATTTTACATGCAAAAAACTTGTAACAGCACTCATTTTAAAGCTTAAATTGAGCACTATAAAACCCAATTTAACTGAAATGCATAAAATGTAAAACCTCGACACTAGATGGCTTTAAATACAACAATTAAATCTTGAACGAAATAAAAAACGACTTTGCTCTTTCAAATCTTGCTTCATATTTTTTCTAGAACACTTTATGTAATACCGATCTATCAAGATTTTTATTGACATTATTTTGTTCATTACATGATTTTCGTTAAAATGTATATTTTAGGAGATATTTGCAAAAAAACGAAGAAAAACACCAAAAATATATGAATCTTTAGTGGCCAGTAACTTGAAAAGTATTAGTTTTTTTGAAAAACTATAGAAGACATTTTTTTCTTATAATTAGTTCTTCTATCGATTTCCGACGTTATTTTGAAAAAATGTAATTACACAATTGAGAAGGGGTGTTATCCCCCCGGGGGGTGATGGCGCAACCCGAATTGTTTTCACTTTTGAACTTGAGGGTAAGATGAACCTAATTCCAAAATTTCATTCAATTCGGAGCACAGTAAAAAAATTCAGACCTAAAACGCTCCGTTTACTGCACTATATGAAATATATGTCTTTGATCGCGAAATGGTTGTGGTCAGTAACAATATTTCATTTTAAATAACTTCGAAATGTATCAATAAATAATAAACAATTCGACCCTGGTTGAAAATTGTTCAACGTACGGCCTTGAACTTGTTATCGGAGACGCGTACCTATTTGCAACAATCAATATATACGTGTCTACAATGAAAAAGTTATGCGTGACCATTGGATATAATCAACTGTAATCGAGACGCTCGCATCTGCTTAAAGCACCGCCGGATGCCCGATGATATAAAAACGATGCAAAATGTCTTCATAGTTTATTCAAGAAGCTGATCTCACCAGCAGATTAGTACGATATTATAGGCAATAGCACTCTAAGGCTAATATACATATTTTAGACTGCTGTGGAATCAGGAGCGATAGTTATGTGTACACATATATCCTCAGTTAAATGGTTTTCATATTCAAATCTTAAATGTACTTGCTACCTTTTTGTCATTCGCGGATGCATTTTACAATATGACATGTCTTTACAATAATATTACATGATAGCATTTATTCACAATGATCCATATTTGATTATTACATTAATGTATATATACACATACATACACACACGCACATATATATACATATATATATATATATATATATATATATATATATATATATATATATATTAGAGTGGTCCTTAACAAGGACATTTTCGAATTTCTTTGCTCCCAAGGGCGCCAATGCTTCAAATTAATAAAAAATGAATCTCTAATAGTATTAGCTCTTAATATAAACATTAGGATAGAGCGCACGCCAATTAAAAGTTTCTTATATTTGTTATTAACATACGTCATTAAGTGAATTCTTACGCTATCTGTAAAGTATTCGTGAATACTATGAATGTTATATTATATTTAACCCTTTCGACTCGGGAGCCGGACTGCTAGTCGGTACGCTGCGCTCGGAATATTATAGTGCTATACTTATCTCTCAACTCGGAATTTTTTTTTGTATCGAATTTTTTCAAAATGTGGTTATATTGCTATTAAATATAGTTATTATGATAATAAAATAGAAAATTTTGAAAATTTAAAAAAAATGCACTCAAAACCATGCTATATTGTTTAAAAAATCATTTCTTCACAGATCTTTATTAGAATTATGGGGATCATGAGCTAATAAATTAATTTTGTTATATATTTATTTATAAAATTAATAAATCAATCAATAATTGAATGTAATAGTAAATTAATTTTTAAAAAATAAAAAAAAATTAAATGTAAGTTTAGTTTGCGACGAGTCGTCGCCGACACGATTTGCCGCCGGAGCGGCGGCATCCGAGCTTAACGGTAAAACATATCATGCCGCCGGTGCGGCGGCATCCGAGCGCAACGGTAAAATGATTATGCCGCCGGAGCGGCGGCATCCGAGTCGAAAGGGTTAACATTCGGGAGCGTCCAATTTTTCTGACATCGCTATTCTTGTTCTATGAGTTATAACTCGAAATTAATTTTCGAGCAAGTGAAGTTATCATTAAAGATTTTCTACATTTTTAATTATCAACTTACAAAAACTCAAGATTACTTGTCATTCATAAATTTGATAAATCTTTGCAAGGTGATACAGATTTTGTTTATTATATATTTGAACACCGATCAGAACTTAATGGTCCTATCCTATGAGCTGTTGTGGTGAATTTCTTACTAACTACGTTTTTGTTTTTTTTTAGATGGCAACCCAAACAGTTGTCTCATCTTCATGTGATGATTTTTTATTAAGACAAATTCTGTCTTAGTGCTTATTAAATGTAAAATTAATGGACCGAATATTAGTTTGTATGGTATATCCTGATGAGTTTAGGTTTGTGAGCCTTGCATATATAATTGAATACTTGGGTACCATTAATCACTGTATGCTTAGTTAGAACAATCGATTTTCAAAAAGAAATAAAATATCATTTCTCATAATATAAGCGTGTTACATAAGCACATTTTTACATTGATTTTTATCAGACTTTCTGAATAATTTCAAAATATATTAGTAAACATTATATTTAATTTTAATTCAAATATTCAAAATTTACGATGCATATCAAGTCATCTTCTATTAAAAACTGTTATTGAATATCGATCATTACAATTATCTTTAAAACGTGGGCAATGCGAAATACTAAATCATATAATATAAAGTAATGACTTGATTTATATTGCTCACAGCCACATATTTAAAAATACCTGATTATTACCTAAAAATATTATAATGTATTGAGTTTATGATAAATGTGTATGTAATGCTGGCCGTGGCCTCTTGCTCTCGTATGTATGATATTTTCGCGTCACCTTTTTTTTTAAAGACGAACTCCATAATTACGGACTTGTTCAATTATGAAAGTCGAAGTGGGTTATTATGAGAAATAACAAAATAGTACAAAAACCCATAATGCGTTTTTCAAATGGTTTGATTGACTTATTGATTGATTGATTTTTGATTACGTACTCATATACAATAAAAATAAATCGCTTTACTTTGAGTTCAGAATAGTGATGTCAGCATGTTGATATTCGGACTAATTGTAAATAAAATCATTACACTTACGCAATGAACATTATCAAAATGACGTATTGGTTTGATTATGATATAATTATTGTTTTTATCAGGTATTACGTAAACAGCTTTTTTCATAGTTATAATAAGGAAGTACGTATTACGTTTTAGGTTTATAGATGCTGAGCAACAATTAATTTACTGAATCTATTTTATATTTTTTATTAAACAATTAACTAATACTTAAAATTATCTCTTATGATTAGATAACTAATTACTGAAAAATATTATTTGTTAGTATTTATTACTACATATAATTCATACATGATTAATATGACGAAAATATATGTTTAAAAGGAGGGGAGATTGGGTACGGTTGTGCCAGATTACGGTAGTGACAGTCGCTATATCAGTGAACTACATAGATTTTGAGATAGGGTCTAAAGTGAAAAAGATGTATTATATTTGTTTGAACGTGTTCCATAATCGCATTTAGTCAGTCATAATTGTTACATGTATACAGATTTTTATTTTGCTGTAAGTTGAACATTAGTAGTTAATTATATCAGCATTTAGTTTTTGAGCATTCAGTCAGTCATAATCATTTATACTTGTTTATCTATGATAACATTGAATTGTTTTCAAATGTTTGCGCTGGGTTCGGTTGTGACATGTGGTTGTGAAATACTTGTCAGTATTTCCACGTAGACAAATTTACTATTTAATTCACTTTTGCTATTCAATTCTCTCAGCTAATTAGTAAATTAACAAAATTATGCATGATTAAAAAAATGGCACAACCGCACCCAGTTTTCACTACTTAAAAGTAATCTTTAATTGAAACAATATTTGAAAAATCTTTTGGTCAAAATATTAAATCAAGGGATCTCAAGCTCACGAAATTTAAAAATGTTAAAAATTTGCAAATAAATTTCTGTTCTATTTAAGTAACTCTGTTGCACAGAGTACTAAAAAATATATTATCATAACTTATTAATATATAGTTCTTTATTATGAATTAAAAAAAATAAAAATACGAAAATGAAAAAAAACGTTTTTGAAGATAGATGTTTGGAATTGTTGACTAACATGGATGGAATTATTCTTTAATTTTATACAGAATATATTTTTTCTTATACAAGTGGTGGAAAAATAGCACAATACTCGCTCTTACATCTTGAAATATGAAGCAACTTTCCCACCCAAATTTTATTTTAAAAAAATTATCCACCTAAAACTTATTTTAAATCCGACTGATTAAGTTTTATTTATTTACTCTTTATGTAAACATATATGAACGTCGTCGTACAATTTATAAGCGTTTATTTTAAAAATATATAACATAAAACTAATTGCTTTAAATATAAATTAAATACATAACTATAACTTTAATAATAATCAGGACATATATGATGAATAGTAAATTTTAAGTAATTTTGCAGTTTTATTTATTTACTCTTTATGTAAACATATATGAACGTCGTCGTACAATTTATAAGCGTTATTTTAAAAATATATAACATAAAACTAATTACTATAAATATAAATTAAATACATAACTATAACTTTAATAATAATCAGGACATATATGATGAATAGTAAATTTTAAGTAATTTTGCATTTTTATTTTTTTGTTGTATATTTTAAATATTATGATAGGATTTCCCTTTATGTGCAAATAGTGGTTTGGTTCTGCTGATAACTTTATCAAATTCCAAGTTACAAGAATCTGAATAATTGTAAAATTTATGCGATTTCTTCATATAATTTTTAAACATTTTGACATGGCCTCCCCTGAGGAGCAAATATTGGTTGCGTCCATCCACTTCGGACATTCATTCAAAAATGTGTTACAAAAGTCTGATTAGTTGCTAAATTCATACATTTTTTCTATGTAAATTTATATGTCCTCCCCTTATCGTAAATAATAGAATCGCCCACCTAGTTTTAATTCATCCAATAAGATACGTCCTAATATATCTGCAAGGGCCGATGCATGCCGATGACCTTGCGCAACCTTCTCAATCGACTCGTACAGAAAAAGTATATTAAATACACTTATAGAAAATATATATAAAAAATAAATAAAACAATAAAAAAGAATATAGTGCTAAATTCTATTTTGTAATAAAATTGTAGCAAAGTATGAACCTAATATGGGCATTTTTATAAACAAAGGTATTTTAAATGTAAATAGGTTTTTATGAATGGTTTCATTAGTCATATAAAGTAAAGTGAAAAACTCTCTAGAGCAAAGGGTCAACTTTACAAATCGTGACAAATACACAATTATAGGATATAGATATTATGATCCAGAACAAGTGAATAAAAACCATTAAAAAAGTACTAAGACAGTAAAGTAGTGATAAAATAAATCTAATTGGACTTTTGTGTCGCTTTGTTACTAAAAAGTGTTTTATTCGTGTTAACAGTGTTGTGCCAAATCTTGCAACTATGTTTGATCGGGAAGTTCGCGAATTTCATAACTGAGGTTCTAATTTTTTGGAAATACATATCAGAAGAATGGATTTAAATTGAAATTTGCGTTGAAAAAGATTTCTTAGTTGACATTAAATTGTTACTCATCCATTTAGCCAGTCAAAGGATACAAGGCATTAAATAACCAGCCATAAAACTGGAGATGCTAAAGAAAAAAACAAATTGCTATGTATTTTATCTTGATTGGTGATGTTTTTGTTGATCAGAAGAACATCATTAATCCATCCAAGTTCTATTAGTAATGAACATTATTTTTAAAAAGGCAAATATTCGCTTGTGGTCAAATAATTTGCCTGGCTTGAACACGTGGTGATTGTGTTTCTCGATTTTTGGGATATTTTTTAAACCGTGTTTGTTTATTTTTTTTTTAGTGTTTGTGTAGTGTTCTATAAAGGCCTTTATAGTATTCTAGTGCAGTGATAGTGCCTTGTTTTCGGTTTGTGGTTTCTGGTCAGCTCTCTTCTGGAAATCACGAGGTAATACACAGATATTTTTTAGCACAAATAGATATTTCGTGATATATTGCCTAATTATTTTTCTATTCTTCAGACAACAAATTGGTAATCGGGATGTTCCAGAAGAATCGGTGATTTTAAACAAAGGTTAGTGCATTTTGATTCCTAGGCATGATTCCTAAGGGTATGGTCACACGTCTCGTTGTGCGTTCACAAAAAATTGTAAACTAGGTTATAGATAGGAAGTTGTCAAATTAACTAATTATATAATCAATATTTTTTTAGTGTAATGTAAAATTGTGACCGAACCCTTACTAATCCACAAATTTCTTTCAGTCTAATAAATGACTTTTTATAATAGAAGTGAGTGTAGTGGATAATAAAATTCGCGTAAATTACTTAGTTATTGAAACAAGAGTGCTAATTAAATAAATTTTACATAATTTCGCGTAAAACAAAGTGTGTGTGAGTGAACAATTTGACTCTGCGCAATTTTGCGAAGAAATGCTGACATCCATGGAGTCTGACGTAAGATCAAGAATATGTACAAGATTATAAATAAGTTTTTTATTTTCCACTGGAAACTTGTACGTATATTGATAATCGGTAAACATATTAAATTATAAATCGTAAGGAATTTAAACCAAAGCGCATTTGATTTGTATTGATGGGGAGAAGTGATTATTAGTTTTTGGCAAAAACAGAATCAGCTGTTTCGTTGAAAATGTGTTAAAAATGGCATCTGTGATAACGGAGCGTCCGATTTGAATTATTCAAAAGAACATTTTATTTGTGTTAATAAAAAGAAGAGCTGACTAAATTTTTGGAAAGGCAGGTCTGTCTCTGCAAAAAAAGCTATTTGGTTGTCCAAAATGAACATTAGAGAAATCAAATTGACAGATATTTTATAGAGGATAACGTAAGACTGCGATGAGGCGCATACGGGCTTTGTCTCTGTGCAGCTAACACAGCGCAATTGCTTTGAAAAAAAAATTTAAAAGTATAAAAAAGAAATATTCAAAAAATTGAAATTTTCAAAAATATCAACACTCTCAAAATTTTTTTTAATTGTTCTAAAAATTTTAAGGCTTTTTTAAAATTTCTAATTTTTGGTATGGGAAGTTTCAGCAATTTAAGGCACGATGCCATGCAGCACTAGTTGAATTATTATTTTAAACGGCAATTAGAACTTAAAAAACCGATAAGCTGTTTACTCATTTAACTGAATATTATACTTAATACTGCAGATGGCAACCTAAACAGTTGCACAGTCCCATCACTGTGTGATAAATTATTATTACAATTTCTGTAATAGGGCGAATGACCTTACACTTAACTAGCTCAATTGAAACACTACTGACAAAAATTTCGATGATAATAATAATTATTAAAATCGGATATATTGTAATTTCTCACTACAACCAGCTCATTGCTTCTTTAATCGGCTCTTCATCACTAAGAAGATTGAAAAGATGTTGGCCAAGCGACCTTAAATGAAACACTAGGCTTCACTCATTGGAGTGAACTTTAGTTAATTATTATTATTATTATTATTTTTCTTTTTTTTAATATAATTATTAATATAATTTTTTATTTACTTATTTATTTATTCATTATTATTATTATTATTTTTATTATATCTTTTTTTTCTCTTTCTCCTTTGTGTCACAATAGCTTATAAGATAAATTGTATCTTGATTGCTATAAATAAGTAAATAAAAAAAAAAAAACAAATATTGTAATTGCAATCGTAGGGTAGAATATCTTGCGTAATTATATTCCGCACAGCGCTCGGTCACAAAATGGTAACAGTTTACGTGATTCAGTCAGCAAACTGTGGCCAATTTTTCCTTTATTTTTGCGCATAAGTTTAGGTCGCTGTACGCGGCGACGATTCCCGCATAACAAAACGCCCCGCGAACTAAAGTAACTGTTAAGCAAGAAGAAGGAACATACTCGTACGTGATCGCAAATTCGGCCGTTTAGTTCAGTTGTCACAACGGTCGGCAGGTAATTCCACGGCCGCGTAACAATGCGTGGGTGGGTTGCTGACCGGGTAATTGATTCATGGAGGGTTACGCGAGCAATTTGCCAGCGAAATGTGTATATTTGAATTACAGATTCGGATTGATACAGCTATCATGCTATCATGCTATATATTTCATATAAATACGCTCGTTTATCAAGTTTGTCCATTTGTCCCGTATTCTAGATGCCTTGAATAGTTTTATATCAGTAAATGGTTTTTCTATACTTCGATTTATTTAAACTCGCTATTTTGAAACCGTTTTTACTTGTAGATATCATTTTATCCGTTAAGGAACTCAAAAATCTTATCTAAAGATGAAACTAATCAATAAGGTAAGGAGAGGCACAAAGGTCTAATTTGACTTTGAGCAATTATATTGTGAAAGCCAAACCAATATTATATCACAACACGAATCAAACAAATAATTATCTGACTATATTCAGTAAAAACCCAGCTAATTCATCGTTGTATAAATGTGTTTTTTTGCTGTTTCTCAAAAAATTGTCTTCTAGTCTTTTTTATAAAATTCATATTACCAATATATGCCGATCACCGGTTTTATCTAAAATAAAGATTTTGAACATATGTACTCTAGATCATGGTACGATTTACTTAGCATATAGGTTAAAAAAAATAAAACTTCATAAACAATAATATATTTTTTTAAATTGTATTATTGTTGTTATGACTCTCCATTCTTCTTGTATTTTATATACTATAATTCACTCAATTTATTCATTTATATATATATATATATATATATATACATATATATATATATATATATATATATATATACATATATATATATATATATGCAGTAGTGAAGATGAGTTTCAAATGAACATTCATACAGACAAATTTTACGAAATTACTATTCGCACCAAAGTTAGTGATGAATGTGATGATGATATTAACCAACCAACAAAAAGAAGAAGTTCGACAAATTAAATGAAGAGTGGAAAGATATTAGCGAATGTGCCGATTCTCCTTCAATAATGGAGTTTGACATACATAAAAAACACCCCGACTACAAATACCGAGCAATATAAAACATCCAATAGATTATTTTACTTTATATTTCACAAATGAATTATTAGACAATATAATAGAAAAAACAAACCATTTTGGCAGCAAAAAAATGATCAAATATTTGATCTGACTAATCATTGGCATATTCTAAATGCGAGAGAAAGAAAACAATATTTTATTGTAAAACATGTCACCATTTTTCATAAAATAATCAAAAATGAATTAATATTATAAATGTATGTCCTTCAATGACCACAATTTTTTTTTCAAACAAATTGCATAACATACAATAAAATCAAGTTTACAGCCGGTACAGTAGATTGTTTTGAAATCGGTGCCGTCCCGTAAGTGTTAGGAAAAGTAGTAAATAAACCAAGTCAACTATTTTTTGAAATTTAGGAGCGCATTAGGGCTCGCCCGTAGGTAAGCGGTTAAGAGCGACCTGAATCAGAGCTGTTGTGCCTCTGAACCATTGATAAATAGCATTACAAGTGAGAACTGTAATGTGAATCCTATGTGAACTATGAATTGTCCACGTTAAACATCCTGACTATTTGAAAATTCAAAAACTTTTCGAAAGATATCTATTGAGAATCGTGCTGATTAGTTTTTGGTAAAGATTGACTTAGACATTTTTGACGATTTTTATGAAACTTTGCACATTAATAGGATTCGTGGTCTAAAAGTCTAAACAAAAATTCTTAGATATTACAGACCTACAATAAGTGGTTTAATTATGAAAAATCATATAAGGGTTTTGAATAATGGGCCGCGCTTTTATATTCGAAGCTCGTGCTGGTGCTAAATTAATACAATATAGATATTATGATTGAAATGATAGATAATATATTATGAATTAGGAATAAGATTGATTAATTTTTAGAGAAAAGCTAGAACTTCATTATTTAAAATAAACAGTTGAACATTTTAACGTGGTTATTTCAAAAGTTGATGAGTATCATATATATCGAAAATCTCATGCAAGTGAGTTCCATGGCCTTAAGCAAAACTTCTCTCACACACAGTTATTATCGGTGTTCATTAAACCATTAATTTTTAAATTAGTAGACGATTACAACATAAATCAATTTAAAAGATTTATATATTTACAAAATAGTTTTTGTTCATAATATTTATCTCATTTTATTTAAGTAAATAACTGTATTTTTATCAAATAGAATATCTGAAGTAAATTAATTAAGGAAATAATGAAAAAATATTGTATTCTGACCGCGGTTATATAAATCACGTAACGATTACCATACGAATGTATTTAATTGATTAGCATAATTACTACGGCAGACATGATCCATGTATTTTATCCGGCGCAAATCGGCATTAACAGATTATAAACATAATACATTTCTTCAATGAAATTCGACAATGAATGAATGAGTTCTGAGTATGCAAATTTCGAAACGAAAAAGACAACGAGTTTCATATTCACATCGTTTCGCTAACGGTCCATGGAAGGCGGAATTTGGTGTCATTCCTTCTTAAAACCAGTTTATTTTATTAATATTACATTATTTTTGGAGTGCACTTTGTGTATTATTTGTCATAATACGGTAAATTGTCAATTTCCGTTTTTATGGCTACGTAATTTAGGCTCTTGAGCCTTCATAAGTTTGGATCTTTTGATCTTATGTATAAATTAAATTGCATTAAATAATCTACCGACAATCTTTTGGAATGTGTGGATTACAATTATGAAAACGGGTTAAAGATCAGTTATACTTGCAATTAGTAATGTTAAAAAAACGAACAATAGACATTATATGTTAAATGAATACATAAGAAGTAAGTTTTTTCGAGTCATCTGGATACAAAATTTTAGTAATGAAAATAATTAAATGGATAAAAACTATGATAATATTTGGATGCAAATATTTTTTTATATTACTACTTAATGATAAATGCAATATATTTCTAGACAATAAAGTCCTTCTTTATAAAACTATCCTTGAGCCAATATTAACCTATAAAATCGATCTTTGCGGATATGCCAACAAGTCCAATATTATACTAACCAGATACTACAATCTAAAAATCTCATTACCATTATAGATTTTATATAGTATATTTCTAACTATATAATTCATAATAATTTAGACATTATATTCCTCAAAAATATCGCAGGCAGATGCCACAAACACTTCACAAAAATTGAAGATTATTCTAATGGACTTGCTTAATTTTCCAATAGTAAGGAATCTCAAAATTGACCGAAAAATTCAATGTAATTTCTATTTATTCATTATTTGAAAATCTTTCATTAGAGAGATTTTGTTATTAACTAATTAATAACAAAATCGTAACTTGCTTAATTTTGTTAATAATTAATCTTGAGCAATGTAATGCATGTTGAAGTGACTGTGTAAACGTTGGATGTTCTCTGAGTTTTCTATAATCTGCCAAGTAGAATATGGAAATTGTATTATATTTGATTGCTATTAATTGAATAATTGAATAAGTATTATATATAAATATATTGGGTTGGGGAAAAAGAAATCCATTATTTTTACGTGAACTTCAAAATTTTATTTAACATGTTTTGCGTTGTCCGATTTAGGTCAAATATGCACCATTTTGTTCTATAATTTGTTGCCATTTTAATGGTAGCTTCATTATGCCTCTCTCATAAAAGTCTTGGTCCTTATTAGCGAAAAACTCCAGCAATTGGAGTTTTTCGCTCTTCCCTTGATGCCAATTTCTTATCACTAAAAAAGTTTTGCAATGCAAGAAAAAGATGGTAATCGCTTGGTGCGAGGTCCGGACTGTATGGTGGATGCATCAAAACTTTCCAACCAAGCTCCTGGAGTTTCTGACAAGTCACTATAGAAGTGTGTGGCCTGGCGTTGTCCTGATGGAACACGACACCTCTTCTGTTGGCCATTTCTGGCCGTTTCTGGTCTTTGACCACGATCGCTTTCGCATAACCATGGCAACTAATAAAATGGCAACAAATTATAGAACAAAATGGTGCATATTTGACCTAAATCGGACAATGCAAAACATGTTAAATAAAGTCTTGAAGTTCGCGTAAAAATAATGGATTTCTTTTTCCCCAACCCAATATTTATATTTGAAAACACTGAGCAAACTGCGAAATAGGTTAACAAAGAGTTATGCCAACAACATGACTCTTCACGGATCCGAGACATGGACACTGGGAAAGGCCTACGAAATCTATGTGGACGAGAATGAACAAATGAAGAAGTGTTGAGGATAGGAGAAGAAAGAACTGTACTGTATACGATCCTGAGGAGGAAAGAAAATTGGATTGGATCCCTTCTGCAATAATTCTGAAATAAAAGGACTGAAAGAATTGGGCAGAAGAAGAATGCAGATAATTGATGATTTATGCGAGAAGAGGAGATACAGGGAACTGAAAACTGAAGCACAGGACCAGGAAGCATGGAAGCAAAACTTTCAAAAAAAAAATGCAAAAAAGTGTGAAAAAATTGATTAACGATATTAAGTGGTAATGGAAATTATTGACAAAAGAGGGAAAGGGAATCATTGATTTTGGTGCTCCCACACTATGGACTTGTCTTCTATTAGACTGCTGTTTATTATTATATAAAAACATGATTATTTCTTATATTGTATAATTATGTGATCTTAATTGTGTGAGGTTCAAATTTAATACAAAAATTTAAGTAGTGTATATGTATAAGTTGTTGGACAGATTTAGAATCTTTGTTTACCTTCCACTATTTATAGCCATATTACAATGCTAATATAATATTATATATTTAAACTATTTAAATCCTCTACATGTCCTATGTCCACTATGTATCGCCGTGTGGGCAAGGAAGCTGTTTTCGCACGCATGTAGTGTGCATGTGGGCATTAAAGATGCATTTGCAGATATGTTATTGTTTGTTTAAGATATTTTAAGAGATTTCTTATGAAACGCTTTGGAAATTTTCGTAACGGTTTTCATGTGTCAGAATATATGCAAATGCGACATGGCAATATGCATATCTCAGTGATAATTGACCGAGCTCTTTATGTTTGTCGAGTTGTTAAGTTTGACTGACATTCGTAATATATATCATGATATTTGGGTAAAGTTTGGTAATAGTCTGCTAAACGAATGTAAATTAAATGACGACGTATTTAGTCAATAAATAAAACTATTTTGACCATATGATGTAGCTCTATTTGTACACAAGAAAAATGAAAGTGGATTTCATTTTTATGTATAAATTTTTGCTTCTTTATTAAAAAAAAATGATATTAAATATTCAAAATGCATGAAATAACACAATTTTAAAAATTATTATCAGAAAACTTTAGAAGTGAGAAAATGTTAAAATAATCAAAATGGTGTAAAGCAATCATAATAACGTTAAATGCAACGTATGGGAATAATACTTGTAATAGTCTAGTGGTTTTGAAATGTATTGACTGATGATAAATAATTAATTTTGAAATAAATATTTTAAAATAAAATTAATATTACATAATTGTGTTCCAATCGAAATGCTCATTAAATGCAACAAACGTAGGTATCACAAATTTTCGATATATTATAACTCAGTTTTTTCGTCTTCTTTAAGAGTACTTGATATGAATATAAAAATAAAAATGCAGCAACTATTAGCATTTATCATTACCGTCAATATTCTAAATTTTAAACTATATTTTTTGTGTATAAACGGCTACATGACCAATAGACAGCTTGATAAACACAGACGAAGTAACAAACAGAAAATTTTCCAATGTAATATTAAACGAGCTGTAAGTGGAATTCTGTCTTAAGGCAATTAGGGCATCGTGCCTTAAGGCAAATTGCTGGAACTTCCCGTACCAAAAATTATTAATTTTTTAAAAACGATTAACATTTTTGAAAAAAATTTGCTTCGAAAAAATAAGATTTTTGAGAAACTATAAATTGGACAAAAAATTACTTTTTTGAAAAAAAAAATTTTTTTTAATTTTTTTTTTTTTAAATTTTTTTATTTTTTTTTTTTTGAAAAAAAAAATGCTTTCTTTATTTTGACATATTTTGGAAGATCTGAACTTGTTTTTCAAAGCAATCGTACTGCTTTAACTGCATAGAGACATAAAGCGCGTAAGCGCGGCTTCGCTGTCTAACGGGTAAACAATGGTACGGAACCCATAGGAAAATAAACAAAATTTATACTTATTGTTAAAATCTCTATAAAATATCTGAAAATTTGATGTGCATATGTCTAATGATCATTTTTGACCGCCAAATGGCATTTTTTTCTACTTTTTTCGTTAGATCTCCGAAACCGCTAGACCTGCCTTCATGAAAATTTGATCAATTCTTTATCTTGTCAATACAAGTAAAATGTTTTCTGAATTATTAAAATCGGACGCTCCGTTCTCTTAAAAACTGAGTTACCGTTTTCGGCACTTTTTGCCCCGTATCTCCGGAACGGCTAGACCTGCCTTCGCCAAAAACTAATCAGCACGTCTTCTTATCAATACGAATCGAATGTTTTTTGAATTATTCAAATCGGTTGATCCGTGTTCCCGAAATCGTCGACGAAAATTTGTATCCGCACATACATACACACACATACATACATACACACACACACACACACACATACACACACACACACACACACACACACATACATCCATTTTTTCTAAGGTATGCCAAAATGTTCAGAAACCTCTGAAACGTAAAGATATATAAAAATTTTCATTTTCGATTTTTTTGCGATTACTATAACTTGCCCTACGGGAAGTTAACTAGCTGTAAGTGGAATTCTGTCTTAAGGCAATTAAGGCATCGTGCCTTAAGGCAAATTGCTGGAACTTCCCGTACCAAAAATTATTATTTTTTTAAAAACGATTAACATTTTTGAAAAAAATTTACTTTGAAATAAATAAGATTTTTGAGAAACTATAAATTGGACAAAAAATTACTTTTTTTTAAAAAAAAAAAAAATTTTTTTAATTTTTTTTTTTTTTGAAAAAAAAATTTTTTTTCTTTATTTTGACATATTGTTGAAGATCTGAACTTTTTTTCAAAGCAATCGTACTGCTTTAACTGCATAGGGACAAATAATAAAGCGCGTAAGCGCCGCGTCGCTGTCTAACGCATAAGCATTGGTACGGAACCTATAGGAATGTTAACAAAATGTACACTGATTGTTAAAATCTCTATAAAATATCTGATAATTTGATGTGCATATGTCTAATGATCATTTTTGACCGCCAAATGGCTCATTTTTTTACTTTTTCCTCCATATCTCCGAAACCGCTTGACCTACCATCATGAAAATTTTATCGATTCTTCATCTTGTCAATACAAGTGAAATGTTTTTTGAATTATTCAAATCGAACGCTCCGTTCTCTTAAAAACTGAGTTACCGTTTTTGGCACTTTTTGCCCCGTATCTTCGGAACGGCTAGACCTGCCTTCGCCAAAAACTAATCAGCACGTCTCCTTATCAATACGAATCGAATGTTTTTTGAATTATTCAAATCGGTTAATCCGTGTTCCCTAAATCGTCGACGAAAATTTGTATCCGCACATACATACACACACTACTACATACATACATACATACATACATACATACACACACACACACACACACACATACATCCATTTTTTCTAAGGTATGCCAAAATATTCAGAAACCTCTGAAACGTAAAGATATATACAAATTTTCATTTTTGATTTTTTTGCGATTACTATAACTTGCCCTACGGGAAGTTAAATATATAACGTCATATTTTTTTTAGATTTGGAATCCTTTTAGAAGTTAGAGTTGCCATGATTTTATGCAATTTTGACCCAAAACTATGATTTGGTATAAAATATATTGAATATCTCAAGGCATATCTTATAAATAATATCTATAAAATCAACAAAGTATTTTCAATAATTTAAGGTTTTCCATAGTTAATATTCTCAATTTTTATTATGAAATAATAATACTTAATACAATCCACGTAGATGAACTCTACATTGCTATCGTGCACAATATAGTATATTTTTCACATTGAGCTGATTTTAAATGTTAACGAATTTTTATCTTGCCAATTGAATACTGATTTATTTACACTATTAATGTAATTAATATATTCTCATTGAAAAAAGTGGGTGAAGAAATAACTTTACTGAGCACGATCACTGGATCGGATGCATTCTGCAGAAAGAGTGCCTTCTACATGACGCCGTCTAAGAGAAAATAGAAGTTCTAAAAGGAATGGGAAGAAGAAGAAGGTAGATGGTTGATGACTTACGCGAGAAGGGGAAACACAGGAAATTGAAGGCCGGAGCACTCGAGACCAGGAAGCATGGAAGCAGAAGTATGGAAAGGGAAATAGATTTTGTATTAAATATTTTTGACTTACAAAAATATTGGTATTATCGTTTCAAATATAAATTGAGATGCAACAAAATACCTTAAAAATTACGACATTTACGACAATTTCCAACATCGTACGCTTTGGTTTTATGAGTATTAAAATCGAGTCGTTAAACGCTTTGGTTTTATGAGTATTAAAATCGAGTCGTGATCGTGCAACCGACAAGAGAACTACTTGACTTGACTAATAAAAAATATGTTACCTACATATTCGGTGCAAATATTTTATATTGAAGAGTGAAATTCTCTATAACTCTTATATCCACATTTTTTCTAAAAAAACATTCGTATTCATGAGCAATATTTTTCAATATAGTCTATTTTTAACTTGTAGATATGTTATATAATCTAATTGTTGGTATTAGAAGTAAAAATAAAAATATTCATCAGCAACAGCTGGAGATGCTTGTGAAAAAAAAGATTTGCTAAAATACATGCAAATAAACTATTCTAAATATTTCAAATACAAGTTTCTCTCTATATCATCAAGTACAAAAGTATTCTCGTACCCAATAAACCCTTTGTACTACTATATCTCCGTAGTATACATAAAAACAAAAGTCGTTTAAAAAAACTAATTACTGAATGTCTCCTAGATACAGATTGTAATTTATATGGTCAAAAAACAAAACAAAAATAGAAATTGATATTACTCTCTGTTTTTATATATCTTACGTTCACGATAACAGCGTGCAAGTCCACTAAAAAGGTAGAAGAAAAGGGGTTGTTTATCACTGGTAGTATACCTATATAAGATGTTAACTATCTTTCAGGATTTACTCTTTTATCATGAATATATTATATTCTCATTTTGTCTAGGTTCTATTTCAAATTTAATATATAAATATATAAAACAGTTATTTTTTGTTTAAACATATATTGCGTATCTTTCGTACACAGCATATTATAACAATACTCCAAGTACCCTTAAAACGTAGAAGGAAAGGGGTTGCGTATTTCTGGTGATACACCTATATACGTTTCTATCTTTCAGGATTTACTCCATATCATGCATATATTATATTTTTATATTGTCTAGACTCTATATTATATTTTAAAAGTGATATTATTCTTTGTTTCAATATATATTGCGTATCTTCCCAATCACAGCATCTTATAGCATACCTCCAAGTACCCTTAAAACGTAGAAGGAAAGGGGTTGCGTATCCCTGGTGATACACCTATATACGTTTCTATCTTTCAGGATTTACTCAGATATATTATATTCTTATATTGTCTAGGCTCTATATTATATTTTAAGAGTGATATTATTTTTTGTTCCAATGTATATTGCGTATCTTCCCAATCACAGCATCTTATAGCATACCTCCAAGTACCCTTAAAATGTAGAAGGAAAGGGATTGCTTATACCTGGTGACAGGGCCGGTCCTGGGGTCCTTGGCGCCCGCATGCAACTTTCTTTCTAGCGCCCCCCCCCTATTAATTTTAATTGTTTCAACAGTTTATCATTGAAATTATATAAATATGTACATATTATTTTAAATTAATTTTTAATTATTCTGGATTTAGTTTTATCTAGGATTTTTAATTATTTAGGATTTAGAACACAAAAAATTAGATATAATCAAAAAGCTTATAAAATACATTGATTTTAAATTTATTTAGAAAATCGAGGCGATTCGCGGGTTGATTATTATCAAATATTTTTAAATTTTCAATTATTTCAATATTGATATTTAGATTTTGAAACATTTTACTTATTTATTATGCGATTTATTCTATTGAGCAAATCATGCCAGGAGAGCTAAAAAAACTAGTTTTCATGTATTTCATGTTGGATTTTTTAAATTTGAATTTAATTTAATTTTTCATTATTTACACTATCAAAAATTGCGGCGTAAAATTCTCCTTATTGATATCGTAAGACCCGAATTGTATTCATCCTTGTTTTCCCGTTATATTCAGGGTATCAGATTGTTTCAATTGTGATTGTGATAATTTTTTAACATATTTTAGAAGTATTGTCCAAAAATCAGTAAAAAATTAAAAAAAGAATATACACATTTCTTGAACTATATTGAAGAAAAAATCTAATCATATTTGATATGTGTTATTTCTGCATAGTTAATAATTATTAAATTTAGGGTATGGACACCACTAGGTATAAAAAAAAGCCTTAATATATTTACTAAAAAAAGCCTTAATATATTTATTAAATATTAATATTACTTTTGTTCCAAAGTAAATTTTGCTTTCATTTTTAAGATTTGTTCCATTTCCATAATCCTAATCACATTGCAAAATAAATATGCTTTTTGTGTCTCCGTATCCCTAGTTAAGTTAGATTGTATATTATAATTTATTAATATATTATAAATTTAATTTCCGAAACTCGTTTTGGCGCCCCCTAAGGCGTGCGCCCGCATTTTTTGCATGCATCGCATGCAAGGCTGGACCGGCCCTGCCTGGTGATATACCTATATACATTTCTAACTATCTTTCATGATTCACTCTGTATTTAGAATATATTATATTCTAATATTTTTAGGCTCTATCAAATTATAGAGCTAAGACAATATGAGTACCCTTATATAAGTGCTCTTAAAACGTCAGAGGAAAGGGGTTGTTTATCCCTGGCAATATATATACGTTCAGCTACCAGTCGGAAGAATTATGTGTGTAATATCCTTAGGCATTATTTGCATAAAGTCTTGACAGCGAGCGCATAGAACTGCACAATGCTCAGCCGTTCAAGTAATAGGATACTTGTAATCTTGCATTGACGTGCGCTAAGCACGCCGTCGACACGCAATGTTAGCAATTGTCGATTAACGTATTATGTGTACCTGTAACATACATAGATTACATACGAGAAGGTACATTCGAGGGTATGAAAATTCGCATTTCAATAGTTTCGCATTCTTTCAACACCATAAGAAATGTTTCATTGGATTTGGTTCTTGGATTTATTATTTTGCAGTTTCTGATGAATTGATTTTTTAACTCATACAAGATAAAGACAAGTCAAGGATTAGGCTAAAATATAATAAATAAAACAAATAATGCGTGCAGTGTCCTAGGGCAGGTCCGTGACCTGATTTAACTCTAACTAGATTCAGGGAAGAATAGTCTGACAGGTTTCCCATTGTCAATTCACACCGCAGTGCCCCAAATGGGCTATTTTCAACTGGAGACATATTTTTGATCTATACTTTCAGATAAAAATGGACATTGCTACTGCACGATATCGAGTTGTGCAGAGCGGGCGCTTGAACTCACACAAAAATATAAAAAAATCAATGCATAAAATTAGAAGAAAAGATCAAACAAAAAAAATCATGGAAAAGGGTATATATGATATGAAAATAAAAAATGTTGTGTCTAGATGCTTTAGTAAAGGTCAGACAAAATAATTATTATCAGCATATAAAAAAATAAAGTACTAAAGTAATAATCAAAAACAACCCAAAATCTAAAAACCCAGCGAGTAAATGCTATATAGTTTTGAAATTTTACAATATCGCTAAGGTATAATTAAGGACCATTATCACGTAATTTTGTAAATTATGTTTTTTATTATCTTATTATTATTAATCATATTTGTGAAACTATTTAATATCAAAATAATAGATTATTTCAAGGGTTAGTGATACTTTGAACAAACTGTGAAATGTTTATAATTATTACTTGTAAGCTATTTTTTTTAATTTGCAGTAAATGCTTGGTTATTGAAAAGCTACAGTCATCACACAAATGTATATATATATATATATATATATATATATATATATATATATATATTAGGGTGGTCTTTAAAATGGTCATTTTCGAATTTCCTTGCTCCCAGGGGCTCAAATGGTTCCAAATAGATAAAAAACAATTTGCTGAAAGTTTTAGTTCTTAATATTAACGTTTAGATAGAGCGCAATTCAATCAAAGTTTGTATGGAAAGAGCATGGAAATTTTTTTGAAAATTTTAAAAAAAAAATGTTTTAGATATAACTTAGCGATAAATGAATGAGTTTTATTCATTCAATTGTTCACTAAATTACATCTAAGAAACATTTTTAAAATTTTTGAAAAAATTTTCATGCGATTTCCATACAAAACTTTGATTGAATTGCGCTCTATCTAAACGTTAATATTAAGAGCTAAAACTTTCAGCGGATTGTTTTTTATCTATTTGGAACCATTTGAGCCCCTGGGAGCAAGGAAATTCGAAAATGACCATTTTAAGGACCACCCTAATATATATATATATAATATATATATATATATATATATATATATATATATTATATATATATATATATATATATATATTATATATATATATATTATATATATATATATATATATATTATATAATTATATACATATATATATATATATATATATATATATATATATTATATATATATAAATATATATTTTTATAAAAATATATATATTTCTATATAAATATATAATGCAGTCTATTTGAGGAAGGAATTTTATTCCATGAAATTGCTTATTTTATTAGGGTTCAAATTGTTATCATTGAATTATGAGGTTTATTGAAAAAAGTAAATAATATAAGTTCATTTGTATATTATGTATATGGCAAATATTTATCGAAGGCCAATAAAATAAAATGAATAAAAATAAAAAATAAATTATTATACAAGAAATATAATAGCTTGATGCGAGAAAAAGCTACATAAAACCCGCTGAAAAATCTAGGAGAAACTACAAATAAAAACGATGAGTGCCGAATTTATCTAGTGCATTATCTTTATCTTTGGACGTATCTTTACCTAGAACTTTTGCTGAACTTGAAAAAATAAAAATACTAACAATAAAAAAGACAGATGTAATAAACAGAAGTACATAGGAATAACTTAGTTTAGAAAAATGATGGTAGTAGCACTAAAATGGTCTTTCAATTCAAATTCTGCAAGTGCAGAACAAGTCATGTGCTACCTAAATGAGTAGTAAAAATATAGTCTATTGCCAATTATCATCGCCATAAAGTTACAAAAAATGCACGTTGAAATTTCTTCTCACATAAAAGCAAGTGCGATAATAAAGTTCACGTTGTGCACTATTATGCAATATCAACAAACATACATACGAGTGTGGCGATTTTTTCGTGTTACGAGTATATTGCGTGGCCTTAGCACTTCCTCGACAATGACATTGGCAATTTGCATATTCACTTACTTTCTCGCGCGCGGGTTGAATGTACTTACTATTCGAAGAACGGCCGCGGAAAATGGTCATAAATTCCATTTTGGCTATGCCGACACTTTATTTATTATTTTCGATCTTTGGTTCTCAAACATTTTACAATTATTGTAGGAATAATCTTAATGGAAAAACCAAATAAAAGCGCGTTTTCATAATCAGTTGGGATGACATTAACTTAATTTTGAATTTTGAACCAAATTTTTAACAATTATTATCAACCAAACTTTCTAAACAATTATTAACAAAATTTCTTAACAACTATTAACCAAAGGGACATATTTCCACTACATACCTACATAAATTTGTTTTTTGAAATGTTATCTTATTCAATTCCAAATTAATATTTTATATACGATATTTAATGACACTATTAGAAATATTTTCCAATTTCCAATTTAAAATTGATACTTTTGAGTAACCATAAATTAAACAAAAATATTAAAAATTATTGTAAAATATTCTTAAAATTAGAAAACGCACGACGGTTTTATTTATTACAAATTTTATTGTCAAGTATGAAATTTCAAATACAAGAAATGGCTCAAACACATTTTAATCAAAAAATATTTATTTAAACAAAAATTTAAATTCATATATATTTTACTTAACATTTTATAATTCTATACAATCGTCGTAGTCTGCCAAAAATAAATAATAGTGAAGAGCAGATTGAAAACTCTAAATGTGTTTACTAATAAAGATGATGATAGTTATTAATATAGATACAATGGCTAGTACCAATATTCAACCTAAAATATCAATAAATAATTTAAACCTTTTCACTCGCATACCGCCGCACTAAATTTTAATATTGTTATTGAATTAAATTAAAATTTCTTAAGATAGATATTTTATCATTTATAAAATTAAAGGTTACATTTGAAACCTATAAGTCAATGACTAAAAGTAGATTGCCTTTAATATGTCTTGACTTGACTATCAAATTATTTGTCTATAGTAAATCATTAATACAAATTACTAACTAAATTTGTATATAAATTACTGTAGACTACAACATTAATTTGTGGAAACAATGACTGACTTAGAATTAACACCTTTGAAATACATGGTGTTTTATACAGTGCAAATATTTATATTACTGTAACTGTACTCATTTAATTCTTGTTCAAGTATGTACAGAACGCAAAAATAATATAGGACTCATACAGCACTTGAAGTTGCAAAATGTTCTTCAACACTTAAGAACATTAAAACTATATAGGTAATGCATTTTTGACATAACACAGAATATTATCTAACGCAGTGTAACATATTTTGCTGCTACAATGTTGTAAAACATCAAAGACTTCATCCAAGTGTATTATATTATTCAGCATGCACCAAATTTCTCACACATCCTATAATAAAGCTGAAAGTATAAAGCCATTTCTGACTAAATAAAACAAATATCAAGTCGGTGATTCTTTTTCATTCTTGTGATAATTCGCTCACTTCTTATTTGATTGATTTGAAAGCTGTATATCAAAACAGATTAATGCAAATCACACCCATAAAAAATAAGATTTAAGGATCGCAAAGAAATTCTATAACAGCATCGTTATCGGAGTTCTCACATTATCTCATAATAAGAAGGTCCTAATGATTTTCGACGTATGTATATAAGGTGTTTTCATTTTACGATTGATCGATTTCAGGTATGTTGCATTAGGACTCGGTTCTTGAACCTTAATTAGAATAAAACGAAGACTGCGAGTTGGATCATTTTATTTTAAAAATATTAAATTAAGATGAGTATTCGGCGTGAGTGATGCTATGCGGCGGAAAGCTGAGAGGATGTCGAAGCACACAAATTGCTAATTCTCTCAGCGGATGATATCAAAAAGTCGATGATAATAACTGTCGCAGGTTTATCATGAGTGATTGTTATAGTTTTGTAATAATAATGAATCAATTCAACATAACACATTTGCATTTTTGTCCGTAAAATTATATATATATATATATATATATATATATATATATATATACGCGGGGCATAAAGGTTGTTTTTTAGCTGTTTTTTAGCACTGTTGTGTAGTTTGCGAGATCTTATTATAATTTTATTAGTTATTCAATTGTTTTATAAAATATATTGTTATTTTTAAGTTTGATTCAACATTTTTTTTATATAACCTTCATAAAAGCTTACACGTGAATGGGGTAAAAAAGACCAACTTAATCTTTGCCCTTACAAAAATCCTTTTTCTTTATAAATGATTAAATGTTTTTCATTTGCATCAATACATGTATACCCTATATTTTTCTCTACTTCTTATAAACTTTCTATTTTTAGCGGGGCATATTCTCGAGAGTTGATCTTTTCAATAGCTTGAATAATTTTTTCCCTTACCTCGGCTACGCCCTCATTAAATTTGGGCTTTCAGTAAATTTTCTTTTTGAGAAAGCTTAATTAAAAAATTTAGGGGATTTAAGTGTGGGAAGGGCTGGCCACAAGACAGTGCCTGAACGTCCACCTTCTCGGATATTTCTTGTTAAAAAAGACCAGCTGCTGAAAGGATCAATTCTTGAGGATATGGTCAAAAAATTATTAAAAAAATTGACTTATTTTTAAGAGAAAGGCTTCTCAAAGTCGATTGATTATGAAAATTTAAAATTCTTGAGTTAACAAAAGGTCTTAAATTTTGAAAACCTGCGGCAATTGTGGTGCTTTTTTTACTGTGGTTCTAGAAAAGTTAATCACGGTTACGGTTCTAAAGTGTAAATGAACAAAATTAATATTAAACAAACAAACAATAACCAAAAAATTATCATAATTTTGCCAAAGCTCTAGGTTGCACTTTAGAGCTCATAATTTCCAAACGACGTGAGTTATTTTCTCCTAAACTTTTTCAGGGCAGTTGAAGTCCATACTATCACCCTGTTTCTGCTTGACGTCAAGGTCATTATATATATATATATATATATATATATATATATATAAATAATTGTTCGTAAGAGTATGAGTGTGTTTTTATATGCAAATGCATGCATTATATATTTGCTTCTTTGCGATTACATATATAATTATCCACAATTATATCGTCTTTGTACCGAGCTTTCTCTGTCACACTACCTTGAACTTTTGATCTTGATTTTAAACGCAAACAATTTCGATCTGTACCGATACCGTTTATATTTATAAACCGCGAATTGATATGCAATGTGCATTTCGAGAGCATTGCATGGGGGCCACGAAGATCGAATTGAAGTCATTCGACATGCAAACAGGCTAATGTTGGATATGTAACAGGACAACAAATTCTGATCCAAATATTGAGTAATCGAGCAGTTCGTAGAGAAAAAGCAAGGACTTCCACCTTGCATCCATAAGGTTTCGAGTGCAAATCCCGCAATCTGATATCAAGCAGTAGTGATATCCGCTTTCACTTTTAAATGTTTATTAAATTTAGAAGTACTACAATTTGGTTGTCTACTAATAAAGCATTACAACAGCTAATAAAATAAACTGAGTAATCAAAATTTAACTACTTTCAAGACAAGAATGAAAGATTCAATTTCACTTTGTTAGATTCTTGAATGAAATATAATCTTAACTACTTCTATCATTACTACTTCTATATCATTGTTGCACAGTCCACTAATTACTATATTATAAAATAAAATAATACGAATATTTTTCAAATTGAAATTGCGGTCACTTATATATGTACATGGCCGAAAAATCTGAAAAAGTGCAAGTCAAACCAATCACTGCTTATGTAAAACTAGAACAACTAGAAAAATGCCAACTTCGGTATATGTTAGGTAATATGATATTTCCGTATAAATTGCATACTGTTTTGGATTACAGAACCAGCAGTTCAGCATTGTTTATTCTTAGAATTCCTTGATATAAGCTATATATTGAGAAATGGCTAATTGAATTTGATCAGCTTTTGGTTTGTATAAATTTAAATAAGCAAATAAATTTTATATTCAATAATTATTTGATAACATTTTAAATAAAGTTATAAGGTCGACAACTAATAAATTATGCTCTACAAGTCAAAATTTAGAAAATTTACTTATTTTCACCGCATTTTAGTAACAGTTTTACGAGGTTACTAAAATAATAATATTATAGTAGGGCATTCTCTACTCGGATTCTCAACCTAATTTTTTTGAGAATTCTTAACTCGCTGTTAAAAAATGATAAATAAAAGTATTTTTAAATACTTTTAATGATATTAAAAATATTCTATATAAGTTCGTACGTGCTCTTAATATTACATTATATAATGCCAATACGCCGTTCTACAGTTTTTATGTTCAACAATATGGCATAATTCATTTCAAGATCTTCAAAGCTTGTTTAAAATTAATTAAAATAATTCAATTTCGCTCATAAGGTTGAATGACCGTATACAATGGTATTTTATTGTTTAATTATTTATTTATAATTGCACCTATTACCAAAAACTTAACTTACAAAGAAGTATTTTTAAAGACACATTGGATAATATTAGACAACGGGTTAATGATGTTTAGAAAATAATTTGAATTTTATTACTATATCCGCTCATAACCATTAAAGTAATTGAATTAAATTTGAATTTATAGTAGAGGAGACTGGGTACAGTTGTGCGACCAGTTAGTTGGGAAGCAAGTAAAAATACTGAAATGCTATATATTTTTCATAAATTCAAATCATACAAGAAAATGGCGAGTGTCACAACCGCTCTGGGTATATGGAAAGAGACTAAAAAGCTATAGCAAGAAACAGCAAAATGGTTTATGACTACTTTTATTGTGGTTAATAATAATAATGTGGTACACAACACAATATAATTATTTAAACAAAGCTTATGAATATAATATAACAATACATAACTAAACATAATTTGAATGCTGATTGAAAGCAATAATGAGAACTTGTTTGAATAAACATACTTCATCTTTCTCCCTTTGAGCCCTATTTCAAAATCAGTATAGTTAGCTATTACGACGACTGTCACTATAGTACACTGGCACAACTGTACTCAGTCTCTCCTACTTGTGTTTATATTATTGATTTGGCCATATTCTATTGTTGCATAGTATTAAATTTAGTAGAATCATTTAATATACAAATGCAATGTTTTACAATCTGCTGCTGTAACTAGTAAAATTAGCACAGTGGGATGAATTTTAATTGGGATCAATTTTTATTTATTGATGAACGTCAATCAGAACTCATAATTCTAATTATCAACAGAAATTTAATAGGTTACTAATGAACAACAAATTATTTGGAAACAAAAAACAATAAGACAAAAATAAAATAAAACAATATTAATAAACCAGACATAGTTTGTATCCATTTAAGGAAGCATTCCGGAGACATTTTTTTGCATCCAAGTTAATTAGAGTTGAATAATGAGTCAACCGCAAACAAATTGATTATAATATACACATAATACAAACGACATATTTTTTATACACCGATTAAACAGTGATTTCTATAAGTTATAATGAAATAATAGTTAGATGTATATACCCATCTTCACAACCTTCATCCAGACAAGGTGACATATGCATTTATAATTTTCAATTTATATAATTACGACGTTATCGATGACAAGGCTGAGCAAATCACAATAATTTTCGTGACTTATATCGTTACGTCAAATAAAGAATGTGATATTTCCCTATTATTATCAAACTTTTTCGTTTGATCGAAATAAAAGAGTTAGAGAAAGGCTGGATAAATGCTTAGAATATTCCAAATAAATGTATATTTTCATATTTGTATATTTTTTTAATTTATATCCAGATAATTAGGTGTTCTCTATCGAATTTATATCAGATAGCCCGATTTGCAACATATGGATCATTTTGGTTATTAATAGAAGAAATAGATCTAGTTATGAATAGAAACAAATTAAGCTCGATATATAGAGTATATCAGTAATCGAACCAAATAAATGATTATTTGACATTGTTTTAAGAGCCAGCAAGCCACCCAAGTCATCCAACTATTTGTTACGCATTTTATTTTATGATTTTCGAATAGTTATTATTAAAAATGTATTTAAAAATTAATAATTATACTTCAGATAAACTAAAAACTGCAATAACAAATTAGAATTCTCAATCATGTAAATCAGAGTGGTAAATATGGAGCAAAAATCGGCACACTGTTTTTTTAATAGCTGATAGTTCTACAATAAAATTCGAGCCCATATGAGCTGCAGAAAAAAACATTGGTACCTTGAGAAGTTTTTAAGTAGTTTAAAGTAAAAAAAAAAATAATTTTTATAAATAACACGGATATGATATAATGATTAAAATTTATTATTTGATGAATAAGTGATAAATTATTTAGAACCATTTGCAGAAATTGTTATTTAATCGTCTCCGGATGATGAAGAGCAGAGTGAATTAATTGTCGTGATCTGATCGTGTATTTTTAGTAACCATTGCATGAAATATACCGGAAAGATTACGTTGTTAATTTCTTGATGACTTTACTATTAAAATATGTTTTTTTAAAATTGAACATTGATATAAGCAGTATGAATGACTAATAAAGAAATGGAAATTAAAATACAATTATAATAATTAATTGAAATCATAATCATAAAAAAATAATTATTAGTTGAACAAGCGTTATTGTTTCATGTTTGTATTACTAATAATAGTGATATACCATGTTAAATTCTTTTCTAAGTGTGAGTTTTTCTTGATGAGTTTAATATAGCATGATCATAAAACCGTACCTTTACAGGACCTGTTATTATTATATTTACTTTATTTTATTATTATTTTTTATTTGTTTCATAAGCATGTGTTTATTAGTTAGTGCTTCTCATTTTGTGTTTTGTTTGAATTACTTGTATTCTCTGAAGATGAGTCAAATCAGGAATAGAAACGAACCTGACACACACAAGTTTTTTATTTAAATTATTACCTCTTTTCATATTAATAAGTAAAAAGTTAGTCAAAATGTACATCTTAATTTAATTTCATGGGTCTGCACCAATTTCTAATTATTTCGGAAGGTTTTTTGTTACCATATATCATACAGTAAGTAAAAAATATCACAATATAGTAAATACAATCAAGGTTTATAGAGGTTCGCATGAATACATATCATAAGCCCAGTCTAGTATAGTTCAATGTCTCTAGTAGTTTAAAAAATCAATTTAAAAAAAATACACGTTATGCGAATGAAATGATGTTACAATGAACATTTTGTCTGTCACAAAACAATCATAATATATAATTTGACACAAGTTGAAATGTTGATTATTACATGAATGTTCGGAACCACTTATGACATAAAGGAATAGCTCAATACATTGAAAAGATAGAGGAAAAATGTTGTACGATGTAAGTACATGTAATTGAATAGTTTGTTATGACAAAAAATCAGTGTTCAGTTTATAATGTTAGTTTTATCTTAAAAATGAATTGACAGAGGATTGATTTTTAACACAAGGCAACAAAATTTATTCTTCAACGCATGCCAAATTAAGACAAAGTAGGGAGGGGATACTGGGTGCGGTAGTGATAGTCGTTATACAGCTAAAATATACTGATTTTGAGATAGGGTCTAAAGAGAGAAAGATGGAGTATGTTTGTTTGAACAAGTTTCCATTATAGCATTGAAGCAGCGCCCTACATTAACATGATCTATATACGGCATTGCTTTTAAAGGGTCAAAAGTAAGTTTTTTTGTTCGATTTTTTTTTAATAATAACAGTTACTTGTATACAGATATATCACTTTGTTATTTTGACGTAAGTTAGACATTAGTAGTACAT
>NW_020538040.1:44754180-44934899 GCF_003426905.1 Ctenocephalides felis | reverse complement strand
CTCCCAGGGGCTCAAATGGTTCCAAATAGATAAAAAACAATTGTCTGAAAGTTGTAGCTCTTAATATTAACGTTTAGATAGAGCGCAATTCGAGGCAGATCTAGCCGTTCCGAAGATATGGGGCAAAAAGTGCCAAAAACGGTAACTCAGTTTTTAAGAGAACGGAGCGTCCGATTTGAATATATTTAATACATTAGTTATTAAGTAAAAACATTTTACTCGTATTAACAAGATGAAGAACTGATCAAATTTCATGAAGGCAGGTCTAGCGGTTTCGGAGATCTAGTAAAAAAAGTAAAAAAAATGCCATCTGGCGGTCAAAAATGATCATTAGACATATGCACATCAAATTATCAGATATTTTATAGAGATTTTAACAATAAGGGTATATTTTGTTTACATTCCTATGGTTCCGTACAATGCTTATCTGTTAGATGGCGGCGCGGCGCTTACGCGCTTCGATATTTCGTCTCTATGCAGTTAAAGCAGCATGATTTCAGCTGCTTTGAAAAAAAGTTCAGAATTTCCAAAATATTTCAAAATACACTTTTCTTCAAAAAGTCTTTTTTTCAAAAAAAACTAAATTTTTGTAATCAAAAATCTCAAAAATCTAATTTTTCAGAGTAATTTTTTTTCAAAAATGTTAATCTTTAAAAAAAAAAAAAATTTTGGTACGGGAAGTTCCAGCAATTTGCCTTAAGGCACGATGCTATGCACCCCACTAGTTGTAATTAATTTTTTAAATGTTTTAAATTAAAAATATTATAGTATGTTCATTAACACCAGAAACTCTTTATATAAATATAGATGATTTTACATATGGTTTTTGTTTCGTTGCTATTGTCAACAGTTTTATTCCCGGAAAATATGTCTGCAAAAAGAATCACAATAAAAATTATATATATATATATATAGAACTGTTTTTGATGCACTGAATATTTATTTGCCAAAATTTTCAATTATTATTTAAAATTTATTTGAAGTTTTTAAAAAATTGTACGGTTTTAGATTAAGTTATTAATTAAAAATTATTAATTATCAATTGAAATATATATGTAAAACTTAATGGTATACTAAAACTGAACATGTAAAATATTTTATTCACGGTATAAAATTAAATACATTTTTCAATTACATGTCATGTATAAGATCATTCAATTACATGTTATATATATATATATATATATATATATATATATATTATACATATATGTATATATTACCATTCATTCGATTATATACAATTCAGTTACATAACACAATTTACTCTTAAATTTAATTTTTAACACGGAGGCGGTTTTATGAAATAAGAAGTGCGATATAAACATTAATTTATAATTGCACAAGGAGAATGGCGCAAAATGCAAAAACATGGGTTTTTATCTTAGCTTAAAAATACATTAAATTAATGAGTGGCAATGTAATAACGACTGACTTATTAATAAATTACAAAATTACTATGCATTGAATAAACGCATTAAATATTAATTACCCTACACCAATTTTTAATTTGATAATCCCTGAGACTTCTTTTATATCTTCACACTTGAAGATTAAAAGAAATTCAAAATTTGAATGAATCGAATAGCCCTTATCGTTCTTTACATTAATATCTATGCGATACGAAAAGAACTATTCAATATTGAATAAGACCACTCTCTATTGACAAGTCAAAAAGCTTATAAATCAGAAGTGTTCTTATGTATATTTACGTAATTTGCAATAAAATTTTATTATTAGTTCAATTAACGACTAAGATATTTACGCGATCATTAGATAAATATAATTATTCACTCGTCTATATCTCTTCTATATATAGGTATACTGGTGTTGTACTCCTTGTACCATCTTGGGCACTTAGTACTAGTGGTTGTCCTAACACATCGTTTATCTTCAACTGAAAAAACTTGATCTTCTGGACAACTGAATAGTTCGCCACTTAGCCTGCCTGTTTTTGCTGAACGGGAACATCTTATAAATGTTTGGCTACACTCGTCCTTATCATTTAGGGCGTGAGAGCCCACATCAGGACATAGTTTTTGTTCCCTTTTGACTCGAATCTGAAATAATTAGCGATGCGAAATGAAAATATATCTGCAATTTCACTAACTTCATAAATTAAGAAAAAATTAAACAAGCTCACACATGCACACACCATTATATATATAATATGTATATATATATATATATATATATATATATATATATATATACACATATATATTATACAAAGGGTATGAAAATATTTATACACTTACAGGTTTGTCAAATGATGTGAGCGCCTTCATATTTCTGGTTACTATATTACTATCGTAGCATCTGTTATCTTTTGGTATATCTAAGCATTGAACATGGCCTTCATCATACATTGTACCATTTGGACAACTAAGAATTACAATATTCATATTCACACTATTTGGTTTCTTTGTACATTGGTAGAATAAGTTACAATCTGTAGGATGTCTTCTGAAGCTTGTTGGACAAACATACACAGCTTGACCTTGTTCTAAATCTGTAGGACAGTTACTTATAACGGATGGCGCTGATGATGATTCTGTAACAACAGTTGATTCTGTATTTATATCAGTTGTGCTGTTGATAGATGACATTTCTTGAGTTGTGCTAAATTCAGTGCTCGAAATATGCGATGAACTTCCAGTTGGTACCATTGTAATTTCAGTCGTTGCGTATGTAGTTGATCCTGTACTTAAATGCTCTGTTGAAGTTGCTGATATAGTTGATGAATATTCGGTACTCAAAGGATTGCTCGATGTTGATAAAACAGGTGATGTTGAATAATCTGTACTCATATGCTCGGTAGACGATGGCCATGTTGATGTTCCCATAGATATCGTGGGAGACGTATCATAAGCACTGCCAGTGGTTGCCATTCCATCAGTTGAACTACTATCGGCGGTTGTTGATTTACTATTATTATCTGTAGTTGTCTCGATAGTTGTGGTATAATACGTAGATAAGCTATTTTCTTCAGTAGTTGTTATAGGGGTAAAAGTAGAGACGCTATCAGTAGTGCTATAAATATATGTACTTGACATAACAGAAGTTGTAGAATCAGTTAATGGATTAGCACTTGAAGATACGGATTGTTGAGCTTCTGAACAATTTCTTGGGGGATAAATTGAATCTTTGTAATTGCAAGTAGTCAATAATGGGTCCCATAATGTACCGTTTGGACAAATAAAGTGGAATATAGAAAATCGTTGACCCTTATCACCATCCCAATCAACACATCGATAATAGCGTTGACAATCGAAGGGATGAGAATAAAATCCTGCTTGAGGACACTCAAAATTTCCACTTACTGGATTTGCAGTTGCAATTGATTCAGACGTATTTGCTTGCATGTTGCCTGAATGGATATTATTTCCGGAATCAGAACTTTTACAAGATGGTACTAATGAAATATAATTGCAGGTTTGCAGTGAATCATCCCAAGCCGTTCCTGGCCCACAATTAAAATCATATCTCCTGAATACTCCATTACCTTCATTTACACATCTAAAGAATTTTGTACAGTCAGCTGCGTTCATCATAAATCCTTCACGATCACATTTATTGTTCAGGTGAGCAGATTGATTGCTCGGCTTTGATAAATCAGGCCGTCCGGGTTGTCCTGGCTGAACGGATTGTCCAGACTGGCCTTGTTGTCCGGGTGGAATTTGTTGACCGGGCTGAATTTGTTGTCCGGACTGACCTTGTTGTCCGGGCTGACCTTGTTGTCCGGGCTGACCCTGTTGTCCGGGCTGACCCTGTTGTCCCGGCTGACCTTGTTGTCCAGGCTGACTTTGTTGTCCGTGCTGACCTTGTTGTCCTGCTTGACCAGCTTCTCCAGGCTGACCTTGTTGTCCTGATTGAACAGCTTGTCCTGTCTGGCCTTGTTGTCCTGCCTGGACTTCTTGTCCTGATTGACTGGAATGTTCCGATTGACCAGATTGTTCACATCTGGCAACTACCGATTTATGATTACAGGCTTGAATGCTGTTATCCCAAGCGGTACCTGGACCACAAGTAAATTTATATCTGATTAATCCGCCTTTGCCGTCATCTACGCATCTATAAAATACAGTGCAGTCTAATGGGTCACCCATAAAACCTTCCTGGGTGCAAACAGTGCCTATGGGTGATGACTGCCCAGGCTGACCGGGTTGTCCTGGCTGACCGGGTTGTCCTGGCTGACTGGGTTGTCCTGGCTGACCGGGTTGTCCTGGCTGACCGGGTTGTGCTGGCTGACCGGGTTGTTTTGGCTCACCGGATTGTCCTGGCTGACCGGATTGTCCTTGCTGACCGGGTTGTCCTGGCTGACCGGGTTGTCCTGGCTGACCGGGTTGTCCTGGCTGACTGGATTGTCCTGGCTGACCGTGCTGTCCTGGCTGACCGGGTTGTCCTGGCTGACCGGACTGTCCTGGCTGACCGGGCTGCCCTGGCTTATAGGGCAGTCCTGGTTGACCGGGCTGTCCGGGCTGATCTGGTCGACCAGGTTGCCCTGGCTTACCGGGTTGTCCTGCATGACCAGAATGTTCTGGTTCACCGGGTTGCCCTGGCGGTCCTGGCTGTCCAGGCTGTCCTGGCTGACCGGACTGACCGGGTTGTCCTGGTTGACCTGGTTGACCTGGTTTACCAGGTTGTCCTGATTGACCAGCTTGTCCTGACTGGCCAGCTTGTCCTGTCTGGCCTTGTTGTCCTGCCTGGACTTCCTGTCCTGATTGACTGGAATGTTCCGGTTGACCAGATTGTTCACATCTGGTAACTACCGATTTATGATTACAGGCTTGAATGCTGTTTATCCCAAGCGGTACCTGGACCACAAGTAAATTTATATCTGATTAATCCGCCTTTGCCGTCATCTATGCATCTATAAAATACTGTGCAATCTAATGGGTCACCCATAAAACCTTCCTGGGAGCAAACAGTGCCTATGGGTGATGACTGCCCAGGCTGACCGGGTTGTCCTGGCTGACTGGGTTGTCCTGGCTGATCGGGTTGTCCTGGCTGATCGGGTTGTCCTGGCTGACCGGATTGTCCTGGCTGACCGGATTGTCCTGGCTGACCGGATTGTTCTTGCTGACCGGGTTGTCCTGGCTGACCGGGTTGTCCTGGCTGACCGGGTTGTCCTGGTTGACCGGGTTGTCCTGGCTCACCGGATTGTCCTGGCTGACCGGATTGTCCTTGCTGACCGGGTTGTCCTGGCTGACCGGATTGTCCTGGCTGACCGGATTGTCCTTGCTGACCGGGTTGTCCTGGCTGACCGGGTTGTCCTGGCTGACCGGGTTGTCCTGGCTCACCGGATTGTCCTGGCTGACCGGATTGTCCTTGCTGACCGGGTTGTCCTGGCTGACCGGGTTGTCCTGGCTGACCGGATTGTCCTGGTTGACCGGATTGTCCCGGCTGAACGGATTGCGCTGGCTGACCTGGCTGTCCTGGCTGACCGGACTGTCCTGGCTGACCGGATTGCGCTGGTTGACCGGATTGTGCAGGTTGACCGGGCTGTCCTGGCTGACCGGATTGCGCTGGTTGACCGGGTTGCTCTGGCTTGCCGGGTTGTCCTGCTTGACCAGATTGTCCTGGTTGACCGGGTTGTTCTGGCTGTCCTGACTGCCCTGGCAGTCCTGGCTGTCCTGACTGCCCTGGCAGTCCTGGCTGTCCTGGCTGTTCTAGCTGACCCGACTGACCGGGCTGTCCTGGTTGACCTGGTTGACCGGGCTGTACAGCTGGACTAGGTTGTCCTGGTTGACCATGTTGTCCTGCTTGACCAGTTTGCCCTGATTGGCCACTTTGACCTGTCTGTCCTTGTTGTACTGCCTGGACTTCTTGTCCTGATTGACTGGAATGTTCCGATTGACCAGATTGTTCACATCTGGTAACCACCGATTTATGATTACAGGCTTGAATGCTGTTATCCCAAGCGGTACCTGGACCACAAGTGAATTTATATCTGATTAATCCGCCTTTGCCGTCATCTACGCATCTATAAAATACTGTGCAATCTAATGGGTCACCCATAAAACCTTCCTGGGTGCAAACAGTGCCTATGGTTGTTGACTGCCCAGGCTGACCAGGTTGTCCTGGCTGACCGGGTCGTCCTGGCTGACCGGGTTGTCCTGGCTGACCGGGTTGTCCTGGCTGACCGGATTGTCCTGGCTGACCGGATTGTCCTTGCTGAACGGGTTGTCCTGGCTGACCGGGTTGTCCTGGCTGACCGGATTGTCCTGGCTGACCGGATTGTGCTGGTTGACCGGGCTGCCCTGGCTGACCGGATTGCACTGGTTGACCGGTTTGTGCTGGTTGACCGGGTTGCCCTGGCTGTCCTGGCTGTCCTTGCTGACCAGGCTGTCCTGGCTGACCGGGCTGTCCTGTCTGACCGGGTTGTCCAGGTTGACCGGGCTGTCCTGTTTGACCGGGCTGTCCAGGTTGACCGGGCTGTCCAGGTTGACCGGGCTGTTCTGGCTGACCGGGCCGTCCTGGCTGACCGGGCTGTCCAGGTTGATCGGGCTGTCCCGGCTTACCGGACTGTCCTGACTGTCCTGGCTGTCCTGGCTGACCGGGCTGTCCTGTCTGACCGGGTTGTCCAGGTTGACCGGGCTGTCCTGTTTGACCGGGCTGTCCAGGTTGACCGGGCTGTCCAGGTTTACCGGGCTGTTCTGGCTGACCGGGCCGTCCTGGCTTACCGGGCTGTCCAGGTTGATCGGGCTGTCCCGGCTTACCGGACTGTCCTGACTGTCCTGGCTGTCCTGGCTCTCCAGGCTGTCCTGGTTGCCCCGGCTGTTCCAGCTGACCTAACTGACCGGGCCGTCCAGGTTGTCCTGTCTGGACTTCTTGTCCTGATTGACTGGAATGTTCTGATTGACCAGATTGTTCACATCTGGCAACTACCGATTTATGATTACAGGCTTGAATGCTGTTATCCCAAGCGGTACCGGGACCACAAGTAAATTTATATCTGATCAATCCGCCTTTGCCGTCATCTACGCATCTATAAAATACTGTGCAATCTAATGGGTCACCCATAAAACCTTCCTGCGTGCAAACAGTGCCTATGGGTGATGACTGCCCAGGCTGGCCGAGTTGCCCTGGCTGGCCGAGTTGCCCTGGCTGGCCGGGTTGCCCTGGCTGCCCGGGTTGCCCTGGCTGCCCGGGTTGCCCTGGCTGACCGGGTTGTCCTGGCTGACCGGATTGTCCTGACTGACCGGGTTGTGCTGACTGACCGGGTTGTGCTAACTGACCGGACTGTCCTGGCTGTCCTGCCTGACCGGGCTGTCCTGGTTGTCCTGGTGGTCCTGGTTGACCTGGTTGACCTGGTGGTCCTGGTTGACCGGGTTGTCCTGGCTGACCGGGTTGTCCTGGCTGACCGGATTGTCCCTGCTGACCGAGTTGTCCCTGCTGACCGGGTTGTTCGGGTTTACCAGATTGCCCTGGCTGACCGTATTGACCTGGCTGACCAGGTTGAATTGGTTGACCAGGCTGACCTGGCTGACCGGTTTGTGCTGGTTTACCAGGTTGTCCCTGTTGACTGGGTTGTCCCTGTTGACTGGCCTGCTGACCGAGTTGTCCTGACTGGCCGGTTTGTTGTAGCTGACCGGGTTGTTCGGGCTTACCAGACTGTCCTGGCTGGCCGTATTGACCTGTCTGACCGGGTCTTTCTGGTTGACCAGGTTGACCTGGCTGACCGGTTTGTGATGGTTTACCTGGCTGTCCATGTTGACCATACTGCCCTTGCTGAGCGGGTTGACCTGGCTGACCTGGCTGACCAGATTGACCTGGATGACCAGATTGACTTGGCTGACCGGTTTGTGCTGGTTTACCAGGTTGTCCTTGTTGACCGTATTGCCCTTGTTGGCCGTATTGTCCTGGTTGGCCGTATTGTCCTTGTTGACCGTATTGTCCTTGCTGACCGTATTGTCCTTGCTGACTGTATTGTCCTTGCTGGCCGTATTGTCCTTGCTGGCCGTGTTGTCCTTGCTGGCCGTATTGTCCTTGCTGACCGTATTGGCCATGCTGGCCGTATTGTTCTTGCTGGCCGTATTGTCCTTGCTGGCCATTTTGTCCTTGTTGATTGGGTTGTCCAGGCCGACCAGAATGTCCTTGTTCGCCAGATTGACCGGGAAAAGTAGACTGGTTTGCTTGATCAGTCTGTGCGTTTTCAATCATACATCTCGGAACTAAATTAATATGATTACATCCTTGTATTTTTGTATCCCATGCAGTTCCAGGACCGCAAGTAAAATCATATTTAAGAAACTGGTGATTATCATTTTTCACACATCTATAAAATTTTCGGCAGTTAGTAGGGTCGGCAACAAATCCTTCCTTTTTACATATATTATTATTCATAAAGTGCGATGCATTTCCAGCAGCTGACGGAAAAGAACTGGCCAGTTCGTTGCTGTCAATTTCGTTTACGTTATTATCAGCATTTGACTGAGTATTTGAAGAAGTATTTTCACTGGAAGATGATGTGGACGATTGTGAGTTTTGATTATTACTCCATGGCTGATTATTAGTGTTAGTGCTCGAACTACTACTACTGCTACTGCTACTGCTACTGCCACTGCCACTACTACTGCTACTGCTACTGCTACTGCTACTGCTACTACTACTGCTGCTGACACTACCGCTGCTGCTGCTACTGCTACTACTACTGCTGCTGTTGCTTGTGCTAGAGGTGCTGGTACTTGCACTATTCGAAGTCTGACTAGATTGTGACAGATACTGCGATTCGGAGCCCGACCCATAATAATTTTCACAGCCTGGCACAGTCCATGGGTAGTTACAGCTTTTCACTCGGTCATTCCAAACTGTACCATTTGCGCAAGTATATTCATACTTGTCAAATGCCTTATTATTTACGACACACCTGTAGAATTTTCTGCAATCGTTAGATACGCCAAAAAATCCTTCCTGCGTACAAATGGAGTTTTGATTGTTCATATTATTGTTTCCGTTGTTTTGGTTATTCGATCCGTTATGATTTCCTAAATTGTTATTATTATTAGGATTGTTTGAATTTATATTGTTGTAATTGTTATTATTGTTTCCCATAGGATTATAATAACTATTGTAATTATTATTCAAATTTTCGTTGTAATTATTTTTATTACTCTCAGGATATTTTGTAGTTGCGGGACCTATTGTAGTACCTTGGTTATTAAAATCATTTCGAGTAGTTGAAATTCTAGATGTGGTTGTAATCGAAGTGGCTCCACACATCTCACGACCTGAATCTGCAGGATGAACACATACGTCGGGTCCCGGCGCAAATACGGTACCGGGACCACATCGAAAACGAAATGACATGGGTGGTCCTTGTCCCCATTCTACACAGCGATAAAATGTCTCGCAATCATGTTCATCCGGGAAGAATCCGATGCCTGGGCACTTAAATTCTTGTCCCGTAGATTGTCTTACAGCCCTTTGAGAAGTGCGCTCTGCAATAGTACAGTTTAAAGTTAAAAAACTAATATTTTATATCGATTATTTGAATGTATGGAAAAAGTTTTATGGTATAAGTTGAGTCAATAATCATATATTCAATGAATAATTTGAACAAAAGATATTATGTTTAAATTATTAAATGAAATATTATTATAGTTTTTCAAATTTTACGGTATGATTGAAAATCATGCTATATATAATGTAATAAAAATCACTTACTTGTATTAGATGCATCTGTTGTAATTATTAAAATCAGCATAATAATCCATTGTGCAAGATTGATCAAAATCATCTTTGTGATTTTGAAAACTCCTTGAATATAAATTTATTTATTTATTATTATTATTCATTATGACTAGTATGATATTATTAGTATGATATTAATTAATAGTATGAAATATTTCTGAGGTCTAAAATGATTTATCTGTGGAGATATATAAGGTTCTAAAGGAATGAATAAATATCTGAAACAAATATTGGTACTACGACATTGTTATAATTTCAGTTATTATATATTGATATAAAATCTTTAAGTAATTTTTTTTAATATTTGAAGCATCGTCGAACAATTGAATATAATTGTTTTAATATTATTTGTATATGTAGTTTTGTCCAGAGTAAATTTGATAAGTAAATTATAAAAACATTTACTTACAGATGCAGAATTCTAAATTTAGCCAGAAAAATGCATGCATATTATTAAAATTAACGGAAATCAATAAAATAATGTACAAAAGCAATAGTTATTTGTAAAATCCTCAATACATTTGGAACTTTAACCTGAATATTTGAAATGATCACTTGGTGCGATTATTATATGTGCTCAATTTGTATTTATATTTTGAAAATGTTTATACCGGAGTTCAATAATTATAAAAATTATACATTTTACTAACATATTAAAAAAAATGCATTTTACTAAAATATTTATAAAAGACCTTCTAAGACATGGAATATAGTATGTATGAACCATAATAAAGCAAATTAGTCTATATTTAATCAATTTTGACAAAATATATAGAGCAAGACTTTGGATTCTTTGTTCCGATGTTGATTGGAAGAATTATTTTGGAAGACAGATATTTGAATCTTAGTGAATATGAAATTGGTAATAAAGAATATTTAATTTGATCAATTATTAAATAATTAAAGTAATGTATTATATCTTTTAAATTAGAGTTGGCTATAATCTCTTTTTTCATTATTTATTTATTGCTCATTAAATGATGACAGAAATAATAAAAAAAATTAATAATCAAGTACATTGCAATGCTCCCTGAAGCGCGAGGCCGTAGGCGGTCGCCGGCATCGATGACGTCTAACGCCGCCTCAGTAAATATCAAATAAGTATGAAATATATGTCTTTGATCGCGAAATGGTTGTGGTCAGTAACAATAATTCATTTTAAATAACTTCGAAATGTATCAATAAATAATAAACAATTCGACCCTGGTTGAAAATTGTTCAACGTACGGCCTTGAACTTGTTATCGGAGACGCGTACCTATTTGCAACAATCAATATATACGTGTCTACAATGAAAAAGTTATGCGTGACCATTGGATATAATCAACTGTAATCGAGACGCTCGCATCTGCTTAAAGCACCGCCGGATGCCCGATGATATAAAAACGATGCAAAATGTCTTCATAGTTTATTCAAGAAGCTGATCTCACCAGCAGATTAGTACGATATTATAGGCAATAGCACTCTAAGGCTAATATACATATTTTAGACTGCTGTGGAATCAGGAGCGATAGTTATGTATACACATATATCCTCAGTTAAATGGTTTTCATATTCAAATCTTAAATGTACTTGCTACCTTTTTGTCATCCGCGGATGCATTTTACAATATTACATGTCTTTACAATAATATTACATGATAGCATTTATTCACAATGATACATATTTGATTATTACATTAATGTATATATATACACATACATACACACACGCACATATATATATATATATATATATATATATATATATATACATATATATATATATATATATATATATATATATATATATATATATATATATATATATATATATATTAGAGTGGACCTTAACAAGGACATTTTCGAATTTCTTTGCTCCCAAGGGCGCCAATGCTTCAAATTAATAAAAAATGAATCTCTAATAGTATTAGCTCTTAATATAAACATTAGGATAGAGCGCACGCCAATTAAAAGTTTCTTATATTTGTTATTAACATACGTCATTAAGTAAATTCTTGCGCTATCTGTATAGTATTTGTGAATACTATGAATGTTATATTATATTTAACATTCGGTAGCGTCCAATTTTTCTGACATCGCTATTCTTGTTCTATGAGTTATAACTCGAAATTGATTTTCGAGCAAGTGAAGTTATCATTAAAGATTTTCTACATATTTAATTATCAACTTACAAAAACTCAAGATTACTTGTCATTCATAAATTTGATAAATCTTTGCAAGGTGATACAGATTTTTTTATTATATATTTGAACACCGATCAGAACTTAATGGTTCTATCCTATGAGCTGTTGTGGTGAATTTCTTACTAACTACGTTTTTGTTTTTTTTTAGATGGCAACCCAAACAGTTGTCCCATCTCCATGTGATGATTTTTTATTAAGACAAATTCTGTCTTAGTGCTTATTAAATGTAAAATTAATGGACCGAATATTAGTTTGTATGGTATACCCTGATGAGTTTAGGTTTGTGAGCCTTGCATATATAATTGAATACTTGGGTACCATTAATCACTGTATGCTTAGTTAGAACAATCGATTTTCAAAAAGAAATAAAATATCATTTCTCATAATATAAGCGTGTTACAAAAGCATATTTAACATTGATTTTTATCAGACTTTCTGAATAATTTCAAAATATATTAGTAAACATTATATTTAATTTTAATTCAAATATTCAAAATTTACGATGCATATCAAGTCATCTTCTATTAAAAACTGTTATTGAATCATTACAATTATCTTTAAAACGTGGGCAATGCGAAATACTAAATCATATAAAGTAATGACTTGATTTATATTGCTCACATATTCAAAAATACCTGATTATTACCTAAAAATATTATAATGTATTGAGTTTATGATAAATGTGTATGTAATGCTGGCCGTGGCCTCTTGCTCCCGTATGTATGATATTTTCGCGTCACCTTTTTTTTTAAAGACGAACTCCATAATTACGGACTTGTTCAATTATGAAAGTCGAAGTGGGTTATTATGAGAAATAACAAAATAGTACAAAAACCCATAATGCGTTTTTCAAATGGTTTGATTGACTTATTGATTGATTGATTTTTGATTACGTACTCATATAAATAAAAATAAATCGCTTTACTTTGAGTTCAGAATAGTGATGTCAGCATGTTGATATTCGGACTAATTGTAAATAAAATCATTACACTTACGCAATGAACACTATCAAAATGACGTATTGGTTTGATTATGATATAATTATTGTTTTTATCAGGTATTACGTGAACAGCTTTTTTCATAGTTATAATAAGGAAGTACGTATTGCGTTTTAGGTTTATAGATGCTGAGCAACAATTAATTTACTGAATCTATTTTATATTTCTTATTAAACAATTAACTAATATTTAAAATTATCTCTTATGATTAGATAACTAATTATTGAAAAATATTATTTGTTAGTATTTATTACTACATATAATTCATACATGATTAATATGACGAAAATATATGTTTAAAAGGAGGGGAGATTGGGTACGGTTGTGCCAGATCACGGTAGTGACAGTGAACTACCGCTATATCAGTGAACTACATAGATTTTGAGATAGGGTCTAAAGTGAAAAAGATGTATTATATTTGTTTGAACGTGTTCCATAATCGCATTTAGTCAGTCATAATTGTTACATGTACACAGATTTTTATTTTGCTGTAAGTTGTACAATAGTAGTTAATTATATCAGCATTTAGTTTTTGAGCATTCAGTCAGTCATAATCATTTATACTTGTTTATCTATGATAACATTGAATTGTTTTCAAATGTTTGCGCTGGGTACGGTTGTGACATGTGGTTGTGAAATACTTGTCAGTATTTCCACGTAGACAAATTTACTATTTAATTCACTTTTGCTATTCAATTCTCTCAGCTAATTAGTAAATTAACAAAATTATGCATGATTAAAAAAATGGCACAACCGCACCCAGTTTTCACTACTTAAAAGTAATCTTTAATTGAAACAATATTCGAAAAATCTTTTGGTCAAATTATTAATTCAAGGGATCTCAACTCACGAAATTTAAAAATGTTAAAAATTTGCAAATAAATTTCTGTTCTATTTGAGTAACTCTGTTTCACAGAGTACTAAAAAATATATTATCATAACTTATTAATATATAGTTCTTTATTATGAATTAAAAAAAATAAAAATACGAAAATGAAAAAAACATTTTTGAAGATAGATGTTTGGAATTGTTGACTAACATCGATGGAATTATTCTTTAATTTTATACAGAATATATTTTTTCTTATACAAGTGTTGGAAAACTAGCACAATACTCGCTCTTACATCTTGAAATATGAAGCAACTTTCCCACCCAAATTTTATTTAAAAAAAATTATCCACCTAAAACTTATTTTAAATCCGACTGATTAAGTTTTATTTATTTACTCTTTATGTAAACATATATGAACGTCGTCGTACAATTTATAAGCGTTTATTTTAAAAATATATAGCATAAAACTAATTACTATAAATATAAATTAAATACATAACTATAACTTTAATAATAATCAGGACATATATGATGAATAGTAAATTTTAAGTAATTTTTATTTAATTTAGGTTATTTTTTTGTTGTATATTTTAAATATTATGATAGGATCTCCCCTTATGTGCAAATAGTGGTTTGGTTCTGCTAATAACTTTATCAAATTCCAGGTTACAAGAATCTGAATAATTGTAAAATTTATGCGATTTCTTCATATAAATTTTAAATATTTTGAAATGGCCTCCCCTGAGGAGCAAATATAGGTTACGTCCATCCACTTCGGACATTCATTCAAAAATGTGTTACAAAAGTCTAATTAATTGCTAAATTCATACATTTTTTCTATGTAAATTTATATGTACTCCCCTTATCGTAAATAATAGAATCGCCCACCTAGTTTTAATTCATCCAATAAGATACGTCCTAATATATCTGCAAGGGCCGATGCATGCCGATGACCTTGCGCAACCTTCTCAATCGACTCGTACAGAAAAAGTATATTAAATACACTTATAGAAAATATATATAAAAAATAAATAAAACAATAAAAAAGAATATAGTGCTAAATTCTATTTTGTAATAAAATTGTAGCAAAGTATGAACCTAATATGGGCATTTTTATAAACAAAGGTATTTTAAATGTAAATAGGTTTTTATGAATGGTTTCATTAGTCATATAAAGTAAAGTGAAAAACTCTCTAGAGCAAAGGGTCAACTTCACAAATCGTGACAAATACACAATCATAGGATATAGATATTATGATCCAGAACAAGTGAATAAAAACCATTAAAAAAGTACAAAATAAGTAAAGTAGTGATAAAATAAATCTAATTGGACTTTTGTGTCGCTTTGTTACTAAAAAGTGTTTTATTCGTGTTAACAGTGTTGTGCCAAATCTTGCAATAATGTTTGACCGGGAAGTTCGCGAATTTCATAACTGAGGTTCTAATTTTTTGGAAATACAAATCAGAGGAATGGATTTAAATGGAAATTTGCGTTGAAAAAGACTTCTTAGTTGGCATTAAATTGTTACTCATCCATTTAGCCAGTCAAAAGATACAAGACATTAAATAATCAGCCATAAAACTGGAGATGATAAAGAAAAAAACAAATTGCTATGTATTTTATCTTGATTGGTGATGTTTTTGTTGATCAGAAGAACATCATCATCCAAGTTCTATTAGTAATGAACGTTATTTTTAAAAAGGCAAATATTCGCTTGTGGTCAAATAATTTGCCTGGCTTCGACACGTAGTGATTGTTTTTCTCGATTTTTGGGATATTTTTTAAACCGTGTTTGTTTATCTTTTTTTAGTGTTTGTGTAGTGTTTTATAAAGCCCTTTATAGTATTATTTATAGTGCAGTGATAGTGCCTTGTTTTCGGTTTGTGGTTTCTGGTCAGCTCTCTTCTGGAAATCACGAGGTAATACACAGATATTTTTTTAGCACAAATAGATATTTCGTGATATATTGCTTAATTGTTTTTCTATTCTTCAGACAACAAATTGGTAATCGGGATGTTCCAGAAGAATCGGTGATTTTAAACAAAGGTTAGTGCATTTTGATTCCTAGGCATGATTCCTAAGGGTATGGTCACACGTCTCGTTGTGCGTTCACAAAAAATTGTAAACTAGGTTATAGATAGGAAGTTGTCAAATTAACTAATTATATAATCAATATTTTTTTAGTGTAATGTAAAATTGTGACCGAAACCCTTACTAATCCACAAATTTCTTTCAGCCTAATAAATGACTTTTTATAATAGAAGTGAGTGTAGTGGATAATAAAATTCGCGTAAATTACTTAGTTATTGAAACAAGAGTGCTAATTAAATAAATTTTACATAATTTCGCGTAAAACAAAGTGTGTGTGAGTGAACAATTTGACTCTGCGCAATTTTGCGAAGAAATGCTGACATCCATGGAGTCTGACGTAAGATCAAGAATATGTACAAGATTATAAATAAGTTTTTTATTTTCCACTGGAAACTTGTACGTATATTGATAATCGGTAAATATATTAAATTATAAATCGTAAGGAATTTAAACCAAAGCGCATTTGATTTGTATTGATGGGGAGAAGTGATTATTAGTTTTTGGCAAAAACAGAATCAGCTGTTTCGTTGAAAATGTGTTAAAAATGGCATCTGTGATAACGGAGCGTCCGATTTGAATTATTCAAAAGAACATTTTATTTGTGTTAATAAAAAGAAGAGCTGACTAAATTTTTGGGAAGGCAGGTCTGTCTCTGCAAAAAAAGCTATTTGGTTGTCCAAAATGAACATTAGAGAAATCAAATTGACAGATATTTTATAGAGGATAACGTAAGACTGCGATGAGGCGCATACGGGCTTTGTCTCTGTGCAGCTAACACAGCGCAATTGATTTGAAAAAAAAATTTCAAAGTATAAAAAAGAAATATTCAAAAAATTGAAATTTTCAAAAATATCAACACTCTCAAAATTTTTTTTAATTGTTCTAAAAATTTTAAGGCTTTTTTAAAATCTCTAATTTTTGGTATGGGAAGTTTCAGCAATTTAAGGCACGATGCCATGCAGCACTAGTTGAATTATTATTTTAAACGGCAATTAGAACTTAAAAAACCGATAAGCTGTTTACTCATTTAACTGAATATTATACTTAATACTGCAGATGGCAACCTAAACAGTTGCACAGTCCCATCACTGTGTGATAAATTATTATTACAATTTCTGTAATAGGGCGAATGACCTTACACTTAACTAGCTCAATTGAAACACTACTGACAAAAATTTCGATGATAATAATAATTATTAAAATCGGATATATTGTAATTTCTCACTACAACCAGCTCATTGCTTCTTTAATCGGCTCTTCATCACTTAGAAGATTGAAAAGATGTTGGCCAAGCGACCTTAAATGAAACACTAGGCTTCACTCATTGGAGTGAACTTTAGTTAATTATTATTATTATTATTATTTTTCTTTTTTTAATATAATTATTAATATAATTTTTTATTTACTTATTTATTTATTCATTATTATCATTATTATTTTTATTATATCTTTTTTTTCTCTTTCTCCTTTGTGTCACAATAGCTTATAAGATAAATTGTATCTTGATTGCTATAAATAAGTAAATAAAAAAAAAAATATTGTAATTGCAATCGTAGGGTAGAATATCTTGCGTAATCATATGCCGCACAGCGCTCGGTCACAAAATGGTAACAGTTTACGTGATTCAGTCAGCAAACTGTGGCCAATTTTTCCTTTATTTTTGCGCATAAGTTTAGGTCGCTGTACGCGGCGACGATTCCCGCATAACAAAACGCCCCGCGAACTAAAGTAACTGTTAAGCAAGAAGAAGGAACATACTCGTACGTGATCGCAAATTCGGCCGTTTAGTTCAGTTGTCACAGCGGTCGGCAGGTAATTCCACGGCCGCGTAACAATGCGTGGGTGGGTTGCTGACCGGGTAATTGATTCATGGAGGGTTACGCGAGCAATTTGCCAGCGAAATGTGTGTATTTGAATTACAGATTCGGATTGATACAGCTATCATGCTATTTCATATAAATACGCTCGTTTATCTAGTTTGTCCATTTGTCCCGTATTCTAGATGCCTTGAATAGTTTTATATCAGTAAATGGTTTTTCTATACTTCAATTTATTTAAACTCGCTATTTTGAAACCGTTCTTACTTGTAGATATTATTTTATCCGTTAAGGAACTCAAAAATCTTATCTAAAAATGAAACTAATCAATAAGGTAAGGAGAGGCACAAAGGTCTAATTTGACTTTGAGCAATTATATTGTGAAAGCCAAACCAATATTATATCACAACACGAATCAAACAAATAATTATCTGACTATATTCAGTAAAAACCCAGCTAATTCATCGTTGTATAAATGTGTTTTTTTGCTGTTTCTCAAAAAATTGTCTTCTAGTCTTTTTTATAAAATTCATATTACCAATATATGCCGATCACCGGTTTTATCTAAAATAAAGATTTTGAGCATATGTACTCTGATACGAATTATTTATAAGTAATAATATTATATTATTATGTAATAATATTACATATAAGTTAAAAAAAATAAAACTTCATAAACAATAATATATTTTTTTAAATTGTATTATTGTTGTTATCCTCACATGACTATTCTTCTTGTATTTTATATACTATAATTCACTCACTTTATTCATTTATATATATATATATATACTAGCCGGCCCGACAGACTTTGTCCTGTCAAAAAAAATTGTAATGTGGCGGTGTTTTGTGCCTACCTTTTTTCTATTCTTTGCAAAAAATTATCCTGAACAGAACCGTCACCCTGGTAATAATTCGGTGTGAATTAAAAATAATTAAATAAAACACTATAAGCATTTAAAAGTAAGTAATTTTAATCACGTAAATCATAATTCAAAAATCAGTTCAATTTTCATTGTAGTGCTTTGTGATAAATCTGATGATTTTTCAATACGGGAACAAACAACATACAATTTTCCATGTGAGAAACATGGGTTTTCTAAATTAATACCACAAACACTTAATGATACCATAAACGCACTGGAAACGCATTGGGATGCATGGTGCGAGAACATCTTCTGCTTTATACTATCCTTTGAATATAGTTGGTCGATATTTCGCAACATTATAATTGCCGATCCAACCTTTAATTGAAGATTGTGAGGTGACAATCCTAGCAAATCCAGCGAGTTTAAAAACTCCGGTGGATCGTCTTGGTTAGTTGCCGAATCAACTGATTCGCCTGTAATTTGTTCTTGAATTTTGAAATTTAATTAATTTACATCAATGTTTTTGGCTGCCAATATAGCTTGATTAATAGAAAGATAAATATATTCAAAATTAGATTATCAAAAACTACACAAAATGTCATGACATAGATCATTGTTTTTTTTACAAATTGCGTTGCCTACTCGATTAAAGAAGAAAAGGTCTGTTTTTAGGGTTTTTCCGGCAAGTATTCGTTTTTTTCTCGCCGTAACAACCATCCTTGGACTTGAACGAACATTTTAAAAAAAGAATTAGACAAATTGGTCCAGGCGTTGTTGAGTTATGCGCTTACCAACACATTTTGCGATCCATTTTTATATATAAGATATATATATATATATATATATATATATATATATATATATATATGCAGTCGTGAAGATGAGTTTCAAATAGACATTCATACAGACAAATTTTACGAAATTACTATTCGCACCAAAGATAGTGACGAATGTGATGATATCCAACCAACAAAAAGAAGAAGTTCGACAAATTAAATGAAGAGTGGAAAGATATTAGCGAATGTGCCGATTCTCCTTCAATAATCGAGTTTGACATACATAAAAAACACCCCGACTACAAATACCAAGCAATATAAGACATCCAATAAGTTATTTTACTTTATATTTCACAAATGAATTATTAGACAATATAATAGGAAAAACAAACCATTTTGGCAGCAAAAAAATGAACAAATATACTGACTAATCATTGGCATATTCTAAATGTGAGAGAAAGAAAACAACATTTTATTGTAAAACATGTCACCATTCTTTATAAAATAATCAAAAATGGATTAATATTATGAATGTATGTCCTTCAATGACCACAAATTTTTTTCAAACAAATTGCATAACATACAATGAAATCAAGTTTACAGCCGGTACAGTAGATTGTTTTGAAATCGGTGCCGTCCCGTAAGTGTTAGGAAAAGTAGTAAATAAACCAAGTCAACTATTTTTTGAAATTTAGAAGCGCATTAGGGCTCGCCTGTAGGTAAGCGGTTAAGAGCGACCTGAATCAGAGCTGTTGTGCCTCTGAACCGTTGATAAATAGCATTACAAGTGAGAACTGTAATGTGAATCCTATGTGAACTATGAATTGTCCACGTTAAACATTTGAAAATTCAAAAACTTTTCGAAAGATATCTATTGAGAATCGTGCTGATTAGTTTTTGGTAAAGATTGACTTAGACATTTTTGACGATTTTTATGAAACTTTGCACATTAATAGGATTCGTGGTCTAAAAGTCTAAACAAAAATTCTTAGATATTACAGACCTACAATAAGTGGTTTAATTATGAAAAATCATATAAGGATTTTGAATAATGGGCCGCGCTTTTATATTCGAAACTCGTGCTGGTGCAAAATTAATACAATATAGATATAAAGATTAAAATGATAGATAATATATTATGAATTAGGAATAAGATTGATTAATTTTTAGAGAAAAGCTAGAACTTCATTATTTAAAATAAACAGTTGAACATTTTAACGTGGTTATTTCAAAAGTTGATGAGTATCATATATATCGAAAATCTCATGCAAGTGAGTTCCATGGCCTTAAGCAAAACTTCTCTCACACACAGTTATTATCGGTGTTCATTAAACCATTAATTTTTAAATTAGTAGACGATTACAACATAAATCAATTTAAAAGATTTATATATTTACAAAATAGTTTTGTTCATAATATTTATCTCATTTTATTTAAGTAAATAACTGTATTTTTATCAAATAGAATATCTGAAGTAAATTAATTAAGGAAATAATGAAAAAATATTGTATTCTGACCGCGGTTATATAAATCACGTAACGATTACCATACGAATGTATTTAATTGATTAGCATAATTACTACGGCAGACATGATCCATGTATTTTATCCGGCGCAAATCGGCATTAACAGATTATAAACATAATACATTTCTTCAATGAAATTCGACAATGAATGAATGAGTTCTGAGTATGCAAATTTCGAAACGAAAAAGACAACGAGTTTCATATTCACATCGTTTCGCTAACGGTCCATGGAAGGCGGAATTTGGTGTCATTCCTTCTTAAAACCAGTTTATTTTATTAATATTACATTATTTTTGGAGTGCACTTTGTGTATTATTTGTCATAATACGGTAAATTGTCAATTTCCGTTTTTATGGCTACGTAATTTAGGCTCTTGAGCCTTCATAAGTTTGGATCTTTTGATCTTATGTATAAATTAAATTGCATTAAATAATCTACCGACAATCTTTTGGAATGTGTGGATTACAATTATGAAAACGGGTTAAAGATCAGTTATACTTGCAATTAGTAATGTTAAAAAAACGAACAATAGACATTATATGTTAAATGAATACATAAGAAGTAAGTTTTTTCGAGTCATCTGGATACAAAATTTTAGTAATGAAAATAATTAAATGGATAAAAACTATGATAATATTTGGATGCAAATATTTTTTTATATTACTACTTAATGATAAATGCAATATATTTCTAGACAATAAAGTCCTTCTTTATAAAACTATCCTTGAGCCAATATTAACCTATAAAATCGATCTTTGCGGATATGCCAACAAGTCCAATATTATACTAACCAGATACTACAATCTAAAAATCTCATTACCATTATAGATTTTATATAGTATATTTCTAACTATATAATTCATAATAATTTAGACATTATATTCCTCAAAAATATCGCAGGCAGATGCCACAAACACTTCACAAAAATTGAAGATTATTCTAATGGACTTGCTTAATTTTCCAATAGTAAGGAATCTCAAAATTGACCGAAAAATTCAATGTAATTTCTATTTATTCATTATTTGAAAATCTTTCATTAGAGAGATTTTGTTATTAACTAATTAATAACAAAATCGTAACTTGCTTAATTTTGTTAATAATTAATCTTGAGCAATGTAATGCATGTTGAAGTGACTGTGTAAACGTTGGATGTTCTCTGAGTTTTCTATAATCTGCCAAGTAGAATATGGAAATTGTATTATATTTGATTGCTATTAATTGAATAATTGAATAAGTATTATATATAAATATATTGGGTTGGGGAAAAAGAAATCCATTATTTTTACGTGAACTTCAAAATTTTATTTAACATGTTTTGCGTTGTCCGATTTAGGTCAAATATGCACCATTTTGTTCTATAATTTGTTGCCATTTTAATGGTAGCTTCATTATGCCTCTCTCATAAAAGTCTTGGTCCTTATTAGCGAAAAACTCCAGCAATTGGAGTTTTTCGCTCTTCCCTTGATGCCAATTTCTTATCACTAAAAAAGTTTTGCAATGCAAGAAAAAGATGGTAATCGCTTGGTGCGAGGTCCGGACTGTATGGTGGATGCATCAAAACTTCCCAACCAAGCTCCTGGAGTTTCTGACAAGTCACTATAGAAGTGTGTGGCCTGGCGTTGTCCTGATGGAACACGACACCTCTTCTGTTGGCCATTTCTGGCCGTTTCTGGTCTTTGACCACGATCGCTTTCGCATAACCATGGCAACTAATAAAATGGCAACAAATTATAGAACAAAATGGTGCATATTTGACCTAAATCGGACAATGCAAAACATGTTAAATAAAGTCTTGAAGTTCACGTAAAAATAATGGATTTCTTTTTCCCCAACCCAATATTTATATTTGAAAACCCCGAGCAAACTGCGAAATAGGTTAACAAAGAGTTATGCCAAGAACATGACTCTTCACGGATCCGAGACATGGACACTGGGAAAGGCCTACGAAATCTATCTGGACGAGAATGAACAAATGAAGAAGTGTTGAGGATAGGAGAAGAAAGAACTGTACTGTATACGATCCTGAGGAGGAAAGAAAATTGGATTGGATCCCTTCTGCAATAATAGTGCCTCGGACACGACATCGTCGAGGGTGAAATAAAAGGACTGAAAGAATTGGGCAGAAGAAGAATGCAGATAATTGATGATTTATGTGAGAAGAGGAGGTACAGGGAACTGAAAACTGAAGCACAGGACCAGGAAGCATCGAAGCAAAACTTTCAAAAAAAAAAAATGCAAAAAAGTGTGAAAAAATTGATTAATGATATTAAGTGGTAATGGAAATTATTGACAAAAGAGGGAAAGGGAATCATTGATTTCTGGTGCTCTCACACTATGGACTTGTCTTCTATTAGACTGCTGTTTATTATTATATGAAAACATGATTATTTCTTATATTGTATAATTATGTGATCTTAATTGTGTGAGGTTCAAATTGTATATGTATAAGTTGTTGGACAGATTTAGAATCTTTGTTTACCTTCCACTATTTATAGCCATATTACAATGCTAATATAATATTATATATTTAAACTATTTAAATCCTCTACATGTCCTATGTCCACTATGTACCGCCGTGTGGGCCAAGCTGTTTTCGCACGCATGTAGTGTGCATGTGGGCATTAAAGATGCATTTGCAGATATGTTATTGTTTGTTTAAGATATTTTAAGAGATTTCTCATGAAACGCTTTGGAAATTTTCGTAACGGTTTTCATGTGTCAGAATATATGCAAATGCGACATGGCAATATGCATATCTCAGTGATAATTGACCGAGCTCTTTATATTTGTCGAGTTGTTAAGTTTGACTGACATTCGTAATATATATCATGATATTTGGGTAAAGTTTAGTAATAGTCTGCTAAACGAATGTAAATTAAATGACGACGTATTTAGTCAATAAATGAAACTATTTTGACCATATGATGTAGCTCTATTTGTACACAAGAAAAATGAAATTGGATTTCATTTTTATGAATAAACTTTTGCTTCTTTATTTAAAAAAAATGATATTAAATATTCAAAATGCATGAAATAACACAATTTTAAAAATTATTATCAGAAAACTTTAGAAGTGAGAAAATGTTAAAATAATCAAAATGGTGTAAAGCAATCATAATAACGTTAAATGCGACGTATGGGAATGGTTTATATAATACTTGTAATAGTCTAGTGGTTTTGAAATGTATTGACTGATGATAAATAATTAATTTTGAAATAAATATTTTAAAATAAAATTAATATTACATAATTGTGTTCCAATCGAGATGCTCATTAAATGCAACAAACGTAGGTATCACAAATTTTCGACATATTATAACTCATTTTTTTCGTTTTCTTTAAGAGTACTTGCTATGAATATAAAAATAAAAATGCAGCAACTATTAGCATTTATCATTACCGTCAATATTCTAAATTTTAAACTATATTTTTTGTGTATAAACGGCTACATGACCAATAGACAGCTTGATAAACACAGACGAAGTAACAAACAGAAAATCTTCCAATGTAATATTAAATATATAACGTCATAATTTTTTTAGATTTGGAATCCTTTTAGAAGTTAGAGTTGCTATGATTTTATGCAATTTTGACCCAAAACTATGATTTGGTCTAAAATATATTGAATATCTCAAGGCATATCTTATAAATAATATCTATAAAATCAACAAAGTATTTTCAATAATTTAAGGTTTTTCATAGTTAATATTCTCAATTTTTATTATGAAATAATAATACTTAATACAATCCACGTAGATGAACTCTTGCACAATATATCGTGCTATCGTGCACAATATAATATATTTTTTCTTTATTTATATTTGAGCTGATTTTAAATGTTAACGAATTTTTTTCTTGCCAATTGAATACTGATTTATTTACACTATTAATGTAATTAATATATTCTCATTGAAAAAAGTGGGTGAAGAAAGAACTCTACTGAGCACGATCACTGGATCGGATGCATTCTGCAGAAAGAGTGCCTTTTAAATACATGACGCCGTCTAAGAGAAAATAGAAGTACTAAAAGGAATGGGAAGAAAAAGGTAGATGGTTGATGACTTACGCGAGAAGGGGAAACACAGGGAACTGAAAGCCGAAGCACTCGAGACCAGGAAGCATGGAAGCAGAAGTATGGAAAGGGAAATAGATTTTGTATTAAATATTTTTGACTTACGAAAATATTGGTATTATCGTTTCAAATATAAATTGAGATGCAACAAAATACCTTAAAAATTACGACATTTACGACAATTTCCAACATCGTACGCTTTGGTTTTATGGGTATTAAAATCAAGTCGTTAACTCGACAGCAACCGGCAAGAGAACTACTTGACTTGACTAATAAAAAGACATGTTACCTACATATTCGGTGAAAATATTTTATAATGAAGAGTGAAATTCTCTATAACTCTTATATCCACATTTTTTCTAAAAAACATTCGTATTCATGAGAAATATTTTTCAATATAGTCTTTTTTTAAATTGTAGATATGTTATATAATCTAATTGTTGGTATTAGAAGTAATAATAAAAATATTCATCAGCAACAGCTGGAGATGCTTGTGAAAAAAAAGATTTGCTAAAATACATGCAAATAAACTATTCTAAATACTTCAAATACAAAAGTTCAGAAGTATTCTCGTACCCAATTAACCCTTTGCGTCCTATACCTCCGTAGTATACACATTATTGTTAAAATGTACGAGTGGGTTAATATATACCAAATATATATGTACCCTGAGACAAAATGCGATTATCGACCTGATCTCGAGTTTTTCTTGAACATGATTCAGAAAGTACGGATGCATACTTTCAGATGTAGGAATAAAAAACAAAAGTCTTTGAAAAAAAATTAATTACTGAATGTCTCCTGGATTCAGATTGTAATTTATATGGTCAAAAAAAAAACAAAAATAGAACTTGATATTACTCTCTGTTTTTATATATCTTACGTCCACGTTAACATCAAGTCCACTAAAAAGGTAGAAGAAAAGGGGTTGTTTATCATTGGTGGTATACCTATATACGTTGTTAATTATCTTTCAGGATTTACTCCATTATCATGAATATATTATATTCTCATATTGTCTAGGTTCTATATCAAATTTTAAAACAGTTATTTTATGTTTCAATATATATTGCGTATCATTCGTACATAGCAAGTTATAACTGACCTCCATGTACCCTTAAAACGTAGAAGGAAAGGGGTTGCGTATCCCTGGTGATGCACTTATATACGTTTCTATCTTTCAGGATTTACTCTATATCATGCATATATTATATTCTCATATTGTCTAGGCACTATATTATATTTTAAAAGTGATATTATTTTTTGTTTTAATATATATTGCGTAGCTTCTCAATAACAGCATCTTATAGCATGCCTTCAAGTACCCTTAAAACGTAGAAGGAAAGGGATTGCTTATACCTGGTGATATATATATATATATATATATATATATATATATATACGTTTCTAACTATCTTTCATGATTCACTCTGTATTTAGAATATATTATATTCTAATATTTTTTAGGCTCTATCAAATTATAGATCCTAGACAATAGGAGTACCCTTATATAAGTGCTCTTAAAACGTCAGAGGAAAGGGGTTGTTTATCCCTGGTAATATATATACGTTTAGCTACCAGTCGGAAGAATTATGTGTGTAATATCCTTAGGCATTATTTGCATAAAGTCTTGACAGCGAGCGCATAGAACTGCACAATGCTCAGCCGTTCAAGTAATAGGATACTTGTAATCTCGCATTGACGTGCGCTAAGCACGCCGTCGACACGCAATGTTAGCAATTGTCGATTAACGTATTATATGTACCTGTAACATACATAGATTACATACGAGAAGGTACATTCGAGGGTATGAAAATTCGCATTTCAATAGTTTCGCATTCTTTCAACACCATAAGAAATGTTTCATTGGATTTGGTTCTTGGATTTATTATTTTGCTGTTTCTGATGAATTGATTTTGTATCTTATACAGGATCCATACAAGTCGAGGATTAAGTTAATATAAAAATAAATAAAATAAATAATAGGTGCACTGCTCTAGGGCAGGTTCGTGAGCGGATTTAACCCTAACTAGATTCAGGCTAGAATAGTGTGACAGGTTTTCCATTGTCAATTCACACCGCAGTGCCCGAAATGGGATATTTTCAATTGCAAACATCTTTTTGATCTATATTTTCAAATGGAAATGGACATTGCTACTGCACGATATCAGGTTGTGCAGAGCGGGGGCTTGAACTCACACAAAAATGTAAAAAAATCAATGAATAAAATTAGAAGAAAGGATCAAATAAAAAAAATCATTTAAAAGTTAATATATGATATGAAACAAAAAATGTGTCTGAATGCTATAGAAAGGGTCAGAAAAAATTATTATTATTATGAACATATAAAAAAATAAAGTATATAATAATCAAAAACAACCTGAAATCTTAAACTAAGCGAGTATATGCTATATAGTTTGGAAATTTCACAATATCGCTAAGGTATAATCAAGGACCATTATCACGTAATTTTGCAAATTATGTTTTTTATTATCTTATTATTAATCATATCTGTGAATCTATTTAATATAAAAATAATAGACCATTTTAAAGGTTAGTGATTTTTCGAACAAACTGTGAAATGTTTATAATTTTTACTTGTAAGCTATTTTTTTAATTTGCAGTGAATGCATGGTTTTGAAGATTTAAAAAAAAAATGTTTTAGGTATAACTTAGCGATAAATGAATGAGTTTTATTCATTCAATTGTTCACTAAATTACATCTAAAAACATTTTTAAAATTTTTAAAAAATTTCATGCGATTTCCATACAAAACTTTGATTGAATTGCGCTCAGCGAATTGTTTTTTATCTATTTGGAACCATTTGAGCCCCTGGGAGCAAGGAAATTCGAAAATGACCATTTTAAGGACCACCCTAATATATATATATATATATAATATATATTTTTATAAAAATATATATTTCTATATAAATATATAATGCAGTCTATTTGAGGAAGGAATTTTATTCCATGAAATCGCTTATGTTATTAGGGTTCAAATTGTTATCATTGAATTATGAGATTTATTGAAAAAAGTAAATAATATAAGTTCATTTGTATATTATGTATATGGCAAATATTTATCGGAGGCCAATAAAATAAAATGAATAAAAATAAAAAATGAATGATTATATAAGAAATATATTGGCATGATATGAGAAAAAGCTACATAAAACCCGCTGAAAAATCTAGGAGAAACTACAAATAAAAGCGATGAGTGCCGAATTTATCTGGTGCAGTATCTTTATCTTTGAACGTATCTTTACCTAGAACTTTTGCTGAACTTGAAAGAATAAGAATATTAACAATAAAAAAGACAGATGTAATAAAAAGGACTACATAGGAATAGCTTAGTTTAGGAAAATGATAGTTGTAGCATTAAAATGATCTTTGGCAATGGCAATGGCAAAATTCTGCAAGTGCAGAACAAGTCATGTACCATGAGTAGTAAAAATATAGTCTATTGCCAATTATCATCGCCATAAAGTTATAAAAAATGCACGTTGAAATTTCTTCTCACATAAAAGCAAGTGCGATAATAAAGTTCACGTTGTGCACTATTATGCAATATCAACAAACATACATACGAGTGTGGCGATTTTTTCGTGTTACGAGTATATTGCGTGGCCTTAGCACTTCCTCGACAATGACATTGGCCATTTGCATATTCACTTACTTTCTCGCGCGCGGGTTGAATGTACTTACTATTCGAAGAACGGCCGCGGAAAATGGTCATAAATTCCATTTTGGCTATGCCGACACTTTATTTATTATTTTCGATCTTTGGTTCTCAAACATTTTACAATTATTGTAGGAATAATCTTAATGGAAAAACCAAATAAAAGCGCGTTTTCATAATCAGTTGGGATGACATTAACTTAATTTTGAATTTTGAACCAAATTTTTAACAATTATTATCAACCAAACTTTCTAAACAATTATTAACAAAATTTCTTAACAACTATTAACCAAAGGGACATATTTCCACTACATACCTACATAAATTTGTTTTTTGAAATGTTATCTTATTCAATTCCAAATTAATATTTTATATACGATATTTAATGACACTATTAGAAATATTTTCCAATTTCCAATTTAAAATTGATACTTTTGAGTAACCATAAATTAAACAAAAATATTAAAAATTATTGTAAAATATTCTTAAAATTAGAAAACGCACGACGGTTTTATTTATTACAAATTTTATTGTCAAGTATGAAATTTCAAATACAAGAAATGGCTCAAACACATTTTAATCAAAAAATATTTATTTAAACAAAAATTTAAATTCATATATATTTTACTTAACATTTTATAATTCTATACAATCGTCGTAGTCTGCCAAAATAAATAATAGTGAAGAGCAGATTGAAAACTCTAAATGTGTTTACTAATAAAGATGATGATAGTTATTAATATAATACAATGGCTAGTACCAATATTCAACCTAAAATATCAATAAATAATTTAAACCTTTTCACTCGCATACCGCCGCACTAAATTTTAATATTGTTATTGAATTAAATTAAAATTTCTTAAGATAGATATTTTATCATTTATAAAATTAAAGGTTACATTTGAAACCTATAAGTCAATGACTAAAAGTAGATTGCCTTTAATATGTCTTGACTTGACTATCAAATTATTTGTCTATAGTAAATCATTAATACAAATTACTAACTAAATTTGTATATAAATTACTGTAGACTACAACATTAATTTGTGGAAACAATGACTGACTTAGAATTAACACCTTTGAAATACATGGTGTTTTATACAGTGCAAATATTTATATTACTGTAACTGTACTCATTTAATTCTTGTTCAAGTATGTACAGAACGCAAAAATAATATAGGACTCATACAGCACTTGAAGTTGCAAAATGTTCTTCAACACTTAAGAACATTAAAACTATATAGGTAATGCATTTTTGACATAACACAGAATATTATCTAACGCAGTGTAACATATTTTGCTGCTACAATGTTGTAAAACATCAAAGACTTCATCCAAGTGTATTATATTATTCAGCATGCACCAAATTTCTCACACATCCTATAATAAAGCTGAAAGTATAAAGCCATTTCTGACTAAATAAAACAAATATCAAGTCGGTAATTCTTTTTCATTCTTGTGATAATTCGCTCACTTCTTATTTGATTGATTTGAAAGCTGTATATCAAAACAGATTAATGCAAATCACACCCATAAAAAATAAGATTTAAGGATCGCAAAGAAGTGATTCTATAACAGCATCGTTATCGGAGTTCTCACATTATCTCATAATAAGAAGGTCCTAATGATTTTCGACGTATGTATATAAGGTGTTTTCATTTTACGATTGATCGATTTCAGGTATGTTGCATTAGGACTCGGTTCTTGAACCTTAATTAGAATAAAACGAAGACTGCGAGTTGGATCATTTTATTTTAAAAATATTAAATTAAGATGAGTATTCGGCGTGAGTGATGCTATGCGGCGGAAAGCTGAGAGGATGTCGAAGCACACAAATTGCTAATTCGCTCAGCGGATGATATCAGAAAGTCGATGATAATAACTGTCGCTGGTTTATCATGAGTGATTATTATAGTTTTGTAATAATAATGAATCAATTCAACATAAGACATTTGCATTTTTGTCCTTATATATATACTATATATATATGCGGGGCATGAAGGTCCGCTGGTAAAAAAGTCCACCACCGATATATAAAAAACAAAAGAAGTTCAGAATTTTTTAACAATAATATTCAAAAGTACAGGAAAAAAGATCTATAACCAGCCATTACTTTGATTCTTACGACGTTGATAACAAAAGTATTTTCTTTCGTTGGTAGTTTTTTTTAACTGTGAGCACTGTTGTATAGTTTACGAGACCTTAATATAATTTTTAAGTATACGTTATTTAATTGTTTTATAAAATGTATTGTTATTTTTAAGTTACATTCAACAGTTTTTTTTATATAAATTTCATAAAAGCTTACACGTAGATGGGGTAACAAGGACCAACTTAATCTTTACCCCGACAATTTTTTTTTTAATAAACGATCAAATGTTTTTCATTTGCATCAACACATGCCCTATATTTGCTATCAATATTTTCTATAAATTTCTTATTTTGTTAGCGGGGCATATCCTCAAGAGTGGCTCTTTTCAGCAGCTTGAATAATTCTTCTCCTCACCTCGGCTACGCCCTCATTAAATTTGGGCTTTCAGTAAATTTTCTTTTTGAGAAAGCTTAATTAAAAAATGTAGGGGATTTAAGTGTAGGAAAGAGGCTGGCCACAAGACAGTGCCTGAACGTCCACCTTCTCGGATATTTCTTGTTAAAAAAGACCAGCTGCTGAAAGGATCAATTCTTAAGGATATGGTCAGAAAATTATTAAAAAAAATTGACTTATTTTTAAGAGAAAGGCTTCTCAAAATCGAATGATTATGAAAATTTAAAATTCTTGAGGTAACAAAAGGTATTAAATTTTGAAAACTTGCGGCAAGTGTGGTGCTTTTTTACTGTGGTTCTAGAAAAGTTAATCACGGTTACGGTTCTAAAGTGTAAATGAACAAAATTAATATTAAACAAACAAACAATAACCAAAAAATTATCATAATTTTGCCAAAGCTCTAGGTTGCACTTTAGAGCTCATAATTTGCAAACGGCGTGAGTTATTTTCTCCTAAACTTTTTCAGGGCAGTTGAAGTACATACTATCACCCTGTTTCTGCTTGACGTCAAGGTCATTATATACATATATATATATATATATATATATATATATATATATATATATATATATATATTGTTCGTAAGAGTATGAGTGTGTTTTTATATGCAAATGCATGCATTATATATTTGCTTCTTTGCGATTACATATATAATTATCCACAATTATATCGTCTTTGTACCGAGCTTTCTCTGTCACACTACCTTGAACTTTTGATCTTGATTTTAAACGCAAACAATTTCGATCTGTACCGATACCGTTTATATTTATAAACCGCGAATTGATATGCAATGTGCATTTCGAGAGCATCGCATGGGGGCCACGAAGATCGAATTGAAGTCATTCGACATGCAAACAGGCTAATGTTGGATATGTAACAGGACAACAAATTCTGATCCAAATATTGAGTAATCGAGCAGTTCGTAGAGAAAAAGTAAGGACTTCCACCTTGCATCCATAAGGTTTCGAGTACAAATCCCGCAATCTGATATCAAGCAGTAGTGATATCCGCTTTCACTTTTAAATGTTTATTAAATTTAGAAGTACTACAATTTGGTTGTCTACTAATAAAGCATTACAACAGCTAATAAAAATAAACTGAGTAATCAAAATTTAACTACTTTCAAGACAAGAATGAAAGATTCAATTTCACTTTGTTAGATTCTTGAATGAAATATAATCTTAACTACTTCTATCATTACTACTTCTATATCATTGTTGCACAGTCCACTAATTACTATATTATAAAATAAAATAATACGAATATTTTTTCAAATTGAAATTGCGGTCACTTATATATGTACATGGCCGAAAAATCTGAAAAAGTGCAAGTCAAACCAATCACTGCTTATGTAAAACTAGAACAACTAGAAAAATGCCAACTTCGGTATATGTTAGGTAATATGATATTTCCGTATAAATTGCATACTGTTTTGGATTACAGAACCAGCAGTTCAGCATTGTGATATTTTATTCTTAGAATTCCTTGATATAAGCTATATATTGAGAAATGGCTAATTGAATTTGATCAGCTTTTGGTTTGTATAAATTTAAATAAGCAAATAAATTTTATATTCAATAATTATTTGATAACATTTTAAATAAAGTTATAAGGTCGACAACTAATAAATTATGCTCTACAAGTCAAAATTTAGAAAATTTACTTATTTTCACCGCATTTTAGTAACAGTTTTACGAGGTTACTAAAATAATAATATTATAGTAGGGCATTCTCTACTCGGATTCTCAACCTAATTTTTTTGAGAATTCTTAACTCGCTGTTAAAAAATGATAAATAAAAGTATTTTTAAATACTTTTAATGATATTAAAAATATTTAATATTACATTATATAATGCCAATACGCCGTTCTACAGTTTTTATGTTCAACAATATGGCATAATTCATTTCAAGATCTTCAAAGCTTGTTTAAAATTAATTAAAATAATTCAATTTCGCTCATAAGGTTGAATGACCGTATACAATGGTATTTTATTGTTTAATTATTTATTTATAATTGCACCTATTACCAAAAACTTAACTTTTTAAAGACACATTGGATAATATTAGACAACGGGTTAATGATGTTTAGAAAATAATTTGAATTTTATTACTATATCCGCTCATAACCATTAAAGTAATTGAATTAAATTTGAATTTATAGTAGAGGAGACTGGGTACAGTTGTGCGACCAGTTAGTTGGGAAGCAAGTAAAAATACTGAAATGCTATATATTTTTCATAAATTCAAATCATACAAGAAAATGGCGAGTGTCACAACCGCTCTGGGTATATGGAAAGAGACTAAAAAGCTATAGCAAGAAACAGCAAAATGGTTTATGACTACTTTTATTGTGGTTAATAATAATAATGTGGTACACAACACAATATAATTATTTAAACAAAGCTTATGAATATAATATAACAATACATAACTAAACATAATTTGAATGCTGATTGAAAGCAATAATGAGAACTTGTTTGAATAAACATACTTCATCTTTCTCCCTTTGAGCCCTATTTCAAAATCAGTATAGTTAGCTATTACGACGACTGTCACTATAGTACACTGGCACAACTGTACTCAGTCTCTCCTACTTGTGTTTATATTATTGATTTGGCCATATTCTATTGTTGCATAGTATTAAATTTAGTAGAATCATTTAATATACAAATGCAATGTTTTACAATCTGCTGCTGTAACTAGTAAAATTAGCACAGTGGGATGAATTTTAATTGGGATCAATTTTTATTTATTGATGAACGTCAATCAGAACTCATAATTCTAATTATCAACAGAAATTTAATAGGTTACTAATGAACAACAAATTATTTGGAAACAAAAAACAATAAGACAAAAATAAAATAAAACAATATTAATAAACCAGACATAGTTTGTATCCATTTAAGGAAGCATTCCGGAGACATTTTTTTGCATCCAAGTTAATTAGAGTTGAATAATGAGTCAACCGCAAACAAATTGATTATAATATACACATAATACAAACGACATATTTTTTATACACCGATTAAACAGTGATTTCTATAAGTTATAATGAAATAATAGTTAGATGTATATACCCATCTTCACAACCTTCATCCAGACAAGGTGACATATGCATTTATAATTTTCAATTTATATAATTACGACGTTATCGATGACAAGGCTGAGCAAATCACAATAATTTTCGTGACTTATATCGTTACGTCAAATAAAGAATGTGATATTTCCCTATTATTATCAAACTTTTTCGTTTGATCGAAATAAAAGAGTTAGAGAAAGGCTGGATAAATGCTTAGAATATTCCAAATAAATGTATATTTTCATATTTGTATATTTTTTTAATTTATATCCAGATAATTAGGTGTTCTCTATCGAATTTATATCAGATAGCCCGATTTGCAACATATGGATCATTTTGGTTATTAATAGAAGAAATAGATCTAGTTATGAATAGAAACAAATTAAGCTCGATATATAGAGTATATCAGTAATCGAACCAAATAAATGATTATTTGACATTGTTTTAAGAGCCAGCAAGCCACCCAAGTCATCCAACTATTTGTTACGCATTTTATTTTATGATTTTCGAATAGTTATTATTAAAAATGTATTTAAAAATTAATAATTATACTTCAGATAAACTAAAAACTGCAATAACAAATTAGAATTCTCAATCATGTAAATCAGAGTGGTAAATATGGAGCAAAAATCGGCACACTGTTTTTTTAATAGCTGATAGTTCTACAATAAAGTTCGAGCCCATATGAGCTGCAGAAAAAAACATTGGTACCTTGAGAAGTTTTTAAGTAGTTTAAAGTAAAAAAAAATAATTTTTATAAATAACACGGATATGATATAATGATTAAAATTTATTATTTGATGAATAAGTGATAAATTATTTAGAACCATTTGCAGAAATTGTTATTTAATCGTCTCCGGATGATGAAGAGCAGAGTGAATTAATTGTCGTGATCTGATCGTGTATTTTTAGTAACCATTGCATGAAATATACCGGAAAGATTACGTTGTTAATTTCTTGATGACTTTACTATTAAAATATGTTTTTATTTAAATTGAATATTGATATAAGCAGTATGAATGACTAATAAAGAAATGGAAATTAAAATACAATTATAATAATTAATTGAAATCATAATCATAAAAAAATAATTATTAGTTGAACAAGCGTTATTGTTTCATGTTTTGTATTACTAATAATAGTGATATACCATGTTAAATTCTTTTCTAAGTGTGAGTTTTTCTTGATGAGTTTAATATAGCATGATCATAAAACCGTACCTTTACAGGACCTGTTATTTATTATATTTACTTTATTTTATTATTATTTTTTATTTGTTTCATAAGCATGTGTTATATTAGTTAGTGCTTCTCATTTTTGTGTTTTGTTTGAATTACTTGCATTCTCTGAAGATGAGTCAAATCAGGAATAGAAACGAACCTGACACACACAAGTTTTTTATTTAAATTATTACCTCTTTTCATATTAATAAGTAAAAAGTTAGTCAAAATGTACATCTTAATTTAATTTCATGGGTCTGCACCAATTTCTAATTATTTCGGAAGGTTTTTTGTTACCATATATCATACAGTAAGTAAAAAATATCCCAATATAGTAAATACAATCAAGGTTTATAGAGGTTCGCATGAATACATATCATAAGCCCAGTCTAGTATAGTTCAATGTCTCTACTAGTTAAAAAAATCAATTTAAAAAAAAATACACGTTATGCGAATGAAATGATGTTACAATGAACATTTTGTCTGTCACAAAACAATCATAATATATAATTTGACACAAGTTGAAATGTTGATTATTACATGAATGTTCGGAACCACTTATGACATAGAGGAATAACTCAATACATTAAAAAAATAGAGAAAAAATGTGATGCGATGTAAGTACATGTAATTGAATACTTTGTTATGACAAAAAATCAGTGTTTAGTTTATAATGTTAGTTTTATCTTAAAAATGAATTGACAGAGGATTGATTCTTAACACAAGGCAACAAAAGTTATTCTTCAACGCATGCTAAATTAAGACAAAGTAGGGGAGACTGGGTGTTATACAGCTAAAATATACTGAGTTTGAGATAGGGTCTAAAGTGAGAAAGATGGAGTATGTTTGTTTGAACAAGTTTCCATTATAGCATTGAAGCAGCGCCCTACATTAACATGATCTATAGACCGCATTACTTTTAAAGGGTCAAAAGTAAGTTTTTTTGTTTGATTTTTTTAATAATAACCGTTACTTCTATACAGATAGATCATAGATCACTTAGTTATTTTGCTGTAAATTGAACATTAGTAGTTAATTACGAGCAATTAGTTGTGTTTTATGTGACATGAATTTCTTCTTCTTTTAGTGTGAAATTAAAACAGATTAAGACAAAATCGAACTTAACTAAGACAAAATATAAAAGAGAAAGGAAAAGGAAAAGGAAATTTCAATACATAAAAATAAAAGATTTCTCGTTTAAAAAATTATGTTCTGTTATATTTATTATATTATATTAATAAGCTTTGTTTAAAAGATTATGTTGGGTTGTGTTACATATTTCTGATAATAAAAGTCGTTGGTATTTATACCTATTATATTTTAACGTATTTTTATGCCACCCGGTTGTTATCCACACCCGGACGGTTGTGACACTCTCCCTTTTCTTATGTTTTCATTTTATGATTAATCCATCATATTTGGGGATAGTATTTCAGTGTTTTCATATGAACAAATGTTCAAGCAAATATTAAATTTATTAATTTTATCCCAGCTAACTAGTAAATTAACAAAATTATTGCTGATCAAAAAAAAGTGGCACAACCTCCCCTATACAAAGTTACAAAAAGAGAATGATACGTTCAAAATATTTTAAATGTGAAAACACTATAATATAATATTTACAATGGTAATATAATGATGGTTCGATAATTTTTCATTAGAATAGAAAATTAAATAAACGAATGTATGAATGTATAATTTAATAATTCAAAACAATATTTTCAATCTCGATTTGTTAATAACACATGTATTGATAGTTGTCATGTCCTCTAAATAACAAGTAATCTTACGAACAATAGTCGTTTCCGATATTGTTACTTTTGAATCAGAGAACACATGTGCTTATATATTGTGCTTGCTCATCCGGCAGAACACATGTATCATTTTCAAGACAAAGTATTTATGTAAGAGTTCATTAAGATTCACCTTACCGCAGGTGTTTAGGTATAATCTATTTTTTTGCGTTTTGTCTAGTTTAAATTTATTGCCATTACTGTTGGTTGCGAATTCAATTAAAATAAACAGCGATTTGCATGAGAATCTGTTCAGAATTCGTTCTATGCTACAATAAAGAAGTCAACGCCCGAAATTTGACTAATTTATATCATTTAGGAAAAATTACATTGCAAACTTTGTGTGTGATTATTTTATGAGGTATGCTTTATTAAATTTAATATAGTAATCATACTATGAAACAATGGTTTGAAATTATTGTGAGAATATATCAAATTCGATAAAGTCATATAATAATATTTTTTTATGAATCTGTGATGTAACGAGTTCGTTCAACTAAAGCAGCATTTTTGTATATTTATTGCACGTTTACTCATTGGCAACTTGCAATAGATGAAGAAACAGGAATAAATAAGTTATATCCTATAATAAACGCCAAAAATTAGTAGGTTCTTGTATGTAATTTATAAAAAGCATCTTCAAAATGTTTAAAAATGAGTAAATTCATATATTTACTTAAATGCATTATTTTGAATATTCTAAGCATTTATTTAGCCTTTCTCCAACACTTATATTTCGATCGAACGAAGAAGTTTAATAATAATAGTAGAATCTCATATTATTCATTGGACGTAACGTTTTTATTTTTTACTCGAAAATTTTCAATAATAAAATGATCAAGTATTATATTCACAATCCTGATTAAATGCGCCAACGCACATTAGTAAATTGATATTAGCACATTTTTTCAAAACAGGACCTCTCAAAGTCGACCAATTTGAAATTTTTTAAATTTATAGTTAAAAAAAATTCTTAATTCTTGAAACCTTGGGGCAATTGTGGTATTTTCCAACTGAAAAATGTTGTTCACGGTTTCGGTTCCAAAGATTAAATAAACAAAATTAATAGAAGGTAACCACAATAAAAGAAACCACAAGAAGAATGGTCATAATTTCACTCAAGCTCTAAGTTGCACTTAAAAGCTCATAATTTGCAAACATGAGATTTTTTTTGTAAATTTTGTTAGGAGAGTTAAAGTCAATACTATCACCTCGTTTCGGCTTGGCGTGAAGGTCTGGGACACCTTGTATGCATATTATATATTAATTGGTAATCTATTAATTAATACCATGTATGGCCAATTTTTATACAAATTTAAGACAACCAATTCTCGATTGAGATTTATTATTTTTTTTAAATTATAATTTATTTTTTTAATTATAAATTATTAGTTACTTTCACAAAAATAGTAATAAAAAAAATCACAAGCATGCAGATATTTTTTCAGGAGCTTTGAAACAAATTATATATATATATATATATATATATATATATATAAGGGTAATCCTTAATATGGACATTTACGAATTTTCTTGCTCCCAAGGGCTCAAATGGTTCCAAATTGATAAAAAACAATTCTCTGAAAATTTTAGCTCTTAATATTAACTTTTAGATAGGGCGCAATTCAATCAAACTTCGTATGAAAATAGCATGAAAATAAATTTTGAAAATTAAAAAAAATTTTTTTAGGTATAACTTAGCGACAAATGAATTAAAAGTGAAAATTCGTGTTTTGAAAATTCGACGTCCTGCAAAATTTTTGAAAACTTTCAGAGAATTGTTTTTTATCAATTTGAGACCCATTTGAGCCCTTGGGAGCAAGGGTATTCGAAAATGCCCATATTAAGGGCCACCCTAATATGTATGTATATATATATATATATATATATATATATATGCAGATATTTTGTAAAATTTTATTTTATTATACATGATTATAATTGAATTCAGATTAGAAATTATATTTTAATGTATCCAAATTAAATTTTGTTAATCATTTATTAAATTTTAAAACAGAATAAAATATTAGATATTTTTCATGATGCTTATAGATTTTTTATAAAATCAGTAAAATTGCACTTCTGCATTTCTTCAAAATCGTACGATTGTTTGAACTGACTCAAATAAACCGAAAAACCAATTAAACATTTTTGTTTTGTTGCTTCGCGCAGCTTCTGGGAAAAGCATTACAGAAGGTATGCAGATAATGACATATTAAGTGTTATGTGCTTTGTTGATCAACACAACAAGCTCGCGTTCCCAGAATTAAATTTTGTTGACTTATAATTTAGTAAATTGCAATTTCTCGAAATTTTTATGACAAACTGCAGGACTTCTGTTTGATTTATCGAATCCATTTTATTACAGCTGTAAGTCGATTTTTATTATAATTTAAACTGTTGCTCTTAACAATAATCTTGTTTTTGTCTGAATGTATCTCATAAAACTTAAATGATAATCGACCCATTAATCCTCGGATGCCATAAAAATAAAACCATACCCAGCCGAGGCGTACCGCACCGTACGTGCATTGTTAACAAGATCTCAATCGCTTTCCACACGCTGCCTTGTCGCAGCATCGTGCATCGATAAACAATGTAATTATTTTCTAATATAGACATCTTAACTAGTCGGACGACTTGTAAAACTTATCGATAAGAAAACTCCCAAGTTCTATAACATGTTCCTACGATATTTTCAATTAACCCGCGTTCAATTAAGCACAGTCGATAGTACTTTACTTCGCAAAGCACTTATCGAAAAGGATTTCTGGTATCAATAACTTTAATTGTAGGGTAAAGCGAGGCTTAAAGGTCCGCGGGTAAAAAGATCCACTACAATAATCTAAAAAACAAGTACAGTTATGGAATTTTTTAACAACAATATTTGAAAGAAGAGAATGAAAAAGAAAGACAAAAGATGTATAGACAGCCATCACCTTGATTCTTACGACTTCACTATCAGAAAATCCAAAACAAAAGTATTTTCTTTTGTTGTTAGTTTTCTACGTTGTGAGCATTGTTGTTTATTTTGCGAGACCTGAATATAATTTTTAAGTACACGTTTTTTAATTGTTTTATAAGGGGGCGTCCATTAATCACGTGATCGATTTTTTAAGTTTTTGTGGTGACATTCAAAATTACTCCCCCCGCCACCTTTTCTCTATAAACATCACGTGTATTTTTAGTTACGAGAAAGAATGGTAAATTTTTTGATTTTTTTTGAAAATATTTGGATTTTTTTTAAATCAGGTAAAAAATAAATACACGTGGTATGTTATCATACCCTTCTCTCCCCCACGTGATATTTTGTGATTTTATGTCAAACCCCCCCTCCCCCTAAAAATCTCACATGATTAATGGACGCCCTCTAGATGTATTATTAAGTTAGACCTCTATTTACACGTGGCTGGAGCAAAAAGAACCAACTGAACCTTTACCCTAGCAAAAATGGAAATAATAAAAATAATTAATAAAAAAGTGAAATACAGCAAAAAAGCAATTTTACAAGAAATAAATTAAATAAGTAATTGTTCCAATTCTGCTGATGAGTATTTCCGACTAAATACCAGATCAAGGTTATATACAATTTTATCTCTATAAAAATGTATCATAAAATTTATTTTTTGTATTGGTTGAATAATGTAGCTATTATTTTGGAAAATACATTTAAAATTATCCCGCCTATAGAAATAAAAAAACAGTTCAAAAATTTTTGAAAAACAGCTATAAAACACATTTTTACAATTATGAATTAGCTGGGAGTTTCACTGCACATAGTCAAATAGTTGTTTCTTTGATATGTGTTATTTTTTGAGATGTAATTTGTTTGGTTTTCACAATATAATTGTTCAAAGTCAAATTGGACCTTTGTCCCGTCCTACCCAACTCTATTTTTTATATTTTTTATATTTTTTGAAGCACAGATGACTTCAAAAAAGTTTATATAAATATTCAGTTTTTTTAAGTTATTCCTAAAACAAATGCTGTTTTATTATACTATATTTTTTAAAAACTATTTTTTTAAACGTAAATCCATCCTATGTTAAAAAATATTAATATCAAGATCAACTGAGCCGATACAGAGCAATTGAATAGTAATTAATACTAATATAATAATACAAAATTCGTGCGAATCAAAAATCTGTACGTGGCGATGCAATCAAGTACAATTAAGAGCCAATAACAATGGATGCGTGCACGCATTTTATTCATCTCTTCAATAGTACAAAGGCTGGTGTAACTACACAATAACATTTTATTGGAATACTGACATGATTTATATTGGTTTCATTATTAAATTATAGTCGCACAGAACAAAAGCACTGTGCTTTAAGTGGTCTGTCCAATTACAGAGGCAATAAAAATATCAGAAAGCCACTAATTTCAAGTGCAAATTGTTAATTTAATGGAACCACATAAATGATCAAATATTTTAGCACTATTTGTATTATATGAATAATGTAAAGTCTCGGTATATGAAATGTATAATCACAAGACGTCTACCAATGTGTAAAAGAATTTTATTAGTATATAATAGTACATATTGAAATTTCAGATATTTTTGGAATAGCTTATTGGTATCGCATCTCTAGTATAGGGCAGAGCGGGGCACAAATGTGCAATATGACTTTGAGTAATTATATTGTGAAAACCAAACCAATCATATCACAACAAATAACACGTGCCAAACAGTCAACTATTTGACTATGTTCAGTAAAACTCTCAGCTAATTCGAAATGTAGATTGTACATTTCTTTCTTGCTGTGTTTCAAAAATTTGTCGTCAGGTCTTTTTTACCGAATAGGCAGGGTAAAATGATATGGACAGGGAGCACCAGGTCCAATGTCTTATTTTCAATTTTAAAGCCATTTTACGAAATAATATCTACATCATTCAACAAATGCGGAACATAAATTTTATTGGTTATTTTTTTACAGAGATAACACTGTATATAACCTTGAGCTTGTATTTTGTCAGAAATATTCATCAGCAGGGTTGGAATAACTATTTATTTAATTTATCTCTTGTAAACTGCTTTTTTTAAATAAATTTACTTTTTATACAGGTAGAAAAATCTTTAATCAAAAATTATAATCTATCATCTATATATCACTTTCGTATAGTAATAGTGGTGCAATTGCATCATTATTGGTGGAATTGAAATTACTAATTAAAAAAAATTAACTCTAAACGTGATTATATTCCTTTACACTGTCACTTCGTCTATGAGCAGATATTGGTTCCACTCTCATTGTTCATATGCGTCCGAGTCGTTGATTTAGTGAGTTATTGCGCCGGCAATCGTAATTAAACATTGCCGGCGCGTACAACATGAATATTGTTCAACATGTGTCATTAGCCGTACAACAAGCAGCTCGTACTCGAATCGTACGTGATAGGCCTTTATAATTGTCTTATACTGTAGCAGATCTCGAAGTTGACTCTTTTTTGGCAAACGATTAAAGAGATCGACTACCGCGAATAAATTTTCGCGAGGCGCGCCCTCGCTCTGTGTCACGAGGTCGCAGGTTCATGCAAATTCAACGCTATACACAATACGGTAACAGAAGTTCCGATTACATAAAAATGTAGAGCAATTAGCGTATAATGTATGCGTCTTGTATAATACGGTTTTCGAATGTTACGTTTGAACAGCGATCAGAATTTTGGATCCTATAAGCTAAGGTGACCATACGTCCCGGATTGGCCGGAACAGTCCCGATTTTCCGCCTTGCGTCCCGGCTTTTTCTAAACGCAATATTTGTTCTAGTTTTAGGTGTTTTATACCGGATTGTCTCGGATTTTTAAAAATGTTTTGATTGCCAATATATTTTTAAATATAATTCAACTAGAAAATTTGAATCCAAAAAATGTCCATATAAGTTTTTAGCTCACCAACACCCCCCTCCCCCGCTCTTACACGCATTCTAATCGTTCCCGGATTTTATGCAAAAAATTATGGTCACCTTACATAAGCTGATGTGATAATTTGTCTTATAACTACGTCGGTTTTATGAATCGCTACCGAAACAGCTATCTTATCTCTATGTGATTAACAAAAATTTTGTTTAGAGGAGATTTAAGATTTTTTATCCAAATTTTGATTAGAAAAGTTTAGTTGTAGCAGAAATAAAATTGACTATACACACAAAATATAAAATCATATTTTATACGTTTATTAAATAAATCAAACCACTAGTGATCACACACACATGCTTTTAATGTAATATTTATATCATAAAAATATTAAATAATATTTTTTCCGTGTATTAGAAAAATCTAAAAACTAGTGATCACACATGCTTTAGAATTAATATTATTAATAATAATCATAATATCTTCTGATTAAATTATATAATTCATTATATTTATATAATTAAATATCATTAGTCAGGGATGATATTTCCGGCGCCCGGAAGTTAAAAATCGATAGAATCCAGATTAAAAGTCAGCACAATCTTTGAATACTTATTTAAAAAAACTGATTATTTGAATTTTTAACAACTCGATTTTTTTTTACAATTTACTGAACCAAATATTATTTCGAATACTGAAGAACCTATTCCACAAATTACTTAGCCTTATATTAACCCTCAATAGACCGAATTTTTGTTTTGCTTCTAAAAAATCAGTAATCATAAACTCATATATGCAAATGAAAAACAATAAATTCTCATTAACCAATTTTTTTTTTTAGTATTAATGAAATATGTGAAAATCTGGTTACAGCGGCCTATTATAATGTTTGGACTTCTGTATATGAAAATGTTATTTCAGGTTGCAAGGCGTAGTAAAGGTCATAAATATTGATATTGGTTGTCTTGACAATATTATAGAATTAAGATTTGTGGGTCACCTCACAAAAATAGCCATAAATATTTGGTAAAATATCGGAAAATTTGGAATATGACCAAAAAATTAAGGAGGACCCATAGAGGATTAAAATGTTAAATAATATTTTACCCGTAGATTAGAAAAATCATATCACTTGTACAAAAGCTTAGCATTACAATGTAATATAGTTAAAAAAAATTATACAATATTTATATATGTAATTAATTTCATTTAGATAATTTATACCATTGTTCATTAAAGAAAAACATTTCCGTCGCACTGAAGTTTAAAATCAATAGGATCGAATATAAAACTCTTAAATTTGTTTTTAAACGGATTATTTGAATCTTGAGTAACTGTGTGCCTACTGAAGAGCCTTCCCTTGCATGATCATAACATATAGTTTTGAAGATAAAATGTTTTGTTGTTGACTTGTGTATTATCAAATATTACTTTTTATTCGCTATCGTCCATTCTGTAAATTATGTGAATGAGAATAGACGCAAAGCGATATTCGTTTAAAATGCATATTGGCACTTAATAATGCAGTATACATAGTCATTTTAACCGGTTGCAGAATTTCAGTTACAGAAGCTTAAGGTAACCCATAGTTAATAAATATGCTAGGTTACTCGTCCTGCGAAAGAATTTGCTTTTGCTTTTGTTTCTTGTCGATTACCATTTAGCAATTTTTTCCATGCATAACTTCTTGATAAACTCGTTATGAATGTTCCCGGCCTAACATGAAATATGTGTCTTCTTTGAAATTTATTTACGGATAACAAACAAAAGGATTCCAAAAAGCTTTTTATAAAGCGCTCAGATATAAAACATCGTACAGATTAATTTTGCATTTCGACAACGCTACCAAAAACTGGTTTTTGCCAAACCGCAATTATAAACAACTCGGTATTAATTAATTAGGATCACAGTTATAATTCTGTGTCTCATTACATCTGTATTAAATTGATAACGTAATGTTCGTAAGCAGCGTAAGTTCTAAAATATAATAGGGTTGGGCGGGGCAGAAATGTCCAATTTGACTTTCAGCAATTATACTGTAAAAACCAAAGCAACTACAGCACAATAAATAACACATATCAGATAAAGAATTATTTCATGTCCAAAAAAAAATCATCATTGTAGAACTATGATTTTTTAGAGATTTTTCAAAAATTTGTAACACTATCCTTTATGCCCCACAGGCCGAATAAAAAAGAAGAGCCAGAGAGCATATATTATTAAATCCACCATTTTATTTTTGATTTTAAATAGGTTTTAAGGAGGCTATTATAGCTACATAAATAATGTATCAATCGATGCGGTTTAATTAATTGATTGAATAAAAAAATTAAAAAAAAAATTGCCAACTCTTACTACTATCATAAGTCTCTCTTACTATTATAAAATACATATTTCATGAGAACTTCTTTTACAAAGATCATATTCCATACTATGCTCGATCACGAAGTTCCATACTATGCTCGTATGGAACTTCGTCAGAAAAATTTAATATCGGAGCTGAAATAACTATAAATTCAATTTGCTTCTAGTAAAATTGCCTTTTTAACTTATTTTACATTTATGTACTTTTATTTTCTTATTGTTTACACCTTGTCAGTGTAAAGGATTGTGTGGTCTTTTTTACCCCCACCAAATGTAAGTTATTCTAGCTTTTATATTAAAACAAACTGTAGAATTCAATTAAAAATTAATAATACACCGTATAAACAATTAAATAACGTATATTTTAAAAAAAATTCTATTCAGGTATGGTAAACTAAACAACCGTGCTCAAAAAAAAGACTTATAACAAAAACATCTTGGTCCTCTACTTTTATGTAATGTTGTTAAAAAATCCAAATTTTACTTCTTTTTAAGATAATAGTGGACCTTTTCCCCGCTGAGCTTTAAGCTCCGCTCTACCCTATTCCTTAATGATACACTTTTATTTTTTCTTTACAAGTAATTACATCGCACTTATTTTATAATAAGTAAAAATAGCAGGTACTTTGTGATATAGGTAATTGTACAACGCAAGTTAATTACAAATAATAATCCAAACACTTATTACTCGTTAAAAGTATTATTGAATATTAACGATGTTTATAATAATTATCAGATCAATAACACATTCTTAATATATTACACATGCACAACATAATAACAAAAATAGACTCAGTTTTAAAAACTATCCTCACCTTCCAACCGAATCAATTTCCTGCTATCCGAGATATCATTACCCGGATTAGATTTGCGAGAAGGCTATGCTATTAATCCGTTCAGCAATCAGTTTTCCTAATACAAATGAATTTTCTTATAATTTCCTTAATCCAAAAATCTTCTGGTGCACTTCCCACCACTAATGCTGCCGGTGTCGTCGTCAAGCACTGAGAGTTACGTTATCTTTTCTTTTCGTTGGTCAGTTACGTTATTGTCGTATTATCGTTCGAGGTACGCGCACGAGTATATTCTGCGTTTAAAGTGTATACTATTGCGAAACCAAAGAAGTTTCGGACCTTCTTATATATATACACATCCAGAGGTCCTTAGCATTCGACCCCACTCCGGCAGGACAGATGAAGATGAGCAACATCTTCATACTGCCCCACCACGGATAAATCCAACCAACCAACCAACCCCCTTTGTGACAACAGTGATTATTTTAGTGTTTTATGTGTTAATCGGTTCACTACTTTATTTTAAGAAAAATTTGATAAAATTTTGGATTTTTGCCTATTCGAATTATTTTTAATTTAAATTTTTCATTTCATTGTTAAATTTAAATCATATAATACAGATGTGTTTCTTATTTATATAATTTAATTAGATTATTATATCTAACTACTGATCATTTATGAGTATTTATTATGTGAATTATTAAAAATTAGTTGTGATTATTATTTCATAATTCATTGCAGCAGAACCTAAAATTTTTTCTAAATGCTTGAATAAAGTTAATGTTAAAAATAGTTTTAGGATTAACTATTTTTAACATTAACTTTAATCAAGCATTTAGAAGAAATTTTAAGTACCTAGTATTTAGAAGAAATTTTTAATTTATACCAAGCGTGAAATATTTATTAGTATTCGTTCAAGTTGATTATAAACTAATGTAAATAAATTCAGAAGTTTTTTTAATAAATAGAATATTTCTATCAATCATATTGATGATAATATTTACTTCCATAAATAAATAGAGATAGAATAACTGATAAGCAATATATGAATAAATATAAATAATATCAGCTCCGTTTGATTTCATTTGAGTGATTATTATGAAAGGATCAATAGTAATATTTAATAATTGTATTGCAACTATAAATAAAATCTATTTGTAGATTCACTTCATTTGTTATCAATTGCGATTTATAATGAATAAAACTTTGATGTGAATTAGATAAGGACAAATTAGACTAAATAAAAAACAAATTTCTTCGAACTCATCAAAATTATCATTTATTGGTTTTTACATCAAACTGAATTATATTTTTATTAGAAACACTTCTAAATAAAATATAATTAATTTTTATGTTAGATATTACTGGAAAGTAATGGTGAACGGCGAGAATAATAATTAGGCATTCCTAGTCTTCCCATTATTATAAAAAAAATTTTTTATTTTATTTTTCTAAAAATTTGATATTTAGAATATAGAACAAATAAACAATTTCCCTACCCAATTCAAACACTTTCTGAATATTTCTGATATCAGATAAGTTTAAATCCCAAATGTAACTCTGTTGGCTTAGGAGAAATACGGATGAATAATTGAGAAAAACCATTGAGATTTTCCATTTGAATCATGATCTTAACATACAAAATAGGAAAAATACAAATCTGTGTAATAATTAAATAAATTTTAAAAAAATGTAAAATTTAAAATTTCTATTACATATATTCTCTTGAACATAGCTTTTCTGAACTATAATCGAAAAGATATTTTAATATAATTTGGAACATAATTTGTGATTTTTCAGCAAATTTTCTAGATTTTATACTGAAAGCTTGGATTAAATGATTTTTATTCAGATCTAATTATATTGATTATGTTTAAATAATTTAACTTTGTTTATATGGCAACGGGGTGTAAAGGCGGGGACAATCCCGGATTTCACCTTGTGTCCCGGGTTTTTCTAAAAGCACTTTCTGTCACGGAATTAGATCTTTTGTCCTGAGTTTTTGAAAAGTATAGGCCTATTTTGAATCTTTGCTCTTGTTTGATAATAAAATTACAACTACCCATCAAATATCTGAAAATGTTTTGTACAACTAGTATGCTTATATGAAAAAGGCGGGTTAAAATAGCCTCACAGTCATAGTTTTGAACTTTTATTTCCAATTTTACGAAAATTGTCAAAAATTATGAGAATGGCCTTCTTGACTGCCTGGAATACCGTAATATATAATTAAACAAAATTTTATGATAAGATTGAAAGCTGTCGGATTTTTATTGCATTCTTAAACAATGTTTGTTATTTTAAAATCATATTAATTTTTTTAGTATTCACCCCTCCTTCCCGTCGTAACTAAAAATTACCGCCCCGGTTTTGAATTGAAAAAATATGGTCACCTTATGTAAAGGTTGAGCTTATGGACTCGTGTAGATAGTTCGTAACTTCGAAACCCGCTCTGAACAATCTAACATCGTGCGTTGTCCATTTTTCCTTGAATATATAGATCAAAAATATGAGATGTGAAATGTCAATCTCACACTATTCTTCCCTGAATCAAGTTTAAGTTTAACTCCGCTCAAGAACTTGCCATAGGGCAGTACTACCCATTATTATTTATTGTATGACAACTAAAGCTACTGACAATGAGTAAAGAAGAAGAAAAAGTTTATGGTACACAGCCAAAAATTATATACATATTATTCATATACGAAAAAGGTTCTTAAAGACTTATCATAAAACCATACTTGTAGCACTTGATTGCCCGATAAGCAGAGCTCATTAATGTATCATACACATTATTTATTTTGTTAGCAAAATATGAGCAATATTGTTTATATTTCACTATTCACTTCTCAAACTTCTGTTTCCTCATTTTTGGCATCATATTTCAATTTGCTGAGTTTTCCTCTTTTTTCGTAATGCAGTCTAAAATCTGCATTCTTCTTCGCCTTCGTCAATTTTTATTCGAAAAACACTTATTCGACCACATAGGTTTTCTCATTCACTATTTGTAGTACTTCTTTATCTGATGATCTTTTGTCGGTCTGTTTAATCTTCTTCATTTTTCTTCAGCATCACACCTCGAAACATTCGATGTAGTTTTTTCTTTTCTAGAGTCCGTGTCTCTGTTCTGTACAGAGTCATTCTTCAAACGTCGCACTTTATCTATTTGACAAGTTTATTCTAAGTTTGGTCGACATCTTCGTGAAAGCCGCTTTGTCGTTTGCGATTCTTGTGGGGTATCATGTTTTAGTAAATATGCATTTAATAAAAACTATAAAATATATTATATATAATATTATTTATATATAACTTACAACAGAAGAGAAAAAATTCAATAGCTCAATTATAATACCATCAATTATCAACTTACCTTTAATTATTGAACCATTTTGCTACTATATATTCATGTTATAATATATGATAACGGATTGGTATAAAATATTTAAACGCGGCTGCTTCATACGGCAGGCACGTTTATTGGCAATTACTCATATGAGTAGATAATCATTTTAACTACTTAATACGGCCTTTTATTAACCACCAATGGTGAAATTGCATAACAAGTAGCTCTAGATTATTTTTCAACAAACTAGTTTTGTGTATGTATTATTATTAATTTATAAACCTTGATAAATAACGAAATAATTTGTGAACATTCACAACATATTATCCAATGTGAATCATATTTTTGTCAATTATTTTAATAAAATGAAAAATACATAAAATAATAACAAACATGTGCAATATACATATTTAAGAAAAAGATTTAAATGAAGATACAAAATACGCTAGCAGGTATATCTATCTAGCTTAATTATTCAAGTACTTCTTTGCAATTAAGTTTGCCATCGAAAGTATGGCAAAAAGTTTACTAATTTGCACGATAACCATATGTTAAATTTGAATAAAAATCAACACATGAAATTTGATTAAATATAAAGTTTCCAACACCCCACGATAATCGATAAATTTTCTATGAGGTTTCATTTTTTCAAAAACTGTTACTAAAAAAATACTTGAAACATGCGATGATGTTTTGGAAGCTTAGATAACGTAATGTTTTTGTTTATTAAGTATTTGAGAACGTAAGTCATCCACGAGAGAACTTCACACCCACATATTATCAATACATATATTCACGGCAAGAATTCCTATCTTTTTCCTTATGTAAAGTTGCACGATATTTTTTATTTTCGAAATTCACGAAAATATTATCAGGACCATATATTGCATACTATACTGCTTTACTCTTGGAGTCTATAAGTACATAAAGAACATGTATCTTATAAACCAAGATAAATATAATGTAATGTAACAAAATTAAAAAGTAAAAACTTTTACGCCAGATAAATATTTTTTGGGATAAAAAAAATAAAAAAAATATCCCGCCTTCTAGATAATTGATACTAAACTTACCATGCTGGACAGTGCAGAAAAGCTTTTCAAATTGCAAGGGCATGTTAATATTATCTTGAAAAAAATTACATAGCATATTTCAAATTATTTATCTCCGAAGTGCTTACTTGTATATATAAAGTGCCAAGATCACAATAAAAGAATTTAACATATTTCGTGTACAAACGATATAATCCATTATAATATACAAGTAAAATCTACAAAAAATCTCATCAACATATAAAAAAAATATATAAAACGAATTTACATTTATACAAAACTCTTTATCCAAAATTATGCTGAATAATTTTATAATAAGTTATTATATTAAAAAAAATATATATTATTTTTAACAATAAACTAAAATAGTTGTCAAAAACATGGGACTGTATTATTATGATAAATATATGAGCTGTGATTGTTTAGTAAAATAGTTATTGTTTGTTAATATCGATCGTTTACAAAAATGTTATTATAAAATAAAATATAACTGTATGTGTGCATTAATTGACTCATCAGGACAATCTCGAAGTGTTGCGAAGTGACAGCCTTTTAATGCAGAAAATCTCTGGAACAGACCGATAAACAAAAGTGTTTATTTGAGCTTTCTTCATCGTTCGTACAGAAAAAATAGAAATAATAATAAATTATCGACCAATTCACAATACATTTAACGATATATCTTAAAATATTCCTAACGTTATCAATAAAAATGTGTTGAAAAATAAAAAAATGCGCTTCTAGTAAACTAAAAATTACAATAAAAATTAGAATTATCAATAGTTTTACTCATAGTGAAAAATAGAGTGGTGTCCTTCATGGACGACATTCGTAGCGAAAGGGTTAATACAAACAGAACAGTCACAAGAAGACTGAAAATGAAGTTCCAATAGACGATATTCGAGACCATTAGCATTACTATATCTTTGAAAAAAAAAAAACAGAACTAGTAAATCATTCATTGGAGTTACAACTACTATTATATCTGGGCATGATAAATTGTAAATCTATTTATATAATTATTTTCATAAATATTGACAAATGACATTTCACTTTTTTATGTCAACATTTATTTAAATTTATAAACATTGATTTTAATTAGATTTAAACCTATAAACAGTGATTTTGAATATAGCATTTCATCTAATTTGGATATAAATGTTGTATATATCTATATATGTATATGTTTTTGTATTATATTTTTTTAACTATCAATTTTTTTTTTCAAAAATCACAAATCTTTTTTTCTCGAAATTTCCATGAATTTTGACATTTGTCATTTTAGTGTTTTGTTTTTTTTGGTCATTTTCTATCAATTTTTTTTTAAATTTATAAATATTATATATTTATAACTTAGCGACAAATGAATGAGTTTTATTCTTTCATTTGTTCGCTAAATTACATCTAAAAAACATTTTTAAAAATTTTGAAAATTTTTCCATGCTATTTCCATACAAAACTTTGATTGAATTGCGCTCTATCTAAACGTTAATATTAAGAGCTAAAACTTTCAGAGAATTGTTTTTTATCCATTTGAAACCATTTGAGCCCGTGGGAGCAAGAAAATTCGAAAATGACCATTTTAAGGACCACCCTAATATATATATATATATATATATATATATATATATATTTGTGTATGTGTATGTGTGTTTACTTATTTATTTATTCTAAGCAATTTGGTTATACATTCGCCGAATATATGTATTACCAAATTATTTTGTACTTTGAAAAATTATCAAAATTTCAAAACTAATTAGCCAACGGTTAATCACCCAACTTTCTTGTTATATTTATTACAGATATTAATCAATCGTAATTAACCATTAATTTAGTTTTATCTTTAAATTCGCTGAATTAAGTGTTCGCATTTTTAATCCTTTGACACTAACAGAAGTATTCCATTGCATTGTAAAAATGTGCCTGTGCAGGTCATTTCTTAACTGTGATTGACGAATATATTACTTATGGAGAAGTGGCTCAACTTTGCGTTTGATGAGTATACTCGCCATTCATATTAAACTTTGATTATTGGCAATTTAGAATTTAGAAAATATTTTCTCAAATTTCAAAATACTCGAAATATTTTGAGTGAATGCTGGTTACCATAAAATTTAATCCTTAAAAACAACCCCATTCTATTTTACCTTAACATTATGTCTCTGACGGCACAAACTTTGAGCATAATTCACTGAGTGCGCCACAGTTATGATTGAAAACATTTTCTTTGGTTAATAAGTAAAATTGCAACATCCCAAATGCGTTACAATTGTTATAAATAAAAATGTGATAATAGGTGCACATGAAACAATCATAAATTCAATTATTCATTAAAGCAATGTTTGAAAAACATAAAAGGCATCTCAGCACAATGTAATCGTCATTTATTTTGCATTCCCCTTTATTTCGAGTTCCAATGTAAGGCAAAATTTATTAGTATCTTGAACGATAACTAAAGGGAATAACAAAACTTTCCGTTGCTTGTGCTCTTATCGAGTGCAACAGGTTTTACAAAGGATTTCGTAGTTAAATTTACTAATAAATAGATAATCAATTTCATCAATTAATTGGTTCTCTATTACACGATTTTATTCTTACTTCTAATTCTTTTCAATTTCAACTTTCACAATCCAAATTTTATTTTAAATTCACCTCAACCATTTGAATTCTATGTCAGCGCCAGGACTCGATCCGAGGATCGCCGGTACAAAAGCCGAGCACGCATTAAATTTTTTTTTCGAGAATTTATTATATAGATATTTTTTTAAAAATCACAGCAATATTAAAAATCACTTGTACTAGCAACAATTTTTGTATTTATTTTTGAGCACCAATGAGAACTTTAGAGTTTTATGAAATATTATGATGATACTTCTTAACTTAGAAAAGCAATCTAACTTAGAAAGCAATCTAACTTAACTTAGAAAGCAATCTTTCTTATATATTTTTTATTAGAACAGCAATGTCGGAAAGTGCTATTTTCACTTGGAAACACATTTTCTTCTATATTTTCATGTATAAATGGATATGACTGTGCTTGAGCAATTTGATAAGCTCAATTTAGAAAATACTTTTACATTTGCATATAAAAATAATAAAATAATGGGTAGTACTTCTCTAGGGCACGTCCGTGTACTGAATTAAACTCCAACTCGATTCAGGAAGAATAGTGTGAGAGATTTACTATTGCCATTTCACACCGCCGTGCCCAAAATAGGCTATTTTTTGCCTTAATTTATTTTGCATCTATATTTTGAGGTGAAAATTGCTATCACTACTAAATGATATCAAGTTATATAGAGCGAAGGATTCGAATTGACGACGTGCGAACATTTGACTCCGATGCAATATGTTTAACAGCAAATTTCAACAGATATAATATACAAAATTAAATATCTAATAAGAAAAAAAACACAATATCAAAACGATCTCAAATAAGGCAGTCAATATATAATTTTAGATATTGAAAGCCATTATTATTATTTCATACTAGATAAATTAACAAAAAACATAACGTAGGTAAAATTTAAAATAACTGGAACCGATTAAAATTTACAGCGTCAATAAAAGTTTCTCAATTAATTGATATACTTGAGAAAATAATTGAAACTTAGAGGAATAAAACTGTCAATAACAAGTAGAAGCTTACCTTGCTTGTATAAATTATTCCAACTCCATTTTGAATTCTTTACACAAATATAGTTAAATATATTTTAAAAATTATAAAAACATAAACTAATTTAAATGTTTGCTACAACTTTACTATTTTAACTTTTATAATTCAATATGACTATGAAAACTATTCTCTAATATAATTCTTTTATGAGATTTTTGCAAAAAAAATATTATAGTATTATTTTATTGAGGAATTCATCTGGAAATTGATATTTTTAATATACTTCCTAAACAAAAACAAATCCCTTTAAGACCAATAAGTTCAATACCTCGTAACTTACTTTATTTTTTTTTATAAAGTTATTTCACAACTTTTTATGCACGGCATGTGGTTTGATGAACGATGCATGTGCTATTTATCATTTCAGAATAAAAAAATAACTGCGGATTATCCCAATCATATTGCAAATTGAATACAATTTATTTGCAATTTATAAGAACTAATAACACGTATTGGTAATAATAAATTGACATTCGTGGAATTTGAACATCTTCAGCACTGAAAAACAGCATTCAACTGGTGAAATTTTGGAACAAATTACTTTAAACCCTTTAAGGCATTCAAATATAGATAAATTTTCATTAGCATCAGCATAAGCATTTATCATAAAAAATAAATTTAATAATATATTTACTCTAAGCCCTTTAAAATTAGATAAAATCTTCATTAGCATCAGCATTAGCATTAATTAAAAAAAATGAATTTTATGAATAATTTTACTGTTGTTTGTAGTGGTATTTCAATTAATGTTCAGATTAAAGTATTTTAATATAAAATGGATATTTTAATATCAAACTACAATTTCTATATTACATAATACCGTATGTAACTTTTTATATTCTATTGATAAAAAAATTGTAAACAAGCAACAGTTCGAGTGATATAAAATTATAAATACTAGAAAGACATGTTCTTTACATGACCTGATCTTTTTTAATTGAAATTCGATGTTTATTGAATTATTCGGTTAATTTTTCGACCTTGTATTACAGGCTGATGAACCCTCATTTGTATTAATTTCAGTGTTATGTTGCAATAAGGCGAAACGACGCGCATAATATCTCTGATCTTTTCTGTGCAACATATATAAACAGCTGATGCAAACTTAAAAAAAAAAATCAATAAATAATTCAAATTAAAAGTTAATAGTTTAATATTTTAAAATAATCTTGATACAAAAATATAAATAATTACGTTATTTCACAAAACATTACAAACAATATATTACAATCACAAATTGAATTTCAATATATTATTAAGATATTATAAATGCAAGAAGAATATTCTACCAAAAAAGATCTAACTTGAAATTTCTAAATATAAGCAAAATAAAAAATAACCCAAAAACTCAACGAATTTGGCTCATAGAAAATGTTTTAAATCCTAAGAAATGGAATGAATTTAATTTGAATGATTTAAAAAATCACTAGAGAACTGTAACAATGAAAATTTATATATGCATTAAATATTAAATCTAAAACTCTATTTTTTGTGTTTAATTAACCACATTAGTTGATTCAGTTGATTAATCAGATTTATGGAATTAAGAATTAATATTATATTAAAGTGACTATTGGTACGTAATCATCAATAAATATCATTCTGACTATTTTTATTAACTTTTCAAAGAAGTAAATTTGGACTTCAAGTCTTAACGATCATTCTAAAATATTTAATGTCTAAGAAAAGTGCTTAAAATTCATTAAAGTGTGAATCAATGAGCCGTGTCCAAATTTATATAGAAAAAAACTATGTACTATTTATATAGAAAAAAATTAAAAGAGTAAAATTTTATTAAAACAGGTAATAAGTAAAAAATAGACAAGATCAGTGTGAATAGACAAGATGAGTGAACCACGTTAATTCTTTTCGGATATCTTTTAAACTTCGGACAAAAAGGGGGTTTGGAAAAAGGGGTCACTTTCACATAATTTTAATGATATCTCAGTCATAATGATAATAAGCTAATAAGAGAGTTGAATATTAGTACATATAATTTTTTCAATAAGACCTATAAAACAGTGTATAAATTGTTTAAATATCAGGGTGGTGTCGATTCTGTGTAGTAACCCATACCCTTTGTTTTGTTTGAGGGTTTTATACGAAAAAAGGGTAACATATCGAATGGTATAATTATAATTATAATATTTAATTAAAGTTTAAAAAATTGACAGAATATAATATGTAAGATTATTGAGTAAATATTGAAAAATTAATATAGGTCGTTTTTCTATATTTTTGAAGTAACATACGAGTATTGAATTTGAATACTATAATGCATCTTTGCATATGATTGAATTGTTTTTATTTTAGTAGTTTTCTTAATAAAAATGTTGTTAGCATAAACGAGAAAACAAAATATCAATTTAATAACGCTAACAAGGAGAACCTCAGGTTTACTCTTCTAAGATTTTGATGAAACTTGGCATAACGATAGAGATAGAGGATAGATTATAGGTCTATGAGATGCGGTTTAATTATAACATTTGATTAAAGTTTTGGAAAATTGTGAGATATAATATGTGGGATTAATGAGTAAATATTGAAAAATTTAATAAAGGTCGTTTTTCTATATCTCTATGTCTCTTTATCGAACTATTCGTTTACCTTCGACAACATATACAAGATGATATAATTTTGTTTAATTTTCTGAGTACACCTGGTATCGGCCAGCTCTCCCTTTAAGCTACTCTTGATAGAATTATCAATGTGTGCATGAACGCCGCATATTAAAGAAAAGTAAAAGAAATGATAAAACATACGATTCGAGATAAAAAGAACTTTATTTGGCTAATGCACAAATACACTCGTACAAGTTTCCGTGCGATTTTGAAGTTTCGAATACGAGATTAAAGAATTTATTTTCTCTCATTCGGGATTTTCCATGTTCGCAAAGGAATGCGATAGGCTTCGACAGAGTGAAGTGTTCGAACATTTCTTACTTTTTTTAAAAGATTAGCAGTTCACCAATATTTAAATTGATATTATAGATAATGAACAAGTACGATGTACGTTTAACAGTAAACTTCAGCAAATATAAAATACAAAATTATACATCTAATAAGAAAAATAAAAATTTGTATACATTAAAACGGGCGAGGCACAAAGGTCCTATTCGAGTTTGAGCAATAATATTCTAAAAACCCATACCAATTACATTATAACAAATAACAAATATAAGAAAACAACTATTTCATTTAACTAGTTTTGTTTTTTCTGTTTTACACACATTTGTCACCTTGCCCATTTTACCCCATTGACGGGGTAAAGGAGACAAACAGGTCCAATTTTTTAAAATTTGTAATTTTAAAGAAATTCTACAAAAATATAGCTATATTTCAACCAATGCAAAATAAAAATTTCATGAGTACAATTTTTATAGAGATAACGCTGTATATAATGAAGAAATATTCACCAGCAGTGTCAGAATAACTTTTTACTTAATTTAAATCTTGTAAAATATTTTTGAAAAATGCTGTTTTTAACTTAATTTACTTTTTTGTTGTTTACACCTTTGCCAGGTTAAAGTTTCAGTTGATCCTTTTTACCCCACCCACGTGCAAGCTTTTATATGCCATATAAAAAACACTGTTAAATCTCACTTAAAATTAACAATACATTTTACAAAACATCTAAATAATGTATACTTGAAAATTATATTGAGGCCTTGTGAACTAAACAACAGTGCTCACAACCAAAAAACTAACAACGAAACAAAATACTTTTGTTATTAATTTTCAAACATCTTCTGACAGCAACGTCGTAAAAAGCAAAGTGATGGCTGGTTATACGCCTTTTTCCTTTTCCTTTCAAATATTGTTAAAAAAATTCTAACTTTACTTGTTTTTGAGATGGTTGACCATTTTTACCGCGCACCTTTAAGACCCGCTCTATCCTACTATATATTTCCAAAAATATTTTACACCACTAATAATTCAGTTTGCACGCTTCATAATATTTCATTGAGGCGAACCAAAAATTCAATTTATTTGATTATTTTTCCATATAAAAAATATGAAAATCAATAAATATTAGAAAATATTTTTTATTCAAAAAAAGATACCACACTCGGAAGGTGTGGTAATTCCGAAGTTATGTGAATCTCGTTCTCTTCCTCAAACCACAAAATATGTAAATTAACCACACAGTATTTTTGGTAATATGCCGAGCAAAAATAATAAATAATAATGTTATATAAAAGAATAAAAAAATGTGAAAAGAACTTTTTTACTAAGTGAGGCTAAAGTTAATTGAAAAGATTCATTAAAATATATGGTTATTTTTAATATGAAAAATTGAGAACAAGATTCATATGCTATTACAGTTTAGAAAATGTACATACAATAACTCATAATTATTAATTCAATTTGATGATATATTATAAATAGTGCATTTGTATTTTTATAAACCCGTTCGCTAAAAATAGTGACAGATAAATATAGCATAAAAGAATTGCGAAGTTGCATTAAGATCGTACTGAATTAAATGCCCGAGAGAATCATTTTTCTTCTTAGAGCATACAGTTAATAATTTCACAAATTCGATTAAACTACATTCAAAAAGGTTTTGTTGCGTTTATTATATGAGTCAATTGATGCAATCATTGGCGGAATAATATTCATATATATTACACATCGTATAGTATTTCATTAATAACGAAACTGTTGAATTTGAGACAAATTCATTCATAGATGTATATTAGTTTAAATTATTTCGTATAGTTTATATAAAACTACACAACAAAATTAAAAAGAAAAAAGCATATAGATTAACCTAGTTTATAAACCGTAAATCTTAAAAACAAGTAAAGTTAGAATATTTTTAACAATAATTGAAAGTAAAGATGTACAACCTACCTTATAGCTATTAATCTATCCAAGGAAGGAGTACAATTTTTATTTATAGAATAAAATACAATAATTTATTTGCACTCAATTTTTTATTTTGTAAAAAATAGTCAATAGATTTCGGCAGTTGTAAATACATAAAAAAATATTATATTAGTAGCAGCAAACAGAATTTAATTGCTCTACAAGTTCGTTGTGACCAATTCTTAAAAACGTTGCTTTATAGTTGGCAATCCTAATCCTGATGACTTTTCATTGGATACAACAATACCGGCTATTTTCATTTCGAAACATATTACTATCTATATTTTCAAGTGAAAACCTATGTCACTACTGCTTGTGACTGCTTGTACATGAGGAAGTTACCAAACCTGGAACGCCTTTGAAAGACCATAAACCCTAACCACTAATCCACGGGGAAGCCCACATACATAAGATGAAAAAACAATTATATTAAATTAATCCCGAAAAATAAAATTATCTATGGTTGGTATATTTGTATCTGGGCGATTTTGGCACATTTCTCGAAGCTCTATGCAAAAGTCGGTTGATTTATAATATAAGTGATCACATATGAGCAGACGAAGTGTCCAGAGTTGACCAACATTGAGCTGCTCATAGTCCCTTGGTTCAAACGTTATGTAACAAGAGAAGGCTGTTTTTATTTAATTTAATATCATATTTTAGATCTTTAACGAGTTACAAGCCAATTTTGTAGAACTTTTGCTTGATTTGGTTGACCAACTCAGAACTAGTGGGTGCTTTACCACATTCTTACCACGGAGCCGCAGCTACTCTTAGGAAAATTTTTAATGATTTAATACAGACCCTTTCTTTTATCAAGAAAATGTTTATTTTTTCAAAAACTTTTCAAATCGTCAAATTTACTTCAAAATTACTAAAGTTTCCGAGCATATTTGATTTGAATTGTGTAAACCAATCCATTCAAATCACCGCACATATAATGCGACAAACGCTCGGAAATTTTGAATTTTCTGTTATTTGTAGTCAATGCATAATGAAAATGAAATGCTTTAAATAAACTGTCAATTCAAATCAAAATATTCACGTAATACAAATCGCGTTTATTTGCTTTAAATTCTATTCACGATCTGATGAGGCATGCACGACATGTCTGGCTCGTATATAAGTTCATTCACTATTAATGATTAGTAAATATCATTACGTTTTAGACGTAATTGTAGATTTCCGAGTCATTAACGAAATTGAAAGATGAGTCACAACGTTTCGAATAATTATTTGATGTGTATTCGATCAAATTATGATAACAACAATTCTGGAAAAAATAATTATTATTGAACTTGACATGTTATCATGAGAATAAATCAAATGAGGAAATAAAACAACAATTATAATTACCCATTAACACTAGTATGATTAACTTGCACTCCTTTATGAATAAATTAAATTATATAGAACGGTTATACAGTGGTATCTAATATAGCATAAAATGACACAATCATAGTTATTGTTTGTATAATTAAAATCCTTGCAGCTTTGTCAAAATACTCTATACTCCGCTCTTACAAAATACAAATACTATGTAAGAATTTCGCAAGAATTAAAAAATCACAGCATTATTCATACATTTTTTATCAGGCGCGTAGCTACCGCCGAATCTGTCCGACCCAATATACTTTTAATTACAATTTGTCATACTAGGACATTCTGTAATTGATTTGATAATCATATGGCTTTTCAAATAAACTATAACCTTTTGACATCAAATCTACCTGATGTCGCTCTTGGCCGTGACTGGTATCGAACCAGCAAACCCGAGATTAATTTGTGCTCGTCTACGACCGAATTGATTACGCCACCGCTGGGCCCAAGTAAAAATTAGTCAAAACCCTCCAAATTTCTCATCCAGATAGAAACTTTAGGAATTCAAAGTTATAATCTACTATAAATGATTTATGAAAGTTTGCAATTTATCAAGAATATTTAAATGCCTCATAGAAGATACCAAATTGTTTAATCCATACCGATGCCAACCTCATTCAGACAAATAGAAAAGTCGCCTCGAAGATCACCCAATCTCACTTGCCAGAGTATTTCGCCACAAGAATTTTTGAAACACTCATTTTTGGTAAATGGGTGTTCTAACTCATGTATTTTCCTTACAAGAGCAAACTGGCAAATTACAGAAAAAAATCATGCTTTGAAGTGCGGAACCCTGAAATACGTGTTTCATACAAATCGGCGTCTAGTAAACTGCTTGATTATTGCTAACACACCGCCGATCTCTTGAATTTGATCGTACGAATAGATAGCATCATTTATAAATTCATCGCGAATATATAAATAGAGTAAAACTATATGTGCATACATATCTTATGACACCATACTTAGCATTAAATCTGTATCATATATTCCATACAAGTTAATCTTCGTGCAATCATGCATGAAATATTCAGATTTCGCAAACATTTTTAACATCAACTTATTTATGTTCTAATTATTTTTTTAAATTTTTTTGAAAATAATTGTAAACATGAATTGGCGTTTATTTATTATTTGATGAACAAAATATATCTTCAAAAAAAAAACATTTGAAGTCAGTTGTAATATTTTTTTTTTGTATTGACATTATTTTTTCATCATTCCTCATCCTTCTTTAAATTTTTGAACTCATTAAAATTTGTTCCAGAATTTGTATAATATTTATATATTAAGTTTTAATATTATAAAATTTATGAAAATAATTTTTTAACCTGGCCCAAATGGGTATCCAACCCGGAACAAGTAGTTCCTAGACCACGTTTATATCAGATTTTCACTTGAGATTGTAGACATACAATTATACTCTGTTATCTATAGATAGATCTAAAATATCAACTCTATTAAAAATTGTCTAAAACTAGAAGGAACAACAATGGGCTCGAGACAGACGAGCTATCTATAATGTTATAGATTATTATGTTCTACTATAAGTCAAAAATAGTAATGAATAACTAACGAATCAATGCAATATTATTAAAATAAATGACAATAAATAAAATGAAGCAAAATCGCTACTCATACATTTCCAAAACTTTTTAATAAAATAACTTTTATACTGATGACATCTGATTGGATGCTGTTATATAGCCAGTAAAGGGCTATTTTACTTAAAAACATATTGCTTTCTTTATTTTCATTTAAAAACCGATGTCACTACTGCTTGATATCAGACTGTACAAAGTAGGTAGCAAACGCGGAACTTCTGATTAGAGGTCTATAGTTTTAACCACGGATGCAGGGAAAAGCCCAATATTCATAGCCCATAATTATAGCATATATTATTCATTTAGTCTAGACATTCGACACAATTAAACATTTTATGGATAATATATGCTCAACCTGTAAAAATGTTTACGTATGTCAGTTTTTTCAAATTGTAAATGATTAAGCGATCTTGAGGGTTAGTCCGTAGTGTTGACTACAACCTATATAATAAATTTTGGTAATATCTTTTTTATTTTTTTATATGTTTATATATTTGAAGTTTATATGTTTGAACAACCAAAATGTTTTGGTTCTATGAGCTATTGTGATGAATTACTCAAACACTGCGGCGGATTTATAGATGACAACCCAAATAGTTGTCCAATCTTTAATATGATCTATTTCATTATTACAATTTTATTAATCCTGGTGAATTTTTATCGATGCAGCAATGCTGGGTAAGATCAATTTTCACTTGGAAACATATTGCTATTTATATTTCAAGCAATAAGAGAAAACCGATGAGACTTCTACTTGACAACAGACTGCTCGAAGCTAGTATCGAACCTGGGACTTTTGATTCAAATCACATTGCTCTATCCAATCACCTAAGAGCGAGCAAATCTGAGCCCTTGTTAATATTTGAAAAGAATTTTTCTTCGCTTTGAGGTCAGGTGCGGGTCAACATGTGCGAGGTGTAAATAATACAAATCACGTATCAGAAATAACGTGAATCAGGAAACCGACATTCCCGATATTTCAGTGACTGAATGTTTACCTATATGTCGGAATAAATAAATTACTCATTGCGAATTCTTAGGATAGTTCCAACAAAGCATCCATATAATTGCTTTTTGGTAAATACATGTTATCTTGCAGTACGCATAAAGCAAATATTTTCTTGCTTTCGATAATCAGTATAGTGATAGTCGAGATATACTGGAAAATAAAAATATTTCAATAAACTAAATGATTACTAGCAAAAAAACATTACAGGCAGTGTTAAAATTGGTATGAATTGCGTGTAAATAATTACTAAATTGGCACTTTTGTATACCTTAATGTTTGCTTCGAACTGGAATCTCAAAAACGCAAAACGTTCAAAATGAACGAGATGTAATGAGCGAAAAGTACTTAAAATATTTACGCTTGTCCGTTGCATAATTTCGGCGTGTTACCGTTGCAAGTGAAGGGCAGGGCCTTGGCCGTGACATATGTTTATGAAATGTATGCATAAAAACGAAATAATTGCAAAAAAATATACCCGTGATGAAATTTAATAATATGCATGCACTACGAAAATATTCAATTCTGAATACACTTAAAAAATTCTGACTATGGCAATATTAGAAAATTTCATTAATTTCAAAGACGAAAAAATATCGTATGTACTATAGATTGCATTTTCTTTCCTTTTTTAATATTTGCACCTATTCCATACTGAACTTTAGCAAATTTTTGGTCGTGTTTGAAAAATATGTCTAAATCAAATGCCAATCCACATCGATTGGGCGTCCGCGTATTATAATCGTATGAAAAATAACATCGATTAAAATGAATACTGCATATAAATAAAAAGTTATGATCTGATATTTATATAATTTTGTACTTGTTTTAATTGTATATAAAAAATTAGACAATCATAAATTGAGTAAAAATTTAATTTTAATTTTTAATTTCCTGAAAAAATACGAAACTTTCGTTCGTACTGTTCCGTTAGAACGAATTTTGTGAGCCTCGGAATTGTTATAAAATAATTTAGAATTGACATTTAATAGTAGGGTGATCCAAATTTGGTAAAGAGGCTATATACATATTATAAAAATATCTATATTAAATTTCTGATAATATGCAAAATTCATATATGAAAAGGTGGGTCCAAAAAAATGCTTAAGGTGTTTCACCGAAAACTAATCTGATCAGCAGATTATCAACATGAATGTGGTGTTTTTCAACGCATATTCAACATATATATATACATATATATATATATATATATATATATATATATGTGTGTGTGTGTGTGTGTGTGTGTTTGTGTGTGTGTGTTTATGTATATGTGTGTACTATACGTACTTATATCAAAATGATTACTTCATAAATGCTAAGATAGGAAAAATGATTTTCTTTTATGATAAAATTTTAGAAAGCTCAGGATAGCCCATCAGTAAGCTACGGTTAATTTTTGTTGTTGCAGTTCTTTTATTTGTTTATTATCTATGAACAGATAAATATGATTATGATAAATTGATTTAAAATAAATTAAAGCATTGTTTATTAGAGTGCTTAATCTACTATTAGACCGCAGACATGTACCTATGTTGTGTATTTTACTTATATAAATGAAATATATTCTGGAAAACGCAGTAATTTAAAACTTTTCTTTGAAAAGTTTTGGTTTTTTATTATCTGTTTTTTTATTATTTGGTATTTTATTAGAAATTTAAATATATGAGGTTAAAAAGCTTAATTTGTTGAAATTGGTAAAGAATCCGCGAATAGCAGTTCAAAGTGTTTCTTATTACCAGATCGTTCGTATGCATTTGATCATTGTAAAAAACGAATGTAGTTTTATCGGCCTTCGTTTTCAACTACAACTAATTTTATGTTTTTTCAAAGTGAAGAAAACTTTACATGTTTGTTGATCAAAATCAATCTTGAACATGTGCCAAATATCCCTTTATAATTAGGAATAGCGCACAAGTTTCGAACGTTCACGTCGCCCGATCTTAAACTAATGTATAAGAACAATAAAAATACTTCCTTGGTGAGATAAACACAAATCTGGACATTGTTCGAATTCATGAATATGCATATTCTGGACCGACACGAACAGTTCATTTATGTACAAATTATAAAATCGTACAAGACAGACTCCGCGTCGTTTATCACCGGATATTGTCAGTATCTTTTAAAATACGGTAAGTTCCTTTTGTGTTATTTATGAAGGGCATTTGAAAAGAATTTTTTAGCGATGCGATTCGCGTATCATGCTAATGCAGAAATGCCTTTTTTGCTTTAAATATGCGAGTGTTAACAAATAAATCATGCTGCGTAATATGTTTTTATTCTCGGACCAGCAGTCCCTATATAAATTGACAACTAGTTTAAGTACTAAAATATTGCTATCATTTTTCTGCCATCGAGATATATTGATTAAACTTTCAATAAATAATGGAGGTAATAGATAGCATGAATGGAGGTAATATAAGCTTGCGTGAAAAAATCAATTATGCATCCTGCAGAGTCAAAGAAGATGCACAGGGATTACATTATATCATGATGGCTTACCATAAAGGTAACTATAACATGATTAACAAATAATAAATAATATGATGAAAAATAAATTCCAACATGAGAATTCTGAACATTGATATCAATAGCAAATAAATATTTAAGTATGCTATAACTATGTATAAAATAATTCAAGACAACACTGAAGAACAATTCATAAAAATACTGGATCAGTAGTGAACACTTGTTATAAATAAAATATAAATTCGCTTTTGTACATAATTCTTAAATAATAAAATGTGTTAGATATTTTAAACCAATAAAAATTTTGTCTTAATAATATATAAAAAAAATTACACTTATTTTTTATTTATTATTTCAATAATTAATTAATTAATAATATACCAATAATATTTATATTTTATCAGAAATTAAATAATTAATTAAATATTGTCTATAATCTAGATGTGATAAATCAAATCACCCTTTACAAAGTCAATTATTTAAAATTGAAAAATTTTGATTTCCTAGTAATAAAATATAAAATTGTAGAAATAAATGTTTGATAGTGGATCATATTGGATAATATATGCTCATTATATTTTATTATATATGTGGTGCTCTTTAGGCAAATTAAAATTCTGCGGCAAAATACATATTCATCCAGCAATTCGCGAGTATAGAAACATAATATTAGAAATTATATATAACATTTTTAATTCATTCATTGTACTATATGTATATACAAGTAATATGGATTTATTTAAAATATTTTTATATATATATATATATATATATATAAGTTATGACTTAATTAATATAAAATTTATATAACAAAGTTTGTTTATAAGTTTTTTAATACGCCTTTTCAAGAATGGATGTCTTGCGATCTAATCTAGAGGAATTTGTTCCAAAACAATCTGTAAAACAAAATATTTTTAATGATAATAAATAATAATAAATAAATCAATATATTTGTTAAAAAATCAAATGCTTCACAAAACTTTAAATAAAACCATTTAGTTAGTAAAAATTGACGTAAATTTAAAAAATAATGTTAATAAATCCAATTAACAGAAAGCAGGATATCAAGACATTGTGTGAGTTCCATGTTAATTTGAACTAAAATTATAATTTTGTTTAACAAAAATGCGCAATCAGGTATAGAGTGTTAAATTTCTTATAACTTTAACACGTTAGTTCCATGTTAGTGCATAATGCATAAGACAAACTTTGTCCAGTGTGCGAGAGGCCGATTTAGAAAGATTTAATATTTAAATAGGTCATCATGGTTAAGAAGTGTTTAATATGTTTCTTAATAAGAACATATTTACAACAACATAAGAGTTGAAATTAGAATTTGAGTATGCCATTTGCATCAGCAAACAATTTTGCTCAATAGGAATAAAAAACAAAGGATTTTCCGAGATTAAGACATTTACATATCTAAAATGCACAACGATAACTATATCAAATAATGAAATACATGATCTTCTGTTCTGTATATATAAAAATATTTCATAACTAAAATGACGTTCTTTTAACTATTTTGAGAAATATTTTTGTCCCATTTCTTTTCATCTCAAGGCATCCAATTAGTCCAGTAACATAATAACAAATTTTCAAATGTTAGATTATACATTTGTCTACACGTTGCGGCAATCAACTAACATTTGGCAGAAATTAGAAAATTTTAATTATGTAAAGAATAGTTAGGTAATGTACGATATTTTAGAAGGTAATGTACGATATTTTAGAAGGTAATGTACGATATTTTAAAATTTTGTTATGACTTTTTAAGGGGCACAACTAGTGTAACCGCCTAAAAAAAAGGTGATTTTTGGGATTTTATATTAGAAAAATTACTCTATCAATCATTTCAAAATTTAAGGAAAATATTCATACATGTTTTAAGAATACATACTAAAATTTTTGAAGAAAACAATTAAATATTTATAAAAAGGCCCTTAACTGCTGCAGTGATCCCGGCTTTTCTACGTGGATGAAATTAAAAAAAAATCTGGTTAAACTAGATAATATTGTCTGTAAAATGAACTACGATAAAGAAAAAAAATCAAGAATTGACAAAATGACGGCGTTTTTTTTAAAAAAAAGTCGGATTTTACTCAAAATTTTGGTCGTTTTTGGACTGCCAAAATTCGATTTTTGATCCGATCAAAAAAACGATAGTTCATTTTACGGAGAACTATATATAGAACATGTAAAAAAAATTGATAATGATCGGATCATTTGTTTTTGAGTAATCAATGCAGCAAATTCGTAAAATGCTGTTTCGAGAAAAACGCGTTTAAAGATTAAATGATCGTTATACAATATACTACATATATACTCTTTAGATGGCTGTAACTCAAAAACTATTTAAGATATCGATTTAAAATTTTGGTATGTTATTTTTCAAGGTATAACCTATCGAAATATGGAAAAATTGAAAATTCGATTTTTTGAAAATTTCACACTAGTTGTGCCCCTTAAATCGTACAAAAGGGTGTAATCGTGCGCCACTTGGCTAACCTTTTGACACATGCCGCGGTAGATGTCGTCTGTGTCCCAAGGGCCGCGTTCGGGAAGCGCGATGCCGCGCCTCCTCAACTCCTGAACGCACTCGGTCAAATCCATGGCCGCGAGCGGGTCCAGGCTGGCCGCTCGCACACGAGACACCAGATACTCCACATAATGTCCCCTGAACAGACCGCAAGCACCAGAACGAAAACACATGCGGTTAGTAGAAATAATGGTAATAACAATCGAATTCTGAATTTATGGCAGAATTTAGAGACATAATCGAAGGTAAAGATTTTGACTGAGTGCCCTAATTGCTATGTGCCTAATTTCTGTTACTCGTATGATTAAGAACGACGAGTAGTACTATACTACTGTTTTTTTTTTCAAATAATATAATTAGCTTTTTCTTGAGATTCAATATCAATTTATATTATTTAATTATATAAAGTTTGTGGCGAGCATGGGTCACTTAGTAGTGTGTTTGATTAACACGATAGAGATCTTTGGATCGAATCCTGCTAATGACTTAGAATTTATGAAAAAAATATGTGTAGTTAAGTAGAAATTGAATAAAAATTAAGAAAAATAGGAATTACAAAATTCTTATAGCTGAATTGTATCAAGAATAAGAAGAAAAAATATTATTATTTCTTGATAATAAAAAAATAAAAATGAAGGAAAAAATGGAATGAAGATAGAAGTTGAATAGAATTAGAAATTTGATATGAAAAAGCAAGAATTGAAGAAAATAAGAAGAAGAAAAATTAAGAAGAATATAGAATAAGATATATATAAATTGAATATGATATAAAAATTAGAATAGAATGTAAATAAATAAAGATGTTGTAGGTGGCTAAATGCTCACAGTACGCGTGGCCAAGTGAAATTTTAAAAAAAAATTATATGAAGTTGAGCCAATAACTTGGCGTAGCTAAACAAACGAATAGACCGACGTAAACTCATTCTCAAAGTACCAAATTACAAAAAATAAGTATGAATTCTGGTTTCAAAAATTTTCGATAAATGTGGATATTCTTAAATATTGATACTTTTTACTTCAACTAACAATATCTTTATTATACATTTATATTTTTTAGAAACTAATTATACCAATGTTAAATTTTTTTATTTTATTGGTTTCTTCTAATTACCAATGTTACATATATTCGAGATTTTCTTTAAACAAAAAATAGTCTAAAATTCTGCCAGATAAATAGAAGTATTAATTTTGAATATATAAAAAATAACTACGTATGCATAAGCTCAATCTCAACCCTCTGTTAATTTTTAATATGCATTCCGAATAAATTTGATTTAAGACCTGAATCAAACGTTGTTTATACAGTCCACCAGTTTTATCATAAGGCTTTGGTGGCAAACGAATGGCCGCACGTCGGACCAAAGTCTCGAGATCATCACAAGACAATATCGAAATCGGATCGATTGTGTGATGTCTTATTTCGCTACATATATATTCTAAATAGTGCATCCTGAAATTCATTTAATATATTTATTCAGCGAGGGATATCATAAAATAAAACATAACAAATATAAAATAACAATCTCAAAGAAATCTTGCAAAATTAAAAGTATACTGCGTTAACAAAGCGATTTACAAGAACTCGGCTTGCATGGGTTGCACTTTAATAAATTTCCTTTAAGAAAAATGATTTGTTTCATTCCTAATAATATTTTTTAAAATTTTAAAATTCAAAGGTAATAAGGAATCTAAGATTCTAGTGAGTAACCTTGTGGGCTAAAGTAGAGTATAATAACCACAGAACAGCACATAATAATTTGTACAATAATGCATTATATCAAAGATCAACTTCAGTGATTTGAAATTTTTTTTGAATAATTACCACTTCAACAAATTATAACAAAATAATATAACCATTCGCGATGAACGGTATACAAAAGTTTTTTGCATCTCGCATACAATTCTTTCTAATAAATTTATATAGACTTTACCTGCACAAGCCAGCTTGTCCAGGAAGAACATCAGCATTACAAACAGAATCAACTAGACCTCCTGGTGTTTCCTTTTGAAGTTGAACTTGACACTTATCCGGTCCATAAGAATTTTTTGCAACGCCGCCTACTGCTCCATCTTCATCTTTTGGCTGCTCCTTAGCAGGTGGTGGCTCTACATCGTATGGTATGTTGTTTATCTGACGGTATAAAAAAAGGTTATTTCAATGTGAATAAAATAAAAATACAAAAAAATAAAAATATTGAAACTGAAATCGTATGCTTGAAGGCAAGAAAATTATAAGTGTATAGTAAAAGATTTTATTTTAAATATAAGAATTATTTAATCATAACAGATTGGTTGTTAATTTGCTTGAAAAATATCGCTAATTTAACTTATTTATAAAAGAACTTTATAATTACTCTTAAATATCAATGATATATCACGAACTGTTTTCTATAATTTGATCAAACGTAAATGTACAATTATAAAAAAATAATACAATTTATTAGTGATATAAACGTAGAAGCATAAAAGGAGGTTAAATATTACAGATTACTATATTTAGATGTTTTAAACATATTGAGTGTGACACCAAAGAGTTATCTGTGTATTTAAGAATATATAATTAAATAAAAAACATATGAGAAATGTATCACATACATAAAAAAATAAAAATAGTAAAAAATATGTAAAAATGTACCGTGGCTACTGTAGTGTACTGTTGCATGCTACAGTATTTTTTTTTGTAAATAATCGTCTTTATCAAAAGCAATAAGATGGTCTTAAATTTTATATTTTTAATTAGCAAAATCATATCAAGTGTGAAATTCAATTCGAATTCTCCGATTGTGGTATATGCATGTTAATTTGTGAATTTCACATCAGGTGTTCACTAGCTTAATAGATAATATTCAGTACGTTGATATATAAAATAACGTAATAAAAATAATTGCATATAATATATATATATATATATATATATATATATATATGTATATATATAATGGCTAACTTCTGAGTTACAATGATGATATAAAACGCATAATAAAAATAATAACGTAATAAGTTCTTAATCATCTCTAGCAAGCATTTTAGCTCGCTAGAGATAATTAAAAACTTGGCAATTGAGTAAAAAAACACAAATATATAAACCCAATAAATCTATTTATAATATATAGTTGGTTGGTTTTGTACTGAATCCTACCTTTAGAAGCCTCTGAAGCTCATGGGGTTCTTTATCTCGAAGATAGAACAGACAATTCCTCGGATGATGGGCGTGCAAACCCAATTTTCCGCAATAGGCCGAAACTCCACATTTTGCTCCCATAGTAAACGGTTTTCCACAGCCACAGCAAAACTCATATTTACACTGGCTGCATGTAAAATGCATACAACCTCCTCTGGACAAGGCATATCTGAAATTAGATAACAATGAATAATGCCTGAAAAATAAGTTTACCATTCTTACCAGAGTTGACAATAATCATACGTCTCAATAAAACTATTTATGAAGTGGAACTATATTTAGAAGAATTACCTAAATTTGCATTTGGGACAATCGATGCCATGATCCCGCAAGTGCCTCGCCACACCTTCGGCTTGCACATCTGGGTCATTAGCTTCCTTCCATTCCGCAAATTTTTCACAGGTGATTCCTTCGTGTTGTTTCTCCCACTGATGATAAAAAAATTCCATGGAATATTTGAATACAAGTGAAATTAACTGCACTTTGCAGTTTGAGGTCATTAGACCATGTCCATAATAATTTTACAGTTTTCAGTTTGCAAAATAAATATAATAAAATATTTATTTTATATACATTTCCAATGAAAATTATACATTCAATCATTAATGCGAATTCCTTATAAGTGATCGTAAATATTAAATTATATACATTCGGATATTAAACATAATTAACGCTTTTACAATATAACATAATTAAGCAATATATAGTATAAATTAGATTATGTATTTGATTTTCACATTACAAAAAACAGAAACGATTAAGATAAACTTATTCACTAAAAGTTTTGCACTAACATTAGAAAAAAAAGACACACTAATTTCAGGCATCGCATTTACAATTCAGTTAAAGGTTTAAAATTGCATATTTGTACTAAAAACTACACGAAAGAAAGTAACTTCTAGTACGAATGAGACTAAATTTTTCTATTACAAACGTATAACATTCTTCATCATCTCAAACCTTACTTTCGTCAAAGTTTTCGAATAAATATATTTATATCTACGGTATATAAGGCTTCTTATTTCATATCGATGAATATATACCAAATAGTTTGACAATTATTTTGCTTCAGAGGATTGTTTCTGATATAAGGATTATATAAGGTTAAGAAAGCGGAGCTAGTGATACCAAAAAAAAATTGGAACTAAAAACTATGTAAATGAATGTTGATTAATTATGAGCTATAGATGGTAAAAAATTAAAAAAAAAACATACATCTACATGCAGAACTTACAGGTCTTCTACATTGTGCACAAGTAACTGATCTGCAATCTGGGCAAATTAGCCTTTTATGACGCGGATGAGCAAAAAATCCAGAAGAACACTGTAAAGACGTAGTTTCATATATAATATTAGTCCAAATTTCATTCATAGGAAGTGAAAATTTCATTCATAGAAAATGAAACAAGTTTACTAAATATTATAAATAAAATTTTTATATAAGTGTGCCGTACTGACCTTAACACACCATTTGAAGTTAGGATCTTGCATCAAAGTTCTGTCTCTTAGTTTCCTTTGAAATAATTCATGAACTTCGGTATCCAATATACTTTTTAGCAATATGTCTAAATGTGAAAAATAATCTAATATATCATCTTCATCGGTGTTGGTAAGATCTGGGTCCTTGCAAAATGGGCATGTGCAATCTGTGATCGCTCTGTCAGTAATTTGTATCGTGAAGTAATTTTTGGCACATTCCTTACAACATCTATGGACACAACGCAGCATTGAAACCATCTATAAAAATAAAAATAATAAAAAATTATATATATATATATATATATATATATATATATATAATCAAAAAATACATTATTTCAGAAATAATGTTGATCTACAATGTTTTACATTTTTACTTATATAAATGAAAAAATTAACTATCAATAATGCAATTTTAAATTTCCCGTAGGATAGTTATAATAATGAGCCGCAAATCGAAAATGAAAATTTTTGCATATCTTCACGTTTTGAAAGTTTCTGAACATTTTGGCATACCTCAGAAAAAATGGATGCGTGTGTGTATGAGTGTGTGTGTGTATTTTGTGTCCGCATTTTTTTGTTCACGTTTTCGGGCGCACGGATCAACCGATTTGAATGGTTCAGAATTCAAAGTTTTGAGAGAACGGATTTATCCGATTTGAATAATCCAAAAAACATGACTTTAGTTTACCAAGCTAATTGTGCAAAAAATGGCAGTTTTTGAGAAAACTAAGTATCCGATTTGAATGATTCACAAAAATTTCTGCTTGTTTTGACAAAATAATTACAAGAAAAAAATATATTTCAAAATTCTTTTTTTTCTATTTTTTTTTGTGTATCGAAAATAATTCAGATTTTAATTTTAATTCTGGCTAAAGTTCTAAAGCTCACTTATATACTTTAAATAAATAATTTTAACTTTGTAATTCAGTTCATAAAATTCTTATTACGGAAAGTTCCAGCAATTTGCCTTAAGGCACGATGCCATACACAACTAGTTATATTATTCAAAGCAAAAATAACAATACAATAAATACAATATTTTTCGCTATGATATTCATATATTTTAATATTGCATTACAGCACAGATTATAACTTCTATTAGCGTAAATTCAAAAATTTACAATAATAATCTGTTATATTATGCTTAACATAATAGTATAACATCAAACAGGCCATAATTAGTATTCACATAATTAAATTATTTATAAAAATAGCCTTTTAAAATTACTTCTGTAATAAGAAATTTCAAGTATAAAGATGACGGTGGCCAAAACTAACCCAACGGCAAGTACAAAAAATGCACCAAATAAATGCTTCATTCTCAATTGAAATGCTGGTTTTCTTTCCTCTTTATCTAAATCAGCTTTTTTAGTTTGATCTGACTTTCTTAACACGCTGCTAGCCCAGAATTCAAATAATCCTGCAGATTTACAGTTCAATATCAATTCATTAAATCTGTGTTTCAGAGGGAATCCTTTGACCATCAACATTTCAATAGGTAGAGTTATTATATTTTCAGTAAAAGTGAATACTTTTGAATTGCCATCGAGATCTCGATACAAGTCTTGTGTGTAATCTAAATATGATCTGCTAACTGCAATAGCGCGATCACGACCATTTGCCACTCGCATTAGACAAGGATAAATAGTTTTGCAAAATTCATATCTTTCTGTAAAAGCTTTATCTTCTGATACATTATAATATTTGAAATATACCAATGTTTGTTCTTTGAAACTATATACCAATCCAGATTTAATTAAGTCCTTTGCATTATTTAACTGCGGCTCCATCAATGGGGATGAAAATGAATGCATTAAAGCAGTTTGAAATAAAACTCCTACATGTATTGAATAAAATACCCAAATTAACATAAAACTCCTTAAAATACAAAAACGTGGTTCTATACAAGTATTATTAAATAAGGCTATTGCCAAAACTGCAATCAACGAACTCGAAATTGATCGAAATAAAGGAGGTTCTGGCTTGTTTTTAGAAAGTAAATATACTAATAAACATGCTATTGCTATTACTACCACACAAGAAATCATTGTTCGGGGTGTCATTAAAACGAGATAATTCATCCACTTCGAAACTGGCTTGGAAATAGGAACTGTCCAGGCAATCATATCTTGCAGATAGGGCACCGAATGATCAAGATATTTATGCCTTATTTCACTTGGGTACATTGCACCAATTCCAACGTCAGATTCTCTTAAAATTAGTTTTTTAATCAAACCTGTTGATGTGCCATTGGAATAAATGTATCCGAAGTTTTCCGGCTGTTCAAAACTATAAAATTTAACAGTGAGATTCATTTTATGGGCCAATACTTTAATAAGCAAAACTTCATAACCGTTTCTTAAATCGATCTCTGATTCATCATTAACAATTTTATCATTGGAAGATAAAACGTATGGGGGCCATATCACTGTTATAACTCGCAAGGGACAGCCGTGCATATTTCTTGGAATTTTTTCGGGAAACAATACAGTATTCTTTTTGAATTTACCAAAATCACAAGAATCTATCTCTTGAATGTTATTAAAATTAGTTCCGCAATCATTATTTTCATAAGGTAACCATATGAATATATGGACTCTAGGTTTGAATTGTTTTTGTACCAATAATACAAAGTTTATTACGTAGAATTGCCATAAAGTTTCAACGGATGATGTCAAGAAATTTTCCCACTTCTCCGATTCATAAATAATTATTATAAATTTAGCATGAGCATTCCAGGACGAAGTATTTCTTAAATGAAATAAATTATTATCAAGTTCAATTTCCGAACTTACAAGTAAAATGTAACAGTTGGCAGATTCAATAAACTTGCTATTATAATAATTTTTCTCGTTCATCACTTTGACTAAAATATTCCAATATCCTTGACGATGTAACTGTTGCAGAAGTAGGCGATTTGAAGTCCGGGAAACCGAAGACATTTTACTATTATTGTAAGATCCTAATGAGGTCGAATATAATAACACTGAATCGTATGGAAAATATGTTAAACTTATTTCCAGTGCACAATTTGCTACACTAGAGTGCACTTCATATTCGTGAATAGGTTTCTGTAATGTGTAAATAGTGGTAGGAAATAGAACAGCAAGAATGCATAAAAATAATTTGGAATTAACGTCCATGTTTCTTCGAATATGTATATCAATTTTATTACGAAATAAAAAAATGAACTATATGTTTTACTAATGATGATTCAAAGAACAATATAGTTTAATAATGAAAATCTAGCCTTTGAAAAAATGCAATTTAAAATCATGAGTAAGTATATGCAAACAATCTGTCCGTTTTGTAAGAGCATACATTTTAATCGCTGATTGCGTTTTCAAATATCAATATTGATGCACATTAAAATGATTGAAAATATAATTACGGTATGTCAATTTATCGCATTTGAGGATTTTGTGAACAAAGTCTTAAAAATTGTCTTCCAATTTATTTACAAAAGTCGACGACAATGCAATGTATTTTTATAAGAAACTACAGTTTTATTCATTGCAGACCACCAAACGAAAAAAAAGTAGCAAAAACCAAGATTTTAAACAAATTATTGTTTTAAAACTATAGTGAAAATACGTTGATATTAATACATATTATAATTAAATACGTAAACTTATATATAAAAATGGAGCTCTCGATCAAATGATTCGGTAAAACTCGAAAACGGCTAAACCGATTTGGCCAGTCTTAGTCTTGAAAAATTCATGCTAATCAGTAGGTTGTCGGAAAGGTGAGATATTATTTCAAAATCGCGTAGTTTGAATAAAACAATGGACGGTGGCTAATACGTGAAATGTCAAACGTTTTTGACAGATGATGTTCTATTATGTATAATAGGATGTTTTACGTGAATATTATTTAATTATGATTAAATTGTAGTAAATAGTTTTGTTCGTAGTTATATTTATACACAAAAACGTTATTAAACGAGTTACAAGTGTTACTTAGAAACTCAAAGTATCAACTTTTTTGAAATGTTAATATGAAAATGCACTTTATGGCATATTTTTCTCAAACACGGTGCTCGGAAAGATCTCATTTGTATAATTATATACTCATTGGTATTTATAAAACATTTTCTAGGTTATATAATTTTTTATTTATGTTATTTAAATTCAGAAACTAAATTTGGTATCGATCAAAGGGAACCTCGCCCTGCTCTACATATATACTTTTTATTAAATTTACTTTAATTCATAGAATGTTACTTGAAACTTTTCAAAAAGCAGGTCAAAGAAGAAATACTTTATTCATTTTCTTTCTATCTCTCCTCGCAGAAATTTGAAAATTTTATATAAGCTCAATAGTATTATTTACAATTATACACAAAATCCAGAATCCAAAAACTTGAAACGTAATCAATAAGTCAAAAGACCAAGAAAGACTTGGATTGGATTATACAATGTTTTCTATAAAAAGTGTATGAAACTTCCAGTTTGATTGTATTGACAAAATATAGACAAACTAATGGGGTTTATTGTTTTTATAATATTTCATTGTATACAGCATTCAAACAACACATCGTTATACACTTATCATTATTAATAGTATTAATATTTTTGATTCTCTAGAAATTGTTCAGAATATACCTTACTTAGCAAAACAATGTTTGCCGGGTCAGCTAGTTTGTTAATAAAAACGATTGAAAAATTTACACATTTAGATATATTTTATATACGTTTTATATAAAATAATGTTTCTAATTTTCATACTTAATTCATAAAAAAACTATAGGGCATTATTTATGTGGCACACATATTTTATTTTTTAATTGTTCTTAAATATGTAATTAGGATATTATTACAATCATATCCTAAACAATAATATCCCAATACCTGGGCTTCTAAAATGGCTAGTATATTTCAATGATCAAGTTTTGAATAATAATGTTTCTTATTATTCATGCCAATTAGTTATAATTTACCTGGTGCATAGGATATTTTCCGGTGCAGAGTTCGCACTCCTGTTGGAGAAAAGCTATAGCAGCATCCAAAGTCCCACATTCCCTTGAGGCGTACAAGGCCGACTCAGGGTCGAATTTCAGGTCAATCAGGGTAACGGCAAGTTCAGCTTCTGAATAACTTCGAACGAGCCCTTCCGCCAAGAACCTTCTTGCCTGACGCTGATTAAGAATAACAGATTAATAATTTGGTCAAATGAAGCAGAATCTGTTAGAAAAAATGCAGTTTGCCATAGGAATAAATAAGCTATCTTTCATTCAAAATTATTCAATCAAGCACATGCCATTAAACATCTAGTTTTTATTTTGAATAATATTATATAACTATAACTTGTGTTGTGACATTTTTAGAGCAAATGCAGCAAAACGTTTTTTTTTTTTTTGAAAATGTTCCTATTTTTATGAAAAAATATAACCTAAACTTAGTTCTAAGAGCAATATACTTAACAAAGTATTTATTATAAAAATTATATTTCTATCGTATATAACGTAGAATTTTTTATTTGCTCATTTAACTTCTAGTTGCGATTGCTTTACAAAAACTGATATAAAAGATTTTTATTTTCTATCAATATTTGAAATTATTCTATTTGATTTGATTAACTCCAGTTTAGAGTTTACAATAGAAATAAATACAATAAAGTAGTACAATCAGCTTTCATTATCGTATGATTGATTTTTTTTCTAATATTAGGTCTCCTATAAAAATTGCATACACACACCCATATAAAATAATTTTAATTGTCAATAAAAATCATACAGAAAAATTTAAATATACTGGGTCAAAAAAGAACAAAAAGGCATGTGAAAATATTATGCTGTGAATATGTCAAATTTCAGAATTTATAGCAATATTATTTCTAAAATAAATTATTTCACTATCAAAAACCAAATACAAAAGTCTTGATGTTATTTGTACGAAAACAGTTTGTAATATAAGTACACTTGTACAGTAAAAGCATCTACAAAAATGTAGTTATATATAAAATTCATAATTATTTATTATAAATTTATAATTTATATTATAATATTGATATAATACTGGCATGTGCGACTTCGATTGTATAATTTTGTCGAAAAAAGGGTGATTTAATATATGATGTTGAGTTTCAAATGAAAAATATCACAAAATTTATATTTCTTCCACTCCTAATACTACTGACATACATGCATATATACATATATATATATATATATATATATATATATGTGTGTGTGTATATATATATAAAATTTTGGTAATGAGTAAAATACTTGATACTAACTTTGATAAAAAACTGGTAATGAGTAAAATACTTGATACTAACTTTGTCAGTTTAATTTTCTAATTTGCGTTAAGTTCGGTTAAGAAAAGTATATGAAAATACTTGAACGATTTAATATACAGAAATTGATAAATAAATCAAAAATTTAATTATTATGAATGAATTAACAAATCAAAATTATGATTACACCAAATCCAGCTATTCTACTATTAAATGTACTATATTAATATATTATGAGCTAACACTCTCAGAAATCATACCTCCGTGGGTTCGCTATTAATGATAATTTGAGCTGTTTCTAATATGCTTTTCCATTTCTCTTCCTCATTATTGTTATCTATTTTAGAAGGAACAGTGTTTGTTTGACTTTGTGTCTTTGGCGAAGGTTTAGGTAATGGCTCGTCATCTAAAATATCTTCATCGCTAAAACACGATTCTCGAAAATAATTATTTTTCTTTTTATTGTCTGCATTCGATACATTTGTAGGAGATTTGCTAGAACCATCTTTGATAGTTGATGATGTTTGATTTGATGACCCAGAGTCATTATTTATAGCGACAACTGTTTTGGCAGGATCATCCTTGACGACTGTTGTAGGACCTTTGAATGATTTTACGGAAGGCTTAATATCTTGCTTTACAGACCCTAATGACGGCGGACTATTCTTAACAATACTGTTCTTCGTGTCTATTTTCTTTGGTATATTTGTAGCTTTATTATTTTGTGCATTATTTGCAGTCTTTGGAATGCTGTTTGCTTTATTCAACAGGCCTTGTTGCAGTCTTTTTATGTTAGAAGTTGTACCATTTATAGATTTACTTTTATTTCTAAGATTTTCAGTCTGTTTTTGAGGTGCCGTTTTGGATTCCTCATTGTCTGTAATTAATGAATTTGTTGGTTGCTGTTGATTGTTCAAAATAAGTAAAAATTCATCACTTGTATTTTCGGCATTCACTACATTATTTGGAAATTCGTCAATATTTTGTTTCATTTCAGCAACAGTTTCCTCGATATTTTGTACGATATTTTCAACTTGATCAGTTTCATTAACATTTATATTATCTTTATCATTATTTTGAAATTCATCTATATTCTGTTTCATTTCAGCTACAGTGTCATCGATATTTTGCACTATTTGATCGACTGTTTGTGAAGAAGTTATTTTAGAAACTTGTTTATTTTCTTGTAGAATTAATTCTGGGACTACGTTTTCTTCAACTGATTTATTATGACCATTGTCATGCATGTTAGTATTTTTACTACTTGCAATAACTTGGGTCGAAGTATCGGCATCAGAATTTGACTTTTTTTCATTACTTCCGTCTCCTGGATTGAATTCAAATTTTATATCGCTAATTAATACAGTATTAGAATCCAATGTTTCAACAACTTTGTTATTTTTTGGAGAAGAATCCGCTAGATTTTGTTCTGTGGAATTTGATTGCATTACATTTTCGTTTATAGAAGGTTCGTAAATTTGACCAGGTTCTGCATCTAAATGCTCGATTGCTTCGCTGAATTCTTCGTCACTGTTTTGTTCTGTTCGATCAGTTTGGTTTTCGCTTTCTTCTTCTTCTTCTCCGGTTTCTTCTTCTCCATCGTCTGTATAACTTTCTTCTTCAGGATCATACTCTTCTTCACCTTCTTCCAGACTGCTAAAAATTTCAGAACCACTTTCATTTGACCACTCACTTCCTGAATATTCCGTGCTTTCATAGCTCCCTTCCGAGTTACGTTCACCCTCTGATACATAGCTTGCCATATCTGAGGTTATTTCATCTTTCATTTGCTTTATTATCTTTTGCGTATCTTCTACAATCTTTGAAAGATTTTGCTGTTTATTAGATAGAGGACTGGGAACTATGTCTCTATAACCTGATTCGGTATTTATTTGTAAATTTTCAACTGATTTTTCTTTGATTTTTTTATTTTCTTCATTTTTTGTATTAGCATTTTCATTTTCTTCTTCATAATCTTCTTCGGAGTCGGATCCACTATAAAGCTCCCCTTCCGAATCTTCAGAAGTGTTAGATACAATCACTTCGATAATTTTGATACTAGATCTAGAACTTTCTTTCTTTATTTCTTGGGGACTTTGCAAATTATCATTATCTTCGGGTTGAGCAATGTTCACTTCATTACTTTGATCATTATCTTCGGATTGCGTAATGTTCACTTGATTAATTTGCTGATTATCTAAGATTTCCGATTTATTCTGCGCCTTTTCGACAATATTGTCAATTTTAATTTCTGTTGTTAGTGGTGATTTGTCGATAGTATGATCAGGTTCTAGTTTTGAAATTGGACTAGGATTCGAATTCAATTGACTGCTATTATCTGATATTAATGGCTGATTAATATTACCCTTATAGACTTTAGTTTTAGGAATTGAAGATGTTCTCTTAATGGGAATTTTAGATTTTGATCTGAATGCTTTTTTTGGGAAGTTGCTTGAACTATTCGTAGCTTTGATTTGGTCAGTATTAGATGAGGTAACCATATTATTTTTTGATTCTGTTCCGGATGGTATAGCTTGAGATGTTTCTTTATTTAAACCTACATTTACATTCGTTTTTTCCAAAGTTGAATCAGCATTCAGCAATTTTGGTGTTTCCTCCACTTGTTCAATTGTATTTTGAATTTCTTGAATTTCATCTTTTATTATATTATCATCTTCAATTTTTTGGGTATCATCATTATTCTGAACAGTATTAATAGAGCTTTTATTCAAAACTACATTTTCTGATTGATTTTTGTTTCTAAGATTTTCATTATAATTTTCGTTCTCAGTTGTTAAGATAGGAGAAACAATTTGCTGAATTTCAGTATTTTCTATTGGGTGTCTATTATTAGAAATTAATTCCGTTTCAGTATTTTCTATTGGATGTTTATTATTAGAGGGTGGTTGTGATATTGCGGAGTTATTTTCTTTAGATTTACCTTTTTTCTTATTACGTTTCTTTGTGGTATTTATTATATTATTAGAAGTACTTGATGCTAATTTATCTGTAGATTGTGATTTTAATTGTACAGTAGAATTATCAGAAACAGCGCTCAAACCGTTGTCAGTTAGTAATGTTGAAGTACCAACTTCAACTAATTTATCATCATCATCATTTGTTTTTATTGGAATGCTATCCAAATTAATGTTACCCTTATTAACAAGATTTTGGTTATTACTTACATCAATTTCACTTTGAACGTCTGGATTGCTGCGTTTATTAACATCTAAGGTCATTTCTTTATCTAACTGAATTGGAACTTGAACTTGAGTCTTTTCTGAACCGTTAGACATCTTCTCTTGGAAAGGCTTATTTTCAATTTCAATTTCATTCTGAATAGAACTGCTAGTGTCTAAATTATTTGTATCAGTAACCATATTTTCTAAATTGCTATTATTAATTTCTAAGATTTTCTCTTCATTTTCTTGATTTTCAATTGAATCATTTAATTGTTCTTTAATTAAATTTTGATGTTTGTTGTCTTTATTTTCTTGTGTATTCAATAAATTTGTATCTTTTTGAGATATTTGCGACACGATATTTTCTTGTGGTTTTAAAACATTATCGGATTTGTAAGATTGGTTAGCTTCAATGGCGAACAGGGATGCCTGCAGATCATCAAGAATGTTTGGCAGAGTTTTTGTACTAGCATCTTCTTGATCAAATTTTTGTAAAATTTCGAAATTTCGTAACTCACCTTGTTCTGATGCATTATTTTGAGATTTTGCAACGCTTTCGGAGATTATGTTAGGTGCGTTACTCACCGCACGCGCCGAATCTATAGCGGCTTCCGAGGCGAGCATTTCCTTATCTGCATATTCACTGATGAAATCCTTTAGAGACTTTGAATCTGTTCAACATTAAATAAACCATACATATAATAAGAAGAATTAATAATTAATTATGATAAAGAGAAATAAAGTAATATTATAAAATTAATTTTGTAACCACAATACATAAACTGGTTTGGTAACTATAACTTACTTGATTCAACATTTTTCTGTATAGATGCTCGCCCCGGCTCTTCCGTTCTTTCATTGAAATTTCCCAATGCTAATTTATTCAACATATTTGCTTCATCAGTAGCCAAATTATTAACTATCATTGGGGGACTGTTAGCGCTATCGTTTTCGATACCAGCAGGTGGACCCCAGATCCTCATGAGAAATGGCTTCAACTGCGATTTATTTAGTTCCATAAGTGCTGCATCCATATCGCCATGATGAGCAGTTAATGAGGTGACTATATCTTCACGAGTGAAATTACCGCGCGACATTAGATCGGCGTACTAAAAAGTAATTACAATTTATAAAAAAAACATTAAAAACTATATAATAAAAAATAATTTGAGCTGCACTAAGCCATATAACACATATAGTTCCCTTCAAGAACAACTCTACCTTTTTTTGTCTTTGTTCAACGCATTCAGTTACAGCAGCCCACACATTTCCGCGGTGTAACCTCAGAGCTTCCTTCGCCTCATTTGCCGAAATGGTTCCAACTGTGTTTTCACGTCGCTCATGACCGTAATTTGTAGCCAAAGTTCTAACAGTATCAATCATGCTGCTCCAATTAGCTTTTAACCAAGCAACTGGATCAGATCCATCAGAACAATGAGCCAAGGCTGCTTGCAATTCTTCCGCTGTGTATTTATTCTGTTCGGCCTCCTATTGAAACCATAACTTAGTTCTCAGTAAAATATAATTACAGGCAAAAATCTAAGCCTGTTTTAAAGAAGTAACAGTTTTGAAGAACTAATAGTAAGTGTACATTTTATATGTATTTGTTTATCTTTTATGCTATCTGTATTTGTACTCCATTATTAAAATGTCTGTATTGTGATCGCAATAAAAATTATTGTTTCAAAGCAAAACAAATAAATCTTAGTCTTTGCTGATATTAATGTAACAAATACTGAAACTTCTAATAAATGTTGAAGTCATTAAAACTTTTGAGCTACTCCGTAACAGTATTTTTAAACTTACTCGTAACATCCGAACTAATTCCATCCCTTGCGATTTTATGACATCAGCTCGTCTTCTATTAATTAAGTCTTCCAATATACTATCTGGAGGTTGTGATTCAGCTCTAGTTCTTCTTGAACGGTCACTCTAACAAATATATTTTAAATGAGCAAATTTAAATTTTGTTTAAAATATTAATTTCATATTTTACTAACCCGTGAATATCCATCGGCATACGAATACTTTCTTTCCCTATACAGTTCAGGTTTTCTCAAATCAAGGATACTTCTATAATTCCTGGATGAATGATCTTGATATCTGGCGGCTATTGCTCTTTCTGCTATGGCCAAAATCTCATCATCGTATCGAGTAGGCGATAACTCTCTGGGAGGAGTATTTGGTAAACTCTGTAAAAATTACGCTTTAAAAGTATATAAGATATTCAACCAGAAATTGCATGAGATATCAGTACTCGTTAATAATAATTACATGCTTTTAAAAATTCGGGCGTAAAGAAATTAATTTACTAAGTATTTTGCATCAGTTAGATTACCTGTGTATCACTAGAAAAGGATTGCCTGCTTAACGATCTATGTAACGGAGAAGGAGCCTGACTAGATCTTCTAGACATGTGCATAGAATGAGATCTTCTTAAAGCTCTAGGAGTTCTAGAAGACCTATGTTCATCGTCATCTTTTTCTCTTGCAGCAGTGTGCGCTGGTAACTCATCATACGTCTAGAAACATGAATTTTATGTATATTTGCATTTTATGCATATTTTTTTAATAATACCTGTGTAGAAATACTTTGAGGAGGAGGGGAAGTTCCTGTACTTGTTGTTTTCTTGTAATCATTTCGTTGTATCATTATGGATTCTGTTTTGGAATCTAACTTATCGCTAGTAACTAAATCATTTACTATTTTATTAGATGTATTTGCAACTATTTCTCTTGGTGGTGATGTACCGCAGCTAGTAGATATTCGATCTGCTTTTTCAATATGAGTTTTGATGCGACTATTGTCATAAGCATCAGACAAACTATTTTGCACATGCTGCAATCTTGGAGATTCATCCTCGATCTTTTCTTCTTTAAAATCCCCTATAATTAATACCAAAATTTGCTTTTGTCTTATTTGTCAAAATGTTAATCGTGAAACGGTACTCTTCAGAACAATTGTGATTAAATAATATATACAAAAGAGAACTGTTAAAATTATGATATATAAAATCCCACCTTCTTACTTTTGTAACTATACAAGTGATGTAAAAAATACAATATTGTTTAGTTGTACTACACAAGTTTTATTTAAAATTAATATTAAAAAGTAACAAAAGTTTACATGCTCATAAATAAGTCAAATTATATTAAAATTATACAAATCAAATTTAAAATACAAAAGTGAATCACATATATTTAAAATGTATTATTTATAAGTAAGTTCCATTCTCAAAAATGATAAATATTGAAATATGACTTACAACTAATTACTATGTTCAAGAGTAGAAATAATTTGAGAAACTATTCACAAGATAAAGTATAATATTATTATTGTATTATTATGTATATTTTTTTAGATGAACTACAAGAATGCATGCACTTAAATAAATATGTCTGCGAAAAGGTTGATGAATTTGAACTTTTAATTCACTACTAAAAATGAGCTTAAGACTATATTTTATAATTTTAAATAATTAATTCGAAATAATGAATGAACAAATTAAATACTTCAATGTGATGTTTAATATAATTTTTACTCTCTTGCAATATACGTTAGTCGTAGTATTGTATATATACATGAATTTAAGTATGCGCAAAATAAAATCTATACATCAAATATACAATGCACAAGTAAATTTAAGCTGAAAGACATTAATTTATAAATTACGTTCTCTTTTCGTAAAAAATGTTCTGAATTTCAAACCGTTCCACAACTAACGTTCGAAAAACTTTTACGATACATTTGCAAATATCACTCAATTTCGTTTATTAGTAACAGTTCTTTATCACTACTGAACTATCACAACTTCACTTAGTGCCGGGCCAGAAAGATATTTTTCTGTTCCTACCTTTCTTCTTGCCATCGCTGCTATCTTCGCCAGCGCTCGTGATCTTCATCTGCTTTCCGAAATTTTCAGATAGGTCGTCTGGTTTCTTCTGCTTCGGATTTCCCGATGGAGTTTTGCAGCATACGCCACATATTGTTACACCTGCTTCATTAACAAATGTACAGTGCTCACATTCCCAATCGTGATCTGGTGGCGAAGGAGGCGGGCCTAGAGGTGTCATATCGTCTTCGACTTTTTGACTCACGGACTCGTTATCACTGGCCGAACTGACTACTTTTCGAGTTTGAGTATTATTTTTTCGCTGTGATTTTGCTGCATCACTGGCGACTGAAGCTTTCCGTCGGGTTTGACGGATGTCTTCCGAATCATGTTTTCTGGCATTTCTCGATCGTAATGATTCTCTTTCAAGAATTTCGTCATCGATGTCGTCTTCGAAGCTGCTTTGCGTCGTACTATTGCCGCGCGGTCTTCGTCTGGTGATAAAAAACAATAATAAAATACAGCATACTAATTGATATTTTTAACTTCCCGAAGGAGAAGTATGTGTGTGTGTGTGTGTGTGTATGTGAACAGATTTTTTGCAGTAAATCGACGTTTTCTCAAAAACGGCTGGAACGATTTCAAAAATTTAAAAGCCATTCGATGTATCTCGATGAGGACTATTATTTGTCAGTTTTATGCGACGATCGGCCAAGCCGTTTCTTTATAAATCGCAGAAAAGTGAAAAAAATTTCGTCTACGTTTTAGCCCGCAATTCTGAATCGATTTTGAAAATTCAAAAACCGTTCGAAAGATATTGATTGGGAATCGTGCTGATTAGTTTTTGGTACAGATCGGCCGGGCCGTTTTCTTGTAATAAAGTTTAAAAAAAAAAACACGATTTTTATGATTATTTTTTTGGCGGTAAATACCATAGTCTTCTAGATCATACTGAAATATTACGGCCCTACAACAACTCGTTTAGCTTTAAAAATTCGTCAAAGTTTGTAAAAATTAGTATGGTCTTCTTGACTTTTGTCAAAATTAGAACTTTCATCGACTTTTGCGCAAAAACGCCTGAACCGATTTCAAAAATTTAAAAACCATTTGATGTATCTCGATGAGGATTGTCGTTTCTCAGTTTTGTGCGACGATCGGCCAAGTCGTTTCTTTGTAATTTGACAAAAAGTGTTAAACTTTTCGTCCACATTTAAGCTCATTCTACCGAATCGATTTTAAAAAATCAAAAATTGTTCGAAAGATATTAGTTTTGAATGATACTGATTAGTTTCAGGTGAAAATCTACCGAGCCGTTTTCTTGTAATTGTAACTGTTGAAACAAAAATTGAAGCCGATTTTTATGGAACTTTTTTTGGCGATATATATCAATGTCTTATACAACTTATTGAAATATTACACCCTTATTAAAATGTAATTTTAAAAATTCACCAAATTTTAAGAAAATGAGTAGTTTTTTTGACGTTTGTTAAAATTAAAAATAGACGACTTACTTGGTATGACGATAGAGTTCTTGGTTTTATTGAACATACTGAGCCATTAAAGTTCTATGGAAACTGGTTCAATTATAATAATTGTTGATTTTTGAAAATTTACTTTTAGAAAATACTCCGAGTCAAAGTGTTCGTTCGTGTTCAATTATGTGTAATAAATCCACTCGGAATACTTTTAATCATTCATAAATTATTTTATTTTTTATTGATTAAGTCGATTATTCACACATATCGGGAAGTTCATGTAACTTGCCTCAAGGCTAAATACCGAACCAACTAGTTTCTACTTAATCAGATTACAAATTAACACTCTAAAGCTATATAGAATAATTTGTGCTAATTAGAATAATTGAAAAAATAAGATCCTTAAATTAATTAAAGAGATAAAAAATATATGTAAAAGAGAGCAAAATTAAAAACATAACGCATTTATATGAGTTATAATAAATTCAAATCCTTTAAAACAGTAAAGGACTAATTTTACTGCTCATTCAGAATCATTCCTAATGTTAACATATTGTACTTATGTTATGATATCACAATTCTAAATAAGCTAACCGAGAACTAAAACTCTCCCTCCTGTGCCTAGAACCGCGATAGGAAAGACGTTCATCCTGTTCATCATCTGATTCTTCATCGTCCGCCAAAACCATGCCTCCTGGCCCAACGTTGGTGCGTCCTGCACGTCTACTGGTGCGTGATACGTGCGATTTACGGGATTTTAGACTTAATGTTGGGGAAACTGGGCGTGAACTAGAACGTCGACGGGGTAATGTACCTTAAAAAAGAAGAAAGTGATAGATTAAAATAACATAATATGAAATATATTTGTTGAGATGAATATCTCATAAACTCATTATTGAAAAGTTTAATATTTTATCATAACAAGTAACATAAAAGGACTTTTAAAAGCAGCAGTTTCATAAATGAGTAACTATAAAGTTAGGAATTCTGAATGAATATGAAAATGTTGACTATTTTGACAATAGTAACATTTATTATCTATCAATAGTAACATTTATTGTCTATCTTACCATTATTTGGCATGCCAGGCATCATTCCCATTGGATAACCTGGGTACATAGGTTGTCCCCAAGGACCCATCCACATTGGAGCATGCGGATATTCCATTGGATGGTAACCTTGAGGCATCATATTCAAACTTAAGTTACTTCCGCTTAACTGTTGCGGTTGCTGTGGCCACATGCCGTGTTGACAGCCCATACAATTTAATTGGGCTAAAGATTGGGCCTGATTTAGAAAAGACAAAATGAATAATTGTAAAGTAAATAAACGAAAATATTTAGGGATAATTATTAATGGAAAGGAAACATTTAGGGATAATTATTAATCATATTTAAAAAATAATAATAATATTTTTTACTTATGCTCAACTTATTGCTAAAAATGTATTTATTGGTTAATAAGACAATAAATTATAAATCTCTAAAGCAGAATGATTTAATCCACTTTCATATATTATATCAATTTTGGTAAACTACTTAATATAAATGTATTTTTTGTAAAAACGGGCAGAAAGCATTCAAACCTCAATTACTTTATAATTCGATTTCCAAATATATATATATATATATATATATATATATATATATATATACTAGCAAACCCGACGAACTCCGTTTTGCCACCAGATGGTTTCGTGAGAAACATGAAGAAATTTTTGTTTGTTTTATATTTGAAAAGGAAAAATTTGATTTTATTACACAACAGTAATTTATTTCGATTACAAAAATGAAGTGTTTTTTAGTTGAACTTCTCTAAGTAAATTATAGTGAATCCGCAAATTATCCGTTTCATTGAAGTGCTTTTTGGTAAACCACATTTTTTGTTTTTTGGTCTGACGTTAACACAAACAAAGCGGATGGCTTTCCAACTCGTGAACAGGCAACGTATAACTGCCCATGTAAGAAACAATTTTTTTCTAAATAATCTATTTGAAATTTATCCCGTAAACACTAAGCGATTGGCCTTGCGACTTGTTATTGCGAACGCAAGGCGAACTGGAAATTGCAATCGTTTGAAGTCAAACAGAAGACCAGTCGGAATCATTGGTATGTCACCAAATCGTCAGCAATTTTTGATTGAATGGTGAAATTCAGTGCGTGTACATCATTATTCTTTGCGGCAAGAATTGCTCGTTGACTTAACCAAGCATAATTCTGATAACTCTCACTAATGTCATTACTCGAATTTTTAATTACGGTGCGTGAATTTCCAGCAATTTGTATTAAGGCACGATGCCATGCAACACTAATTTTCTTAGCTATAAACGTTGCGGAGCCCGAGACCTTTCCGACGAATGCAAAATTGTCTAAATCGGTTCGTGCGTTCTGGAGTTATTTCGTCAGGAAGGAAAACCCGACTTATTTATATATATATATATATATATATATATATATATATATATATAATTTGGAAATATGAACAAACAACACTCTTTTTGCACTAATTTATTAAATAATAATTTTCACAAACGTTTCGAGACTAGGTTTGTCTCATCATCAGTGTGCTATAATTAAAAAATTTTTTTATTATGGTATTAAAAGAACAACGTGCAGTGAACGACGTGTAATGAAAAACACAACATGCTAATTTAGATTTCCATATTTTAAAAATTTTTTAATTATAACACACTGATGATGAGACAAACCTAGTCTCGAAACGTTTGTGAAAATTATTATTTAATAAATTAGTGCAAAAAGAGTGTTGTTTGTTCATATTTCCAAATTAATATCTATTATCCACTCAGAATACATTTGTAATATATATATATATATATATATATATATATACGAGGTGTGTTCAAAAATTTTTAAATTTCGCGGGTCTGGAGTGTCTGATTGTCAAAATTTTTTTTTATTGTGTTGGTATACATGCCCCTAAAGTATGATGAAATTTTCAGCTATATTCACTGTTTACTTTGTCTGTGGTAGTCGCTAAGGTTCGACGTGTTTTTCTGAGCTCGGCGATTTTTACAATGGAAGAATTGAAAAGTCAAAGAATTTGTATTAAATTTTGCGTAAAAAATGAAATAAAGTGTAACAAAGTGTGTGAAATGTTACAAAAAGCCTATGGTGAGTCTGCTATGAAAAAAACAAGTGTTTACGAGTGGTATAAGCGTTTCCAAGATGGCCGCGAAGACGTTGAAGATGACGAACGCTCCGGTCGACCCAGCACGTCAACAAACGATGAAAATGTGAAAGAAGTGGAAAAAATGGTTATGAATGATCGCCGAATCACAATTAGAGAAGTTGCTGATGAAGTTGGCATATCAATTGGCTCATGTCATAACATTTTTTCAAATGTTTTGGGCATGAAACGAGTGGCAGCAAAATTCATTCCAAAACTGCTAAATTTTGACCAAAAAAGCAATCGCATGAACATCGCTCAAGAGCTGTTAAATGACGTCAACAACGATCCAAGTTTGCTTGAAAGGGTCATAACTGGTGATGAAACATGGGTGTACGGTTATGATGTCGAAACCAAAGCCCAATCGTCCCAATGGAAGAGCCCAGGTGAGCCAAGACCGAAAAAAGCACGTCAAGTTCGATCGAATGTCAAGGTTTTGCTTACTGTTTTCTTTGATTATAACGGCATAGTGCATCAAGAGTTCTTACCACAAGGTCGTACGGTTAATAAGGAGTATTACCTTGAAGTGATGCGACGTTTGCGTGAAGCAATCCGAAAAAAACGCTCCGATTTATGGAAAAACAATTCATGGCTGTTGCACCACGATAACGCACCTGCTCACTCGTCGTTGCTTGTTCGTAATTTTTTGGCCAAAAACAATACCGTAGTAATGCCCCAACCTCCATATTCACCAGATATGGCTCCGTGTGACTTTTTCCTATTCCCAAAGTTGAAGAGACCCATGAAAGGACGGCGATTTTCCTCGATTGAAGAAATAAAGGCCGAATCGCTGAGAGTGCTCAAGGACATATCAAAAAGTGAATATCAAGGGTGCTTCGAAAATTGGAAAAAACGCTGGCATAAGTGTATTATATCTGGGGGGGACTACTTTGAAGGGGACCACATTCATGTAGACGAATAAATAAATATTTTTTTGAAAAAACGAAAATTCCGGATACTTTTTGAACAGACCTCGTATATATATATGTAGATATATATATACACACACACATATATATATATGTATATATATATATATGTGTGTGTGTCTGTGTGTGTGTTTGTTTGTGTGCCATTAGTGAGCTAAAAACGATTGAATTATTTTAATTGTCTTCTATATTTAGAGTATTATATTACTTGTTGCATTTGTGTAAATCCAGAATGAACATGTGGCATTCCGGGTGAAGCCATTCCAGCACGATGCAAATCGAGCACAGAGGCACTCATTCCTCGAATGGATCCAGTTCTGGATCTTGCGCCACTTTGGCTTAACGGCGGCGAAACGTTGCCTCTACTTGTAGGCTAGATTATAAAAAACAGCAGATTTTTATTATAAAATTGTAGCAAAGTTAATACAATTAATACCTAATAACTAATGAATAAACTTCAAATAGCTACAAAAATTATACAAAAGGTTTTAAGTAAATTTACACATGCAGTAAACTAATTACAGATATCATGGCAATTCGAACCTAATACTACTAACAGACTACTTGACCAAAATAGCAACTAACATTTTCTAAGTAACAAAAATGCTTTACAATAACAGTTAAATCAATGTCATTCGCCAAAATTGTACTTAATAATTGAACTACGACACACACTCTAATATTATTCTTATAGAGGGAGTCCCGTAACGCCGGACGGCACCAAAGACCGGACACTCTATTTAACACGTATTATTTAAGCGAGTATAAATCTTTTTATTTCCTAGTCAAAGAATGAAAAGCTTATGAATGCACCAGCTGAGAGAATCGGTGTGGCCCAGCCAAAAGGGTGGATGAATAGTGACTGTTTTTTGCAATATCTAAGAATATTCGTTAAAGACACATATGCAGACTTTCCAGAGCGTGGAGATGGCTACATATGTGATCAATGCAGGTTATTTTGCAATGTCCGGTACTAGGTGCCACTGTCTAAAATCATATTTTTTGAGAGCAAAGTTTGATGGATAGTATTAATTATTTTTTAGCAAAGATTGCGGTTTTGTTAATTTAGTTTGATTTCTAACTTTGTTACCTAACATAAATCATAATTTAATAAACATTTCGTAAAATATTTTTTGATTTATTTATAAATAACTTTAGGCAGTGCTGGATTTACAGTAGGGGCAGTCGGGGCTACTGCCCAGGGCGGCAAATTTTCGGGGGCGGCAAAATTTGAATAATGAGAAAAAATTCTATACCATATAATTAACTCATTTTTTTAATAACACTTTTTATTCAAGAAATATAATTAACAAAACATTATACAAATGTAATGCAAAATTTGGTAATTTGGCAATTTGGCTAATATAAAGATTCGTAATTGAGTTGAAAGTTTAAGAAAAATATGTTCTTCATATCTCGAGCTCTCTTAAGATGACGAATTTGTGCACTTCCAAGCTTAGAGCGACGAAAAAAATTAAAATAGTGACGCATGGCATTATGCCTGTTACTGAAACTTTCCGTACTGAAAATTACATTTTATAAAAAACTTTAAAATTTTTTGAAAAATGATAAAAATTGAATTTAAAAAACCTATTTCGAAATTTTTTGAAAATTATTAACTCTTATTTATTAAATTTAGTAAAATTAAATTTTATTTGAATGATTCGATTCCTATTGATAGTGAGACGATTAGTTATTGACCAAGGCAGGTCCAACTGTTTCGAAAATACGGAGCCAAAATATTAATTCAGTTTTTAAAATTCATTAAATTTTACACGTATAGACAAAATGGAGAACTGATTAATTTTGTGGAAGGCAGGTGTAGCGGTTTCAGTGATCCAATAAAAAAAATTGAAAAAGAAACACTTGGCGGTTAAAAGTAATCATTATTCGTTAATTCAGTTTTTGAGAAACGAAACCTTCAATATCATTCAGAAATAATTTACATGAATGAAGAACTGCTTAAATTTGTAGGAAGCAGGTCTAGCGGTTTTGGTGATACAATAAAAAAATTGAAAGAGAAACATTTAGCGGTCAAAAATGATCATTAGACGTATGAATTTTGTTTACATTTCTATGGGTTCTGTAACATTCTTACACGTTATTCTACGAGGCGGCGCTTGCGCGCTTCTTTATTTTGTCTCTACTCAGCTAATAGACCAAGAGCCAGTGAACCTTTTGAATAACGGTGTTCTTGTAAGGCTAAAAATTTTTGTACAGGTGATTCTTAACGTGCTAAGTACGGAAACGACGGTCTGGCAGGTTTTAGCCCTGCACATCATGGTCGTCCAGGCGTTTGAAAGTGTAAAAAACACCCGAAAACTAAACTTGTTCCTGTAAGGTTCAAATTTTTATACAATGTAATTTACTCATTGAGAAGTTCGAAAATCAATCTGCCAGACCATTTCGACCTGCAAAAGTACCTGCCAGACGAGCCGGAAAGTGAGCAAAAAATGCCCCAAAATAAACTTTGTCCTGTAAAGCTGAAATTTACATATGTGTTTATCTAAGCAATTCTAAAAAGGTCTGTGCAATTGCCAGACCATTCTGGCTAGCATAAGCCCTTGCCAGACGAGGGCAAAAATGCTATGGCGGGAGGCGAGTAATAGGCGTTGCGTGAAAACTTATAGCATATATTCAAACTATATTATGAGAAATTACAAATTATGGTCAAAATAAATTTAATTAGTCACAATAAAATATATATTATCATGAATTAATCATCATTATCAGATATATCGCTAATTAATACTTCATCGTCATAAGATTCGGCATTGCTGACTTATCGTCTATAAAAAAAAAATTAAATATATTAATAATATAATAAATATAAAATATTACAAATTTAAAAATTTTAACATTACCGCCTATGTGTTGATCAGCTCTGTTTGCATCCTCCTCAGCAATACGAGAAGGATGTTGTGATATTATTTCAAAATTTGAAGAAGGAACGGTATCTCCCACAAACTAATTGAAATCAAATATTTTTTCAATCAATATCCAGCCAGTATTTTGAGATTTAAGAATTGTTGGTACTTTTAAATGACTATTTGAAAACTATATCTACTCGTGCAGCATGTGCTGCCGCTAAAATAGACATTATTTTTTCGAAATATTACCGAATGTTTTTGGTATATTTTTTATTGAATGCAGTAAATAAAGTCGATCGAAAACAACAGCATTATACCAAATTGTTTCGTTATCAGTTATATTTGCTTGTAAGACTTCAATCATTGCTGTTCTCGCGGTTTTATAGATAGTTCCATCTGCGTGGCAAAGTGACATTAAAACTAGTTGGTATTCGTATTTTGCCTTGAGGCAAGTTACATGAACTTCCCGACTTAATCAATAAAAAATAAATTAATTTATGAGTGATTAAGAGTATTACGAGTGGATTTATTACACATAATTGAAAACGAACGAACACGTTAACTCGGAGTATTTTCTAAAATCAAATTTTCACAAATCAATAATTTTTATAATTGAACCAGTATTCGTAGGACTTTAATGGTTCAGTATGTTCATTAAGACCATGTACTCTATCGTTATACCAAGTAAATCGTCTAATTTTAATTTTAACAAATGTAAAAATAAAAATTCACAAAGTACTCATACTCATTTTTTCAATCTTTGATGAATTTTTAAAATTAAACTACTTGTCGTAATGCGGTAATATTTCATTAAGTTCTATAAGACCATGATATATATATCCCCAAAAAAAGTTCCATAAAAATCGGCTTAAATTTTGTTTTCAACAGTTAATTACAAGAAAACGGCTCGGTAGATTTTCATCTAAAACTAATCAATATCATTCCCAACTAATATCTTTCGAACAGTTTTTGATTTTTTAAAATCGATTCGGTAGTATGAGCTTAAATGTGGATGAAAAGTTTAACACATTTTTTCAAATTACAAAGAAACGGCAGATCGTAGCACAAAACTGACAAACGATAGTTCTCATCGATGTACATCAAATGGCTTTTGAATTTTTGAAATCGGTTCCGGCGTTTTTGAGCAAACGTCGATAAAAGGTCTAATTTTGACAAATGCCAAAAAAGCGATATTAATTTTTGTAAATTTTGATGAATTTTTAAATCGGTCCAGTCGTTTTTTAGAAAACGTCGATTTACTTACGGAAAAAAATCTGTTCACTTTTTCCAAATTTGGTCTCATTCGATTCAGAATGGCTTGAAACGTCGAGAAAATATAAAATTAACCAATGGGATTTTTTGATGAAAACAAACTTCTTCAGGAAGCTAACAATTGTAATGAGATATGATAAGGTTTTTTGAAGATCAATATTATATTGGATTTATCGCGCCAACAGGCGACCAACCAAATCACGTTGGACACGAATTTCGTGAATTTTATTATTAGCTTTAATAGGTTTCTTTTTTTTCTGAAAATGTGTGAAATTTTTTCTTTAAATCTGTTACCCTCCGTTGAACATTCAGAAATAAATGTTTCTTTCCAACTTTCACCTATTTTCAGAAAATTCAATTGATACTCAATAGAAGCCTGAATTGAAGTATTAATTAGCGATATATCTGATAATGATGATTAATTCATGATAATATATATTTTATTGTGACTAATTAAATTTATTTTGACCATAATTTGTAATTTCTCATAATATAGTTTGAATATATGCTATAAGTTTTCACGCAACGCCTATTACTCGCCTCCCGCCATAGCATTTTTGCCCTCGTCTGGCAAGGGCTTATGCTAGCCAGAATGGTCTGGCAATTGCACAGACCTTTTTAGAATTGCTTAGATAAACACATATGTAAATTTCAGCTTTACAGGACAAAGTTTATTTTGGGGCATTTTTTGCTCACTTTCCGGCTCGTCTGGCAGGTACTTTTGCAGGTCGAAATGGTCTGGCAGATTGATTTTCGAACTTCTCATTGAGTAAATTACATCGTATAAAAATTTGAACCTTACAGGAACAAGTTTAATTTTCGGGTGTTTTTTACACTTTCAAGCGCCTGGACGACCATGATGTGCAGGGCTAAAACCTGCCAGACCGTCGTTTCCGTACTTAGCACGTTAAGAATCACCTGTACAAAATTTTTTAGCCTTACAGGAACACCGTTATTCAAAAGGTTCACTGGCTCTCAGTCTATAAAGCAGAGCGATCACTTTAATTTTTTTTTTAATTTTCAAGTATCAGCAATTTGCCTTAAGGCACACGTCAAGCACCACTATTTATAGTATGTAATGAGTAATACATTTTCTGCAGTCGAATAGTTATTTTAATTTAAGAAAAATGATATATAAAAAATATTTTAAGGAAAAATTCAGGGATAGGGCGGCATTTTTGTCATTGCCCCAGGGCGCCAAATTTCTAAATCCGGCCCTGACTTTAGGTGTCTGCCACTTGGGGACTTCCCCCTACTCTTATTTTTCAACTTATAACATCGTATTATACAACACAATATTTGTAATACCGTGTAAAACAGAAATAAGAGTTTGTGAAATAATTGAAGCCCGAAAAAGTTTTTAGACTCCAAAACATCAAAATTATGTAATTTTAATCCTATACATACGTGCATCATATTTTTTTGATCTAATCCAGAAACGCTTCCGGATCTCATCCGGTTCGCACCTAATGAATCCCAATCATTGAAATTTTCATTCGGAGCAATCTACAGACAGAAATAGGTCAAATGTTAGCATAGCTAAGATCTAAAGACTTAAAATCCAGTTTCTGACCCAACTGCTTTTATAATTAGAGGTTAAAATTAGATCAAAGACCGATTTAAATTTTTTACTTTACAAAAATAGCTTTAACTAATAGGTACGCATGAGCGGCTCGACTATAAATAAAACATGTATAATTATGTATCCTATTTTAGAAAAAGCACACTTGCAACTAATTAAATAGAAATCAAACCGTAAACATCTAACTTTTCAAAATTTTAAATTTTGAAATGACATAAATCCAATTATAGAAATCTTTTTGAACGATTTTTTTTAACAGAGTCATATATAAAATGCTTATTATTTACCGGTGCTTCACTTGGTCTAGAAGCTGTACTCTCTCTTCTAGATGGAGTAAGATTTCTCATGGCTTCCTGGTGCTGCCTATAACGTTCTTGTAATGAACTGAGCCTAGAATCTAATGTCGCGCCTGGAGCTTGCTTAGGCGGCTCTGGTGGTTGTCTCAAATTTGTAGCTTTAGGAAAAACAAATTCCAAATAAAATACTGTCTTATGAACTACTTCTAAGATTAATCATTTTAATTATAATTTATTTTAATTTTACTATTAAGTACTCAGCATAATTTACGTTGTCAATTAATATTATCAAACATACAGTGCTGTCTATCACTAGGAGTCGCCGGCAATGGTCTAGGAGTGCTGCTTATCATTCTTTTCAGTGAACCCATACGATCCAATATTGTTGTTGAATTTTGTTGCGATGAAACCTATAATAATTTTACAAATTATCGCTAAATACAAAAAATCAAATATTATTCATATGTAAATACTACTTATAAAAACACTTAAAGTTAGTTTCATAAAGCTCTATAATTTTTTCAGATAAAATACTAATAAAGATTTAATTCGAGTAAGAGTTGTTATAACTAACAAGGAGAACCTCAGGTTTACTCTTCTGATATTTCGATGAAACTTCGCATGGTCATAGAGTTTATAGTCAAACCGAACACCTTAAAATATTATAGGCCTATGAGAAGTGATTTAATTATAAAAACTAATTAATGCAAAAAATAAACCGCGCGCAATAATCCTTGTAAATATAAATAATCTGTTATAAAATAAATATAAAGAAAATTGAAACTAATTATTATTAATATACATACCTAATTTTAATCCTTTGAAACATTGAAAATAATTATTTAAATAAATTTAGTAAATTTGACATGAGATTATTAGATTATCATTATATTTATTATCATAAACGAAATAATGTTGTTAAATAATTATTATACTACACTATTATACTTTGTTCATAAAAAGATTTTAAACTTTTAAATATTTTGTTAACGTATACAATTGTAATATTCATTCAAAGATCACATGTACCATCGCAATGTCGTAGGAAACCATTATAGGGCAAAAAATTAAGGAATTAAGGGCAAAAAATATGAATATGTGCTTTATCAAATACAGAAGTGAAAACTGAAAATATGACAAAATCTGTACAATTTTTCAAGTATCTCCAACGTACATGCTTTATGGTTTTTGTATATTATAAATATAATAGAGTAAAGTGTATTATAGTGTACTATTTTTGTATATGTTTATGTTTTTGTTTATGATATATTAAGATGTGAATTCATAGGAATGAAGTTATGTGTATAAATCGATAAATAAAAAGTAGAAGATATTTAATATCATCCGAATATATTATAAGCATAAACATATTTATACATTTATCTTATATGTTACTTTAAATTTACAGGGGCATTTAAATAATATTATAAATTGCAAACATAAATCGATTTGTGCACAAATCGCCTTAATAAAGCTGCTATATGTACAATATCGCATACAAAGTAAATTTTAAGCAGGTACAAAGGACATATTGAAATATTTCTAATTGTAAGTGATATTTCACTGCACATTTTTTTAAACATTCTAACGGAGTCTAGCTAATGCAGCAGTGGCGTACCTGGTCTTTTCTGCCGAGCAGCGGACTAGAAGGGGCATGCCTTGACAAGGAACTACCGGGACGCTTATTTCTTCTTGGAGGCGGTACAGGAGCAGCAGCCGATTCACCTTTTGGCGGCAACGGTGGTCGAAACACTGTCTCCGTTGGCTGCAAATAATTCAAATGATCGTTTTATCAAAACCATCTTCAATAAAGTCTTCCAAATCGCTTCATAAGCCATAAATAAATTAATAGACAGTAAATTGTCTGATATACCGAGTCGTTAGATTCTAATCTAAGATTTTATATATTTTGTTGTGAGACAATCATTTTAGGTTTAAACATATCATGTTCATATAATTATATTTTTAAATTTCATTAAATGCATATTTATAAATATTATCAATATTTTATTTATTCAAAATTGCGATGTAAAATTTCTAAAATTAATTATTGAATTTAAACATGTTATTCAATCATGTAAATATTCTAGATTCGGTTTGATAGAAATGTTAACGATTTTAATAAAAAATTAGAATTAAATTGAAACTGATATAAGGAATTAAATATTTTTGTCTATTGAAAAACAAAGTATGCAATTATATTAAACAATATAAGAAAAGCTGCCATAACTATATGTATAGCAGCAATTTTAAATTTGTAGGATAAAACTTCAACGCTTCTAAAAATAACATGAGTATATGTTCAAATTGAAATATAATTAGAACGCAGCTGCCGTGTTTATAGATTTGATGTCTTAATGAGTTGCTAACGAGAATTTTATTATACGGAAACACAATTTATAGCATAATTTGGACATTGCTAGTAATCAAATCAGTTCATTACTCAAAATTAATTTTATTTCTTGAACTCGAGTAGCCGACCTATTTAGATTGCAGCATATATAGAATAAATATATCCTAAAATTAGAATAGCAAAATAGAAGCTGTGGGCTTATTTATAAAATATATAATAGATTGAAGCTCAGCAAATGAAATGCTGTATAACTAATCAAGTCGTGAATTTAAATATAATAAATACCACACACTATATGTCATATATCATAACAAATGCCAAAAATTCTGACTCAAACAAATTCGATGAAATTAGCTTCGAATGAATGTTAAACAAATCATGTAACATGTGTTTTCAAAACTTATAGAAAAACTGATATTAGTACAGCATATATATTAAAATCTCAGTTTAGATTACATAGACAAAAATTCAGCTGAATCCACAAAATCTCTAATGTAAGTCATCAAGTAATCGAAGAAAAATAATACTTTTTAGCAGTAGGTACTAATCGTTGCACAACAAACAGACTTTAAAAATTAAAATTAAAAATTCGTACTAATCGTTACACAACAAATATACATTTAGAATTGAAATTAAAAATACATACTAGCGTGTGAATATTTCAGAACTAGGTAAAAAACACAAAATAAGACTCTAGGATCCATAATTAAAGCGTCGTGGTATGAAAGTATTGATCATTCAGTAAAAAGTTACTAATTGATAATTACGGATATGATAAATAGGATTAAAAATTTGCACTAAAAACTATCAATGAGTAAAAATAAGTAATAATATACCCAATAATGTATAAATTTAATAACCGAAAGAATCATCTAATTGAGATAAACTTAAAATCAATAAAAAAAAATCTACTCGATGGAAAACACTTTTAAATCATATGTTATTAAAATCTATATAGATTTTCTGATAAATAAAGAAGAAAATTAGAAAATCGAATTTAAAGTTTTGTACAATAGTAAATTGATTTGAAATAAAAAAAAATAGTTAACGGAAAAAAGATGAATTGATATATTTTCCCAAAATTAACTTGTTTTAACCATATAATTTAAATGTGTGATAATAAATAATTTACCTTTCGGATATGAGTTTGTCTTTTAGGATGTCTGTGATACATTTCATCGCAGGATAAGCAAAATATCTGATTGGCACACTGCTCACATCGGACGCAGGTTGCGTTATTGCCGCACAAATCGCAGTGCCTTCCATCACCGCGTCTACCTCCATTTTCTTAAATAAATTAAAAAACACAGATATTATAAATTAATATGTATTACTGATCAAATATTTATATATATATATATATATATATACAATATATAGAGTAGAACAGGCCTTCAAGGTCCGCGGGTAAAAAGGTCCACCACCCATATCTCAAAAACAAGTAAAGTTAAAAAAATGTTAACAATGGCTTTTCGAAGTAGTGGGAAAAGATGTATAACCAGTTATCAAATTGATTCTTACGACGTTGTTATCGGAAGATAAATAAACGGCAATGTTTGAAAATCCGCAACAAAAATATTTTCTTTCGTTGATAGTTTTTTTGTTCAGTTTACAAGACCTTTATATAAATTTCATGTATACGTTATTTAATTAATTTATAAGAAGTATTGTAATATTTAGGTTCGATTAAATAGTATTTTTATGTAATCTCTATGAAAGCTCACATGTGGCTGGGGTAAAAATGTCTAACTGAACTTTTACCCTGGCAAACGTGTGAACAACAAAAAATGGTAAATAAATAGGTAAATCAAGGTGAAAGAGGCAATGTTAAAAGAGATATATTAAATAAATAGTTACTCCAACTCTGCTGATGAATATTGCTGGCGAAATACCAGTTCAAGTTTATATACATTGAACAGCTCATATTTTGCATTGGTTGAATGACTATTATAGTAAATCTCTTAAAAATTAAATAGACCGTGATAAATTTGAAAACAGAAATACACTCTACTATGATGAAATAGCTAGGTTTTGATTATTTTAGGCTATAGCTGAGCTTAGTCAGTCTGAACATAGCCAGATGGTTGTTTGCATCACAATATAATTGCTCAAAATCAAATTGGACCTTTGTTCCCCACTATTGCATATGTGGCATATATGTAAAATAAATAAATGATAAAGTGGATAAATTTTGAAACAGCAAAAAAACACATTCTACTATGATGAAATAGCTGAGAGTTATAGTGAACATAGTCAGATAGTTGTTGTATCATAATATAATTGCTCAAAATCAAATTGGACCTTTGTTCCCCACTATTGCATATGTGGCATATATGTAAAATAAATAAATAATAAAGTGGATCATTTTTTGAAAAACAGCAAAAAACACATTCTACTATAATGAAATTGCTGAGGGTTAGTCTGAGTCTGAACATAGTCAGATAGTTGTTGGTATCACAATAAATTGCTCAAAATCAAATTGGACCTTTGTTCCTCACTATTGCTTATGTGACATATATGTAAAATTGTTTTAACCCAGGATAAAGCGTGTAACACTCATTAATCTTTTAAAACATTTTATGATTAAATTCACTTCTCTTCAAATTGCTGATTTTTGAACAATGATTTCAGTAATCAACATGCCCAATAATCAAAAATGACCTAATACAATAACTAAAAGCCATGACAACAAAAAAGTGAAGAACAATCACCAGTGTCTGGTTGAGTCATTCTTGATCATTTTCTTCAACCTTAAGGGATATTTCATATTTTCAAAGTTTAACTATCTAAGAATATGGGTACGAGAAGGTTTTTGAAAATTTGAATTATTTTCAGATATATAGGCATTTTATTGACTCGGTCTCCATACTGGTTTGGCTTCACGCAAAACTTTAAATGCGTTTTTCTCAGAACAGACTTTTTCAGTACTGTTGACACGATTTCTCGAGTTTTAATCGACCGATTCACTTGAAATGTTCAGAGAGTCTTGTTTATAGACCTATCTATAGCCCGAACTAGGATTATCCCCAAATTCCAATATCTACTATTTTTTAAAAATTCGAGAAACTCAAAAAACAGTAAAAAAATACCTTTTTTTCAAACAGTAGCCAATTTGCAGAAAAATATTTTTTTTACTCATCGCTAATTCGGGCGATTGCGACATCATTGTTGATTAATAATTTTTTTATTTTTTACATTTCTGATGGCTAGGAGAGCTGAAATCATGTTAAAACTGAGGTGCCAATTTTTTGAGACTACCCACTTCATCAGCTGCCAGTTTTTACAATTTTTAACTTTTTCATTTTTTAATTTTTGTTTTGTATTTTAATAATATTAATAAACAAGTGGTAAAAAAATGGATAGTGAAAACATTCAATGCTTTCTTTTACGACACTTCAAAAATGACCTAAAATGCATCGCTCTACACTAGAATACCCCCTTAAATAGAATAACTGCTCAGACACTAAGACTTAAGAAAGTTTTCAATCTTAATATTTATTAGATAAAATACGAAAATCTAAAATTACAATGACAAATATAAAACAATTGGGTTTTTCGAAATTTGTACTTACCATGATTTTTAGCAGGCAAAGGGGGCGGTCCAGAATTTATGTATTGCGTTGCGGACGGAGGACATTCAATGACCTCATATTCTGGATCAGGGGGGGTCGGAGAATCTGACCGGAAGCGTAAAAATCCGTTACCGTTGAAACGGCTGTCATCACGCGGCGACGGCGGCGGAGGGGGCACTGGACCACCTCTACCGCTTTTCGACTAAAGTACCAAAATAAATAAATATATTTAACTTTATATTACGATCATGTATATAAGTAATAATTTTCATTGAAAGGAATATATATTACAAAATATTTGAGTGTAGAACTCTGAAATATTAATCAATCATGAACGCCAGATGTATAATAATATAAATATTTATATTTCAAAATAACTGCGAGTTTAAATTTTGTATCTAGTTCACATTTGCAAAAAATTTGTTGAGTGTTATAAGATCAAGTTTAAAATAACTCCATTTAAAAACTCTTACGATACGGCACTCTTTACCAAACACTGTTCTTAATTACTATCTTTCTATATTACGAGGACATTGAGAAATTCTTGTTGACATGTAGTGTATGGCTTGTTTTTGGTGGGCAACCCAATAGTTGTCCTATCCAATTGTGACTAATAACTCATGCGATAATACTTTTTAACTTTTTATAATTTAATATGCACCTATACAAGCGAAAGACAATTATCACTTGAGATTATATTTAAGATCTTTCTACTTCAAGTGGCAATGTCAACAAAGTCGAGATTGGCCGAGGGTGGGATCGAACGCCGGATTTGTTTGTGCTAGCCCACGTCCTTACTTTTAATAAAATAATCATTTTGTTTTTCATTTTAAAAACTATTTTATGATAGGGGTTTAACTAATAAAATCATCTAGACTTACCATCCATTCTGGCATGGAACGTCCTGTCCTCATTCTGTTACTAGCATTAGTTATTGTTATCGGACGCCATTTTTCACTCCCGTTAGCATTCTACCAATAACAAAAACAATTGAGAAGTTACACAAATTATATTCACTTTTCATCAAAATTTCTAAGTAATAAGCATTCATTTCGGGTATTTTTAAGTATCCAAGTCAGAACATCAACGCAGGTGCAATATATAATAACTTTATTTACCAATATTCTAATAGATACCAAAATCAGTTATTGATTTTAAAAAACAAAAATCAACAGTAATTAAGCATACCTATTTGCAGATTAATAAAAATGTATTTGAGTATTTAATATATTTGTGTCAATTATTATAAAATTTATTATTACTTATAACTATTTCAATGAAAGCAGAATCTAAATTCAAATAACTAGTGCTTTTTGCCCATAAACATTTTCAACACAGTTTTAAATATTGATTTAAACACTATTTATTATAGATAGAATACATAATACCACTTCAAAATATAAATTTTAGGATATTATGTTACATGTATACACTTAATAATAAATAAAAACACGTTCGAAAACAAGAAAACTGTATCCTGAATTTTGTTACAATACACTTTCACTACCGGGCTCGTTCGCCTGAATACAATTTTCTAAACCCACCAGGATCTATTATTAACCGCAACCACTGCACAATATGGTGAGATTTAAACTACACTATAATAAATTGACCTGAATTCCAGACAACCCATAATAAATCTTTCAACGTTATAAATATATTTAGGGATCAAAAATAGATACTAACATTCATGTTTTATTATTATCTTGATGCAAGCAAAGCTAAATGCAAGCTTTAGTTTGTAAGAGTTTTTCTTTGCGTTGAAGTAATGTTTTTTCGACACAACAATTGCACAATATGACACAATATTTTAAACCAATTACGGAAATAAAACATGGCGTCTGAAAATGTCAACGACGCCTGCAGAACTGATCCAGGCGGGCCGCGCATCAGGAAGAGAACGACCAGATTAGATAGTACAGGGCCTTGATTAAATATAATAGACTTTAACTTTGCGTTTTAAATTGCATATTTAAATACTTTTTTGTTATATTCACTCCGTTTTCGAGTTTAATGATGCAAATTATCGACATTTCTAAAGAATATATATTATATTTTCACTTTGCGAATTGTAATTCTATCATAATATCAATGAAAATAAATAACTTAAATAAATAGTAACGTAATACAAAAACTCTAAATAATTAATAATTAATAATAATTATTAATTTATTTCTAGTAAAAACGGTCCTAAAAACATCGCGTATATATAAAATTTTATCATAATTTTCTAGTTTTGTTTAAAATACTTTCACGATGTTAAAAATAATGATTTTAAAGTTTAAATATTCTTACATGATAACTATTTAATAATTCAATTTTTTTTTAATTTAAAATAATAAACAGTTTAATAAAGGACCACACTAAAAGAAAAAATAACGCATGCGTAAGAGATCCGCCATGATGATCTAAAAGCGGAAATCTCGGCAGTTTGGTAAAATGCCAATAATTACTAAAATTCTATACTGGTCTATAAATATTTTAAAATATGGTATATTTAATCATTTGTATAAATAATTAGATAAGTATTTGCTTGAACTTTTGGTTTCAATAAAATTTAAATATACAAGGATAAATGCATAAGTAATTGAAACCAATAAGTAATATTAAAAATAATTATTTTTACTGAATTTATCTATCAAATAATTTAACATAAATAAATTAAAATTAATATTTAATAAAACATTACATGTTTTTCGTAACATTGTAACACCACGCTCATATGATTTCACATCAAGTGATTTTTACATCACTAAAATGAAATCTAATTTTAGCAAAAAAATATTTATAATTTACTAGTTAAAAATACTAAGTGTATCACATTTTGAATAAACATGAAATATATCTAGAATGAGACCAGACATTTATTGATTTTTGACTCCAAAAATTATAATTTTCAGCAGAAATGATCGCACTGTATGCAGTTGCACAAAATTTAAGCCAAGTTTTTAATACTCGTGGCTATACAACCAATGTTACATTATAAAAAATAGAATATTTACCCCTAAATATCTTACGTGTACCAGCTACAATTTTAAACCAGTCACATTATAATATTATTTATTTTCAAGCGATTACACTCTATCCAACCGCCGACTTCATTTTATTAATTATAAAATAATGTTCGAACAAGATAACACAGGATACCAGATCCATAGCTTGCAATACTATTTCTGAGAAATTTTAGTACGAAATTTTCCGTTGCCGAGGCGATAAGCGGGCTTTACAATCAAAATTATATTTTTCATGAAAATTACATTTGCTGACGCTAACACCCCGAAGACCGCACCAAAAATCGTACTTTATATGTGGAAACCACACCAAAAATTGGCTATTCCTAGATAGTTCCAGATAAACATATCGTGTGCCCACATGCGTTGTGACTGCATGTTAAGTAATACCGCGTTGGCCAAAGGCTGGATCGAAGTTGGGGTCTCATTGTGAGACACAAACGGAATCCACAGGACCTTCCTATCATATATGATCACTTCTGAAGATTGAAACTTGTACTGAAATATATTTCAAGATTAATACCTCAAGGTTCTAACAAAACATCGACTGCCCATCATCATCGAGTTTATGAGCCCAGGAGTGGAAAAAAGTACAATTTCTATAGTTAACAACCACAGTCATGTCATATGACTGGCACAGATTCAATTCAGAATGATCATTTGGTATGATAGAAGGTTTTCATATAGAATTAAAGCAAAACAAAACGTATTCAATGACTAAGCTTTTCTAAGTAGAAAAAACGTTTTTAAAAAGATTTAAAAAAAAATTGGTTCACTTTGATAATAAGAAGTCAATATCTGGAGTTCTTGTTAAAAACAAAAATAAATTTTCATAAGAGAAGATTTAATTAAGAAATTAAATAATTCTTAAAACATTTTTTAAAAACTGTTAAGATTTTTGTGCATAATTCAAAGCCTATTAGGCGCATACAGACTTAAATTCAAATCAGCACAAATATAATTATATACAATTGTTAATCGTCTAAAATTCTTGCATTATATACAATAATAAAATAAAATAATTGTATAAATATAGATATATTACATAATATTAAATAATAAATTTAAATTTTTAAGTACTAATATTAACAATGTTAGAATTGATTTACAGGTTCACCAGCCAGTAATGGAATGTAATACTATTTCATTATCTAACAAAAAAATTGCACATTAAAACTATAAAATATCTTAAATTAATAATTAGTTTTATATTTCTTAAGTTCTACCATTATAACATGTATATTTGTAAGTTGTGTTCTTGCATTTGGCGTAAGCAATTTATGAAATCGATGATAATACTGCACTAAACTTGTGAGAGCCAATTGCAATAAAGTTGATCCAGTAACCAAATTTGGAAAAGATAATAAAATTTCTCTATTCAATTCTTCCAAGCTTTTCTTCCAATTAGCCGAAAATGTTGTCACTAAAGCCAAAGATTTTCTTTCTTGCTTTTTAACTTCTTCAGTTTGTCCCTTCTCTAGAAGAATTTCTCCTTCTTTAACAAATTGCATAATTCCACCAAAGTGTGGACTCAATATTTCTTCAACGTACTCAGTACTCCTAGCATTCAATTGTTCTCGGAAACTTTCTGCTTCTTTAGAATTATCTCGTGTACGTTCCATTAATATTCCTAAATTGCAATATTCACATCTTATTTCACAGTTATTTTAAATATTCACAAATATAAAAATGATAACTTTCATATAATTTTTATAAATATCTGATCTGATCAACACAAATTACTATTTTTAGCTATTAGTTCAGTACATTTCATCAGCAAAAGATATGATAAAGATATAATAAAATTTTGACATAAATCCGATTAAACTTTTGCTCAAAAAGCCCAATGATTCCACAGAAATTTTAATTTTCTTATTATTAGGATATGCAAAAAAGAACAAACGTGCTATTAAGTTAATAAACTTACCTAAAACCATATCATAATTATTAATAAGATAGATCAGTTGTTCTTTCCTTTGAGGAAATATTGCAGCCATTCGCAAAATAAAACATTCAACTTCAGTCTGTAACTCGGCCAGTAGTCTGTTTACCAGTTCATTAGGAAAATGTTCACTAATTCCAACAATTGCAGCAGAAAATTCTGCATAGCGTCTAGTTATCTAAAATTACATATTGAATTTATATTGGATTTAAAAATAGAAAAATATTTAAATAAAATCTATCATACATAATGAGGCCCCATCTCTTTATTAAATTTTGTTGGATCACAATCTCGAATACTTTGAATGTTTAATTGAAATATGTGTTCAAATCTTGGCCATATTGCCGACTGCAAAGAATCCCAGTACCTAAAATATTATAAAAACTTACAAATGTTTATTACCATCTAAATTTCATATTAAACAAATCTATTAAACAAAGCAATCTGTATCAAATGTAAGCAAAAATAAGATGTACATAAATGATATAGATATAAATTTATAGACAAACAAAATTTGTATATATATATATATATATATATATATATATATATATATACAAAGTTTCATATATATTTATATACCATATTATTACTTACATATCTAAAGCCGGTACACATCGTTTATGGCACATGAGTTGATACCTCAATATGAGATGTACACAAAGAAACAACGCTATGGAATCATAGCACTCTTGAACAAAAGTTTCTAAATTTTTCTATTAAAAATAAAAAATCCATTATGGAGTGCCCAAATTAGAATATTTCATGTAAAGGTATACATACTATTAATAGAGTAAGAGTTTTTCCTAATATTTGATTAAAGAGATCTTGTGCCTGTGTTCCTCTAACTTTAAAAAGTTCAGTTAGAAATAAATACTCTCTACAGGCATTGTCAACAAGAGCATATTGCAGACTTCGAAACAGTGCTTCATATGGATACTGAAAAAAGTGATTTAATTTTTTGTAATGTATATAATTTTTGATCTGTAAAACTAAGTTAATATATATATATATATATATATATATATATATATATATATAATTACAACAAATTAATCAAGCAATCGGTTGGTTAAATATAGAGAAGTCTAAAGTTCACTATTATCTAATGAATAAAATATTCATCTAACTGTTATTAATATTGTTATTTATATTACTTTTATAATAACTATTACCTTACCCTATTTTTCTGTTGTGCATGAGGCACAATTATAGGTGCTTCTAATTGCTGTGCTAATACTTCACCACGATTACCTATGGTAAAAACTGTGCCTTTGTGTTTCAAAGATGCCTTATGAAAAATACTTCTCGTGGCAGTGTCTTCAATTCCCATTAGATCATCTTTTGTTGCTAGTTCTTCAAATTGAAGTTTACATAATCGACCAGAATAACTTTTAAAATAAGTAAAATATATTTTACTCATAGTATCAACATATTCTGTACAAATCTCTTGAGCTACATTTCTTTCATTTGATAATATAAATTCAAAAAAGAATTTATGTTTAAGCATTGCATTTTGGGGAACTTGATAATTAGCCATTGGTTTTCTAAACTTATATATTTGTTCTAAAAAGTATGTTCTTATTTTTGACATTGCCTTAATTTTCAGCTTCTCTAGTACATCTCTAACATCATTGCTAGCTTTGGCATCTTGAAATTGTTGTTCTTTTACAAAACTGATCTTGTGATTGAGTATTTGTAACTGAGTTATAAATTCTTTCTCAGTAACTGGTGTATCCAAAATTCCGCTAAAATAAAATTCAGGTAAAATAACACTATCGCCAGAATGATTTTACAAAAATTATAGAAAAATAACTTTTAAAATATTTTTATCAAAAGACATTGGCATATTATATTTTAAATTATAGCTGAAGGCGAACTCTTGATAATACTTATATATAATTTAAGTTTATTAACTAAATTTTCTCACGTTATCAGACTTTGAGTAACAGAAATATCTTCGATAAACTGTGAGAGATCTCCTCGTACAGCCTGCCTATTTGATAATTGAATGGACATTGAAACAGATTTTTTTTGTAGAGACGTTATTTCAGAACTGATATTACCTAAAACACTCTAAAATGATAAAAACAGATTATTTCATTTCTAGAATAAAATAAATATTTTATTTACAATTATTATGCAGTATTAGCACTATATAAAAACTTTTTAAGCCAACCAACACATATTGAAACATCCTTAGATAATGTAAATTAATCAAATTCTTTTTTAGGATAAATTAATTATCAAATTTTAAAAATGATAATCGTCAATGTTTTAAAACATAATGTGCACATTAAATTGGCAAGTTTATTCAATAAAATATGTAATATCAAAAAGATTATATATTTATTTTTTGGCGATATATCCAGTAATAAAAAATAAATAACTCACAGATTTTATTATGATGGATAATATAAAAAAATTGTTAATATGTACAGTTCATTGTTTTCAAAGATAAATCACATCCACAACAGACCTGAAAACTCATTAACATATCTTCCATTCTTTCAAGGATGTCATCGCAAGCCCCAATTTGATTGTGCAAGCTAGCTATATTTTGGCTTTCTTTAATATAATCCTGTATAGATTTATTTTCTACATCTTTCAGTTCTTTTTCTATTTGTTTCGAGTATTGTCTCAGATCAGTGCCAGTTTTGAGAATTTCTTGAACAACATCATCTTCTAAACTCTGCAGCTCCTTTTCTGGGTCCTCAGGAAAATCGCCAGAAATCATTATGAAATTAAAGTTTCAGAAGCTGATTTATAAAACGTATAAACTGTTAAACTACAGTCATATCTTCTAAAACTTAACAGTCTTCTAATTAAATAATCCAGGCAAAATGACAGGAGTCACAAAGTTTACATAGAGTTTTGACGTTTCACCCAAAACTGAAGTTTCCAAACTTCTTGCCTTCCCATGTTGCAAACCTTATATATTAGTCATAAAAAACAGAAAATGAAAGCAACATTCTATATTAATTCAGCATGCAACATTTGCACTCCGCGTCGTTTATATCCATTGCATTTTTTATTGGAATATGTCAAATGTTTGCCGCCAAAATTTTAAAAGTGGGTTCTGCACTTAGGTTTGAATTTCGTATTCTTATTGGAAAAGACACGTGGACAAAGTTTTGACAAGTGTCCACAACCGAAATGACAGCTGTTGAAAATTTCAATTAAACTAAAACAAAGTTATAATTGCTATGCTAGTGTAATATTTTAAATTATTGACATTCTAAAGAGATCATTTAAAAATATTGTAGAACCTATAACATAAGAAAACATTGAAAATTAGCATTACATTCCTAAAGCAATATGTCGACTGTAGAAGAATTAAAATCGAAAATCAAGGAATTGGAATTGCAATTAGAAGCCGAACGGCATAAAAATGGCCCAGGACGAAGTAAAATATTGCAAATGTCATCAGAAGTTGTAGATTCTAATCCTTACAGGTTGAATTCTGGATTCAAATTAGGATAAGAAAGTAATTTCACTTCCACATGTAACTGTAATAATTATAATTTTTACTTCCAGTCGTTTAATGGCCTTGAAGCGAATGGGTATAGTGGATAATTATGAACAAATCAGAGGATTTACTGTAGCAGTTGTAGGAGTAGGCGGGGTTGGGAGTGTTACTGCAGAAATGTTAACCAGATGCGGAATAGGAAAGGTTTGTTAAGGTAGTCAACTTAAGTCGTGATATAACATAGTAGTATATTCATTTTAGCTAGTATTATTTGATTATGATCGTGTTGAGCTGGCAAATATGAATCGTTTGTTTTTCACACCTCAACAAGCTGGTTTAAGTAAAGTAGTTGCTGCAGCACATACTTTACAAAACATTAATCCAGATGTTGAAATTGATACACATAATTATGACATCACCACAGTAAGCAACTTCCAACAATTTTTAGATGCAATAAGGTAACATTGATACTGCATCATATTGTTGCGATATATGTTCATTAAAATGTCACTGTTATAATTTTTATAGCACAGGTTCTATGTCCGGTGGTCCTGTAGACTTAGTATTATCATGTGTTGATAATTTTGAAGCTAGAATGGCCATTAATACAGCATGTAATGAACTAAATAAGAAATGGTTTGAATCAGGAGTGGCCGAAAATGCAGTGTCAGGGCACATACAGTTTATAATACCTGGAGAAACAGCCTGTTTTGCTGTAAGTTAATAACTTAAAATTACCTAATAATACTGTAACATTTTTAATTATCTATATTTTGATCATGTGACATTTAATTATGATCTATATACACTTTCACATATGTATGTTTATATACCTGAATCAAGTGATTACCTAAACACACGCACACAAATATATATTTGTATATATATATATATATATATATATATATATATATATATATTGAATGTTAAATATGAATAACACAACACTCAGATTTTTACACACACTTTATTTAATAATTAGACTCGTTTCGAGACCATGATATGCCTCATCTTCAATGTAATTTCAAAACAGTAAAAATTATATCCTTGTACTTTATTTAACATTTCATTTGAACTTGATTTACTTTTTAAAACATAACACCAACTTTATCTTACAATGCTTGACACCGTACTAACGTTGTGTTGTTCATATTTAACATTTAATATTCGTTCCGCTAATATCACAAAATTCTATATATATATATATATATATATATATATATATATATATATATATTGATGAATATTTACAGTGTGCACCACCACTTGTTGTTGCAGCTAATATTGATGAAAAGACTTTAAAAAAAGATGGAGTATGTGCAGCAAGCTTACCTACTACAATGGGTATAGTGGCCGGCTTGCTAGGTATTTTTTCATATAAATTTTTTATTTACGTATTCTATTATATCTTATTTTGTTGTGTATTCAATTCTATATATATATATATTTGCAGTTCAGAATGCATTGAAATATTTGCTAAATTTTGGCAGTATTTCCTTTTATTTGGGATACAGTGCTTTACCTGATTTTTTCCCCAGAATGGCTCTTAAACCAAACCCATCTTGTAGCGACAGCTTTTGTATTCAACGGTAAATATAATTTGAAATACAAAATTTATGCATACAGATTTATGAACTCCAGAGTAATTTTCAGACAGAAAGAATTTGCTGCAAAACCTAAATTAGAAAAAAAGGAAATGATTGAAGTTGAAAAACCTGTTCATGAAGATAACGAATGGGGTAATTTTTTTAGTATTGTTTACATTCATAGTGAAATATTGTCAAAGTTATTTATCTAATTGAGTAGATTGCTTTTATAAAAAAATTGGATCTTTGACACACTAATTTGATAATTGAATTTAGATACTGGTTTACAAAGATTTGATTTGTATGTTATAGGTATTTGTGTAGTAGAAGATAACAATCCTCAGGAAGATGAATCGGCAGGCTTAAAATTGGGTTTAGTAGAAGGTCTTAAATTGCAATATACCATGCCTTCGGTGTCAAACAACATTTCTGAAGAATCCCCAAGTCAAAATGAAGATATATCTTTAGAGGAACTGATGGCACAAATGAAATCTATATAGATGTATTAAAACATTGATATTTAATATATAATGGAAAAATATAATGATTGACATGATTATTTCTCTCTTCTTCCGCTAAAATCAACTTGTCGCTCAGTTGTATTTTATTAAGTATTAATTGAAAATATTTCAGAAATATGTGAATGTAAAATATATTACTTTCAATTTATAATAATATATATTAGTTAAAGTAAATTTTGTGCATGTGCACTCGCATTATTTATAGCATTTGTAATATAGATTTTATATTTTATAATATGGAACAGAAATATCTAAGTTGAAAATTAAAGTGAATGATTGTTTTCTTTTGTTTCATTTCATTTGATACATAATTTTAATTTTAACAAGTTACATTAGTATGATGGATTGTGAAAAATTGTCTGAGAAACCAAAAGCAACTGGTTACGGCTGTGCTTTCATGCTGTTGTTATTCATTATGATGTCAATAACTGCATTTATAAAATACACATTTCCAGGGAATGCTCTTGATTCCAAAAAAATGCACAGCAGCAGTGGTGGTTTGCATTAGAATTTTAAAAACTATCATAAATTTAGAGTGAGTAAAGATCTTAAAATTTATTACATATTTATATTAATGTTCTGTTTGCATATTATCATTTAATAATAACTATTTAATAATGTTTTACTACGCAGAATAAAAAATAATTAATTGATCTTCTATTTTACACCTATATTTTACATTACAAAAAATATTTTATTTAATTCATTGAAGACTTTATATGGTCAAAATTAACATTTTTGCTTATGATTGGATCATAGTACTCAAATATCCCAATAAATTTAAAAAAATAATTTGCTTTAAACGCTATATTCTCTTTATATATATTTCACATTTAAAATTTATAATTGAAACTACTGAACAACAAATTTAATATTCAATATCTAGTAGTATTTCAATTGAACCAAAACATATGTATTCTTATGACAATTTTGTTTTAACTTAGAAAAACAAAAAATAGTTCGTTATTAATAACAATTACATGTGAATAATTTAATTTGAAATTTCAGAGCCTTTGAAAACGCCATAAAATTGAAGAACAAAATATTTTTTCTCAAAATTGCCGGACTATTTGACTGAATGAAGTACGTACAATTCAAAGTTGGTATACGATCTATTACTATATGATGTTACAGATCTACGAGCGAGGCCTAGAAAAATAGATGTTGGCACGAACATGTCAAATGCTTTATTTTGTGAACTTATTTCAGTAAGAATGTTCGAAAAATGTATTTATAAAAATGTCGTTCTTTCTAAAGGGAAATGTACAATTTGTTAACAATATATTATCAGTTTTTATTTTACGATTGTGTACAATAATAATAAAAGTGCCCATGTCGAGCAATGGCTGTCTGTAAATGGCCGTGTGAGACATCTGTCAAATTCGTGATGATATGACGGGCAATTTCAATTAGTTATTTCTGTTTAACCAAGTGAATACGTTAATATTTTATAAACCTACAGTTTTAATTCGAATCTCTTCTAAGTGATATTACAATGTCTGGTGAATCTGACATGGATTACTCTGATGAGTGTGATGAGTATGGAGATTATTATAAAACGGGGGATGAAGACTGCGATATAGAACAAATAGATCCTAGTAAAACAGATCCGGAGTATTTTGTTTATGAATGCTTAAATGTCGAAGCCGTCGAGAAATTGCTAAATGAATCCGTTGAAACTTTGAGCAATCGTTTGGATATTACTCCATCCATAGCTAAGGTTTGTTTTTTATATCTTTTGGGCTCTTAAAATTAAGTATATTTTGTAAATGATATAGCATTGTTATAGATATAGAAATCGTTAAATATTGTTATTCATAAAACTTGAAGAATCTATTTTCAATTTTTTCTTTTTACTAAAGTTTGAATGAATCTTATATATTACCACACTGTTCTTAGATGCTCTGAGAAAGCAAATATTCTTCAAAAATATAAATACAAGTCAACAAAAATATAATTTATTGTTGGTATTTTTAAGAATATACTGTTTTTGAGATACTTATAATTTTAAGGAATCTTTTAAAATAGATGTGAATTAAATTATTGTATTTCCTAGTTCATGATGTGAGAACACCATAATTTAATGGTTCTTTTTTTCTTCTTTGTTTTCCTTAGATTATATAGGTAATAATAATAACGTAGTGTCCAAAGACTTGCTTTCTCAATGTTTTTAGAATCTTGAATAGAAACAGTCTCAAAACTTACATTCTAATTTTTCTTACAGAAAAGCCTACATTTTGGCTAGGTAGTAAATTTTTATCAGTACCGCTCAATTTTATCTATACTGGTTATATCAACTTTCTAATTTATATATAATATTAAATATGAAAAATTTTCAGGTGTTGCTGAATACTCATGGTTGGCATACGCAAGACATTATTTCAAAATATCGTGATAATTCTTCATGTTTGCATGTCAGGGCTGAGCCACCAAGAGTGCCTCCAATATCTTCAAATAATTTGTGTTGTCCTGTATGCGTAGCTGTTTTAAATTATGATCGATTTGCTGCTCTGTCTTGTGGACATTTCTTTTGTAAAGATTGCTGGGGAATGCACTTTGAAATTCAAATAATGCAAGGTGATTACTGATTTACATTCTTATCAATTATTATGAAATTGAATATGTCATACTTATATAGAAATTTGTTGCAAATAAATATATGAAGTCTTATATTTTTTATATATTTTTATCGTACTGTTGGTAGAGCATATAAAAGAGCAATGAGCAGACAAAATTATATAATTTATTTATGTTTTATGTTCTATATGAATCTCTTAAATTATTTTATGCTACTTTGAAAATTTTGTATGTGCCATATATTGTAACTACTATGAATAGTAACTAAAAATGAGTCATTTATAGAAATATTGTGATTTTAATTTTTTTTTAAAAGATAGAACAGCTCAGCAAATTTATACTTATGATTATTAATTTTTATAGGTATTTCTACTGGGATAAGTTGTATGGCACAAAATTGTGCTATGCTTGCACCTGAAGATTTCATTTTAAATTTGATAACCAGACCGGCTTTGCGAGATAAATATCAGCAATTTACATTTCAAGATTATGTAAAGTCACATCCTCAACTAAGATTTTGTCCTGGGCCTAATTGTCAAGTAAGAAATTTTGTCATTAATAAATAAAGTGTCGCTATCTTTCAATCAATTATATTTTTGCAGATTGTTATCTGGTCAAAGGAGCCTTTAGCTAAACGAGCCGTGTGTTCTTCTTGTAAAACGTCATTCTGTTTTGGTTGCGGTACTGACTATCATGCTCCTACTGACTGCCAAGTGATAAGGCGTTGGTTAACAAAATGTGCAGATGATAGTGAAACAGCCAATTACATAAGTGCCCATACTAAGGTATAAAACATAAAAAATGATCAGATACCGCTATTTCGGTTTATTATTTTTTTAATTAACTTTTTATTAATAGAATCAAACATTTAAGTATTCCCATGATAAATATATAATATTTAGATACTATGTACATTGCCACCACTGGGCTTAAAAAAAATATTTCTTCTAATATAGAGAATGTTATTACATGTAATTTATTTAATGCTGGAAAAATTTCTATTCTATTTAAAAATATGGATGAAAAATATGTAGACTTTGTGAACATAACCCCTAGAAGATGATATATTCATATATTATATTGATCTCTTTATTAATAAGTATATATATATAATGAAATAAGCATAATATTTTGAATAAAAATATTAATAAATTTGATAAATAATTTGATAAATAAATAATAAACTAAATATGTAGTTTGAAAAAAAAATGGATTCATATTATTGAAGAAATAATGTTTAATGAAACACTGCAAATTTGTATACTATTGTCATTTATTTAATTTATTATTTGTTCTAACATATTTTGCAATAATTTATAATGTGTAGCATTTTTTTTTTGTTTTTGTTACATTCATTATTATAAACTGTTAGCTTTATATAATAATTTCCAATGCATTCATTTATTTTTCTTAATTTCAATTTAAATATGTAAAAAGTTTCATTTTTTCAATCTTCAAGATCTGACTTAGTGCTTCGATTTATTTTCAATTATATTTTTCTAGCTATTGAAAAAAATCTTTGTTTTAGGATTGTCCTAAATGCCATATATGCATAGAGAAAAATGGTGGATGTAATCATATGCAATGCTCGAATTGTAAGCATGATTTTTGTTGGATGTGCTTAGGAGACTGGAAGGCACATGGTTCTGAATATTATGAATGCTCTCGATATAAAGAAAATCCTAATATTGCGCATGAATCAGTTAATGCACAAGCAAGAGAAGCATTGAAAAAATACTTGCATTATTATGAACGTTGGGAGAATCATAGCAAAAGTTTAAAATTAGAGGAACAAACATTAGAAAAAATTAAAAATCGCATTAATCAAAAAGTAAAATCTTGTTATAATTATTCTAATTTCAGTGTTCATTTAGTTTCCATTATAATCATTTTAAAATTTTTAGGTAATGGATTCTTTAGGTACATGGATTGATTGGCAATACTTGTTTGAAGCTGCTACACTACTAGCTAAATGTCGGTATACTCTTCAGTATACATATCCATATGCTTATTTCATGGAAGGGCCAAGGAAAGAGTTATTCGAGTACCAACAGGTTGAGAAACATTATATTTTTTGCTCTTGGTGACTGAATGTTATTGATCAAGAAGAAGCTTTATGCACATGTTCTTCTTTTAGTTTGACAAATTAAAATAATGAAAAATATAAAATTATGAAAATCACTTTCATCACTTAACGCTATAACAATAACCCTATTTTTTGTGAAGTGAGGCCAAAAACAGTTTTTTTTTTGTTTTTCCAAAATTCACGGCAAAGCAGATTGCTAAAATCATCAAATCATACTTTTGAACAATTATATAATAAATATCCACTTACAAGTATACACTTGTAAGCTTTATGAAATAATAATCCATTCAATAATTTGAGACTATAAAAAGTATTGTTATGCCCACATTCATAGATATATGCGGAATACAAAAAGGCCAAAAATTATTGCTTCAGATAATAATTTGAAGATAATATATAAATAAACAGACGAGAGGTACTCAAGATAGCAAAACTCGAACAGTTATCTATTCTGCCTATAATATTTGAGATATTCAAAATGGCTGTTTTGTTTAATAGACTTTAAGAGCTCAAAAATAAAAATATGTATGTGTAAGATTGAATCTAAATTCAGTAAAATATATTTAAATATATTAAATTTTCCAGGCTCAGTTAGAAGCAGAAATTGAAAATTTGTCATGGAAAGTAGAGCGAGCTGAAACAACTGATAGAGGTGATTTAGAAAATCAAATGGATATTGCCGAGAAAAGACGAACCACTTTGTTGAAGGATTTTCTTGATGGCAGAAGTAAATAGTATTTTTCAACAGACTATTGGAACTAAGTGTTATGTATTTGTCTGTAAATGTTTAAGTCATATATATGTTATTAATAGGGGTATTGAATATTTATTATGATTTTCTTTACATATATAGACATTTTTTAATGTATGATGCAGTATTCCTGTAATTTAGGTTTTGTTATAAGAATGGCAGCATAGTTTTATGCAACTTATGGTGTATTGAACAAATGAAAGAATAATATTAATTTATGAAACAAATGCACCTCTCATTGTACGCATCTTCTTGTGACTCAATAGGGCTAAATAATATGAAGTAAAATAAATTGAAGTACTAAATACTGTGATTATAACAAAATGACAAAATTATTCTCATTATCTGATTGTATAGTCAAATCCCATTTAAACAAGTAGATCAAAAAATGGTCATTTGTTATTTCTTTTATAAAGAACTGCAACAATTATTTATTTTATATAGCATAAATACTGCATAAATTACTTATTAGTATTAAAATATATCAAACGAAATGAATCATGTATAATTGCATGGCAGTGTCTTCATTGTTAGTGATAACAGCAGCGAGATTCTTAGAAACAATTTATTTAAGATGAAATTACAAAGATGTAGAAAATTTTGTAAATAAATTATTTAAAACAAAATATAACTTGAAAATTCATATAGATTTTTGTTACAAGCTGTTTTTCAATTTATACAATGACTTCAAAAACCGTACTTTGATTGTGTTTGTCTTCTAGTCATTCTATTGTTTGCCCATTGATTTTGCAGTTCCAGCTCATTAGCTTTTGCCTATAATTGAAGATTGGTTAAATAAAAATAGTTTTTGTCCAATGTACCAGTTTACAAGGCCAATAAAACAATAAAAGAAAAATAGTTAGAAATGATGAAGATCTAAAATACATATTTACTTGTTGAGCAAGATATGTGATTTGATGTTTGCGTTTTTGTGTAGATGATGGTCCTCCTAAAGGTTTTACTGAATGTGATGCTCTTGGTCCAGCTGTTGCTTCTTGCAGAGCTTCCCTCATCCATTCTTCTTCATTTGGAAGTATGTCTTTATGCGACATATCAATAATTTGTATACTCTCAGGTTTAAACCTTTTTGCTCTGCTACCGCAAAGCTTCCGAAGCTAAAAGACAAAATAAATTAATAATTTTTACTTAAATTTTATTAATAAAATACGTTTTATAAATTTTGTACTAACTGCTTCTTCATCTAATGATAATTCACCATCTTGAGCTTCCTCATTTATTGTTTGCTCAGTGTCAACATTTTCAAAGATAATAGGAGTTTCAACAAAATTTTTATTTGGTATTTCATTAAATTTATTCCTAATTGGTTCAGATGGTATATTTTCATATGGAACTTCAGGTAATTTATATTCTTGATTTAAAGAGAAGAAATCTGAGTTTTGATTGCTCGAGTTTTCGGACAGATTTTCAGAATCACTTTCATCAGAAGAATCATAATGTATAAGTGGTTTAGCATTATTGCTTTTAGTGATAGATTTTTTAGGTGATGGAATCGGTTTTGCAGCAGGTTTTTTTGTTAGAACATGAGGTACCATCATTGATTTTTTAGTGTTGTGGGATACTATATATTCCTTTGGTGGTGGCAACATTCCTAAAAGACCAGATTTGTTCTAAAAATGATAAATTGATTTCACTTATAAATTTTGAAAATATATTTCACAATGTAGGTTATATTTTAAGTACCTCAGATGGTGCTTTCATTGGCATGGCCACAGCGGGACGGTCATCATCATGCAACTACAAAATTAAAAACACAAATTGCAGGTATGTTTCAAGACAAAAATAAACATTAACATAAGGAATATGTAAAATATAAGAATTTTGAGAAAAGCTTTTATAGCTTTACCAAAATGCAATAAGAAAAATTAACAAAGTCAGACAACAAAGAGTTTTATGATCAATGCAATAACCTAGTTATTCAAATCTACATTGCTATTACATCTGACAATGCTGTCAATTGAATTTTCACAGGTTTTCTCAATGTGACTGGCGGAGGTGGTTTGATTTCTGGTTTTTCTTTCTTCTTCAAAAATTCATCGTCTTCTTCTACAATAGCTACATTAATCATTTCCTTAGGTTGCGGGAGCTTTAGAAAAGTTTCTGGAAAACAAGCAACTTAATAGATATATTCCAATATGCATATATACACAAATGTATACCATTTTCAACATTCTGATTTGATTTCGGGGGAGGTAGTTTGAGTGTAGGACCACCAGTTCCTCTTTGTTCACTATCATTTATAACATTATTTTGAATCTGTTGTATTAAAACTGCCTCATCAGTCTTTTCCTCACATTCATCCTCACTAATATCACTATCATCATAAGCTACCAATGCCATGTTCAATAATGGAATATATAACTCGTATTTACAGTAATTTCATAAATAAAATATATATTTTTGTGTCAAAAATGATCTTTATTCAAAATAGAAAAGGCAAATTTTCAATATTAATTACAATTTTATTTGCTACTTAAAATATATTTATGTAAAAAAAATAAAGTTCTCTTAAATATTTATATTATTTACTTAAATAATATTTACGTAAAATTTTTAAGTTATCATTTTTCTCTTCCCGCTGAATTGACAGATCAACTAACTTCACCTTAGTTAATCTGCTGCCGTGTAGATGGCGACAACTTTAGGTATGGCGACAACAAATACAATTGGGTTAAATTCAGTTGTAGATTGTAGAACAACTAAACGACAACTATTGTTATGTTTAATAATAATTTTTTACTACAATAGTGAAAACGCGCTGTATATTAACCATTTGTATTATATATATTATTTTTATAATAATCATGAATACAAAAAAGTAAAACTCCCAAATACAAAAATTATATAAAATGTTATGTACGATGATATGTAAAAGGTTAGTGAAAATTAGATACTGAAATTGTAAATAGTAATAATTGTTAATTGTAAATATTATTTTAATTATTGTAACAAAAGCTTTTTAAATCTGAAAATCTATAGTTAACTATAGATATTATTTAATTTATTTAATTTATACCATCAATAATGTTTCAAATGTTATATATCAATGAATTGTATTAGTACCAGATGATAGGTATACAAAATCTTATATACTCACTTTTTCTTTTATGTAATATAATATGGAACAAATAAATCTTTTCAAACAAAAACAAAAACGAACTATAGATATTTGTTTACCTTGTTTAAGGTCGCAATGTTTTCCTCATGAGTAGAACTTGACACGAATTGATATTTTTATTCTGATTTGTAACTTATATAATGTATTTTCTAAATATAAAATATATGTTTGCCAGTCAATTCATTCCGAAATAAATCAAATTAAGATACAACATTGAATTATTTAACATACGAAAACATTATTTAATTGACACGAGTCATAAATTTATAATTTGTTGACTGAAAATGTAATTAAAAAAAATATCTTAAAATTTAGATTTGAAATATATTTTACACTATATAATTATTGCCTAAAACATATATTATTTGTCGCACTCTTTGAGCTTTTGGAGCTTAGGATTATTATAATAAAAACGTAAAAATTTATGTTCTGAAATATAAATCACAACGAATGTATATATATATATATATATATATATATATATATATATATATATGTTGTGGCCTTATGCTTAATTATTTAATTTTAATAACCAATATATTTCCAATACCCTGCGTAATGAATCATATTCTTAATTGTATTGCATTCAAAATAATAATAGTTATTACATTGTAATAAAGTTTTCGGACCCCACCGCTGCCACCAAATAATATGTTGGGCGCCAATTAGCTTTTCGCTTCATTCTCTTTTTTTGTCACACAATTATTTTTTTTTATTCTCTTTATTGAATTACAATCTGTCTTTACAAAAAGGAAGACATTCAGTAATTTTGATGATATATGAAATATTAAACATTAGATCTAAAAGGTTACCCAGTAGTAAGCCTTTTCAATTTTGATATATTAAATTTAAATTATGTGATTATACAATTATGATATAATTCTTATATTCATTTATACCTTTTATTGTTTACAAAACCAGGTATATGATGAGGGATACTATACCCATACCTATGGGTAAACATCCGAACAATGTCAAAAATGTAATGTAAATATTTATATTTATTGAAATATATGTTCGTTTATCTTTATATATCTTTTTCTCTTCATCAACCAATTTTGTTAGATGTTATAGTAAATATCAAATAATATATCATTAAACAGAATATTTTTCATGTAATATTTGTATATCTGCAGAATTGTTTTTCATTTATATTTATATTTCATTATTTTTCCACAATGAAAACAAATTCATATCTGAACTTATAATTTTTCTTGCATAAGAAACAAAATTCTCATAATTTAGTACATTATGCTAAATGAATAAATTTGCTATGAACAATAACCAAAAAAAAATTAGTACATCAAATGCGTACTGCGTTTGTTGAAAAAAATGTAGTGACAACCCTGATATTATGTAATCTATATAAAAACTTATAATTTAACACTTACGGGACGGCACCGATTTCAAAACAAGCTGTAAACTTGATTTCATTGTGTATGTTATGCAATTTGTTTGATAAAAATTTGTGGCCATTGAAGGACATACATTTATAATATTAATTTATTTTTCGATCATTTTATAAAGAATGGTGACGTTCAAAACAATTTCGAAAATGCATAGCTTGATGATTTTGATATGTTTTACAATAAAATGTTGTTCGCCGCCTTCCTCCTAGTACTTTTCTGTCAGAACAGACAATACAATCCCTTTTTCTTTTTCTCGCATTTAGAATGTGCCACTGATTAGTCAGTATATTTGTTTATTTTTTGTGCCATAATGGTTTGTTTTTTCTATTATATTGTCTTAATATTCATTTGTAAAATATAAAGTAAAATAATCTATTGGATGTCTTATATTGCTTCGTATTTGTTGTCGGGGTGTTTGTTGATGTATTATATAATGAAAACAAATTTTTATCTGAACTCTTAATTTAGTATCTATATGAACAATTGCATACTTCGTTTGTTGAAAAAATATAATTACAACCCTGATGTTAAGTAATCCATGTAAAATTATAATTTAATAAGAACTAAAAATATAAATGAATAGATGTAAATTTTGTTTATTATAATAGTGAATATTTACACAATTTCAATATTTTTAAGAGTAGATACTGTTATACAAATAGATACTAGTTATTTGAACTATAATTTAAATGTTTTTTTTTTTTTTTTTTTTTTTTTAAACTTTTTATTACTAATTATTTTTCTTTTTTTTTTTTTATCTTACATACTACATTTATTTTACTTTTTCTTTACATATTTTTACTGTTTATTACATTTTTCTTTACGAATATTTCTTCCAAGGGCAGGTCCGTGGTTGAGTTGAAAATGCACTCAATCATGGTTGCACGATGTCAGAGCCTTTACATTTTTCTGTTGTATAGAGATACAAATTCGACTTCCTTTTTGTATTTCAGCGATACCATCTTAGTACCTCTTTACTTCCAAGTGGCGTGTTGCCACTACAGCTTTGGCCCAAAGGCCATTTTCACTTGAAATCATACTTGAAATCTATGATTTCAAGTGAAAATTTGGTATCAAGCTGTTTTGATACCGAACCGACCGAGGTTGGATTCGAACCCGGGACTAGGATTGCTAGCCCACGTTCTACCACGGGACCACGGCCGGTCCCTTAAGAAGGTATAATATATTGTTTAATTATTATAATGTGTTCAAAGGTTATCATTTCCTTCATAAATTTCAAATTAAAACTTGTTGATTTTAATAATTAATTAAATTAAAAAAATGTATTATTATTTTTTAAATACTTAGAAATTCCCACATGTAATGTTCATTAAGATCATTTCTCCCATACGTTTCGTATTGTTCCTCTCGTATCTGTTCCGTTTACCGCAAGCGCGCGTTTAGTCGCACGCTGCCTGTTGCAGTGAGTGGTTGTGTCGGAAGTGCTTTCTTGTTCGAACAACGTGTTCCTGTGAATAAAACGTTCATGTTCTTCTGTGAACAGTGAATTAATTTTATTGTTAATGGAAATTATGGATAAAATATTTGTGATCTGTGCTTAGTGCTTGTGAGTTTATGGATGCTGCATTTTTTATATAAAGGTAAGTTGATAGATCAATTACTATTCTGATTTTGAAAAACTATTATGAAAACTTTATTTATAAATTAGGGCTATTATTTAGGGTTAAAACTATATATAAACTATAATTTGAATGGTTAAAACATTTTATAGTATTTAAAAAAACAAATAAATAATTATCTAATTATCTTATTATCTAATTATCTTATCAAAACATAACTGAAAAATAAAAATTGTATGTTGACGGACAGTAGAAGCAAGAGTTGTTTGAAAATATTTATATATTTTCTAAATTTATATTTTTAAAATTTAAAAGTTTAAAATTTTCTTATTTATATTTTTGTATTTAGGTTTAATCTTTTATTTTTTTATAAACCTCAACAATTTTGCATTATAAAACTTTAATAAAGTTTTGATTGACAAAAAAAATTCTTTATATCGTTCGAAAATTTACACTTATTGTTTTGTTTGTTTTAAGTTTTACAATATTAGAAGCAGAGTTTAATATTTTCTAAATAATTTTCTTATTTATATTTTTGTATTTAGGTTTAATTTTTATTTTTTTTTATAAACCTCAACAATTTTGTATTATAAAACTTTAATAAAGTTTGGATCGACAAAAAAAAATTCTTTATAATTAAACAATTCTTTCAATTATCCGTGCAAATTTTGAGTGCATAATTACAATAACTCTAAAATTTAAATAGTGATTAAGAAATAAAAAATTCTTAAATTTTTGAATCAATTACTGAAAATTTGAATCTTACATAGATTTGTGTTTTTAGAATTAAAAGTGTTAATTGTTACTTTGTTATAATTACTATTATCTGCCACTTATTATTTTTATTCAACTTTATATTTTTTCTAGTATTATTTTTATTATTCAGAAATTTTATTTATTTTATTTATTAATTTTATTATTATTATTATTTGCTTTTATTTAATATTAAATCATCATACTACAGATACCATTTTAATAAAAATACTATCCTTTATTTTGTACTCTTTTTTATTTAAATTTATGTTATTGTTCATCATTGGTACTAGATGTTAAATTATTTAACAGTTGTAATAAATATTGTAATTAAAAAAAGTGTTAATAAAGTCAACTTCGAGTTAGATTAGATTAAAATTTTTAGTAATGAAATAGTAAATTATGAAATATATTTAATATAAAATACGAATGATATTTGCTATATGAAGGTAATTTTACTATAAATTGCTGAAAATTTGAATCTTACAAAAGTTACTGTTTTTTATGAATTAAATGTGTTGGTAAAGTTAACTTTGGGTTTGATTCAATTAAAATTTATAATAATGAAATAGTAAATTATGAAATATATTTAATATAAAATACTAAATCGTAATAGTAAATCTATCGATTCCGTGAATAATATTTGCTATATGAAGTTAATTTTAATATCAATTGCTAAAAATTTGAAATTGGCATAGGTCTCTCTTTTTTATAAATTAAGTGTTAATAAAGTTAACTTCGAATTTAATTAAATTATTTAATTTATAGTTAATTAAAATCGATTATATAATGAAATAGTAAATTGTGAAATATAACAAACATAATATGAAATACTAAATTTAAATTGTAATACTAAATTAGACTATTACCATGAATAATATTTGCTATAAGAAGTTAATTTTAGTATCAATTGCTAAAAATTTGAATTTCACATAGGTTTCTCTTTTTTATGAATTAAGTGTTTTTGAAGTTAACTTCGAATTTGATTAAATTATTTAATTTAATTAATTAAATTAAAATCGATTTTATAATGAAATAGTAAATTGTGAAATATAACAAACCTAATATGAAATACTTAATTGTAATAATAAATTAGACTATTACCATGATTGATATTTACTATATGAAGGTAATTTTAGTATCAATTGCTGAAAATTTGAATTTCACAAAGGTTTCTGTTTTTCAATGAATTAAAAGTGTTGATAAAGTTAACTTTGAGTTTAATCAAATTAAAATTTATAGCAATGAAATAGTAAATTGTAAAATATATTTAATATAAAATTCTAAATTGTAATAATAAATCAGTCGATTCCATGAATAATATTTGCTATATGAAGTTAATTTTAGTATCAATTGCTGAAAATTTGAATTTCACATAGGTTTATCTTTTTTATGAATTAAGTGTTAATAAAGTTAACTTCGAATTTAATTAAATTATTTAATTTAATTAATTAAATTAAAATCGATTTTATAATGAAATAGTAAATTGTGAAATATAACAAACTTCATATAGAATACTAAATTGTAATACTAATATAGACTATTCCCATGAATGATATTTACTATATGAAGGAAATTTTAGTACTTATAAATTGCTGAAAATTTGAATATTACAAAGGTTTCAGTTTATCAGTGAATTAAAAGTGTTTGTAAAGTTAACTTCATGTTTAATTAAATTAAAATCGATTTTATAACGAAATAGTAAATTATGAAATATAACGAACTTATAATAAAATACTTAATTGTCATAGTAAATTAGTCGATTACTATGAATGATATTTGATATATGCCACGAAGTTTTGCCATCAATGCACAAATTGTTTTGTTAGTGTTTATAGTTTTTGTGCGTTATCCTTAAAATATTTAGATATGTATTCTTTAAATGTGATGTTTTGTTCGAAAAATTACATAATAATAATGCGTCTTGCAAAATCGACCATATAAATAGCAGGTTGTTTTTACTTAATCGACCATATAATTCCAGTCGATTTTAAGAATTAATTTCAGCTTCAGATTTAATTCTGATTTTTTGTTAATATATCGTTTAAATCTGGATATCTCTGAGATTTTTGAATTTTTTTTAAACTATACTGCATGTTTTCCTAAGTATAATATAATGTATAATAATAGTATATACTGATGTTGTTATTGTAATAGCGTAGGTTCAATTTGACTTTAAGTCTATTTCTACTGTCTATTCCAAATGAACTACATCACAACATTTAACTCGCATCAAACAACCGCTTTCAGTAAAATTTTCAATTACTTCAAGAAACTTAATTATAGAATTGTTTTTTTTTTCCATTTTTCTAAAATTTGTCATCTATCCCTTTTTACTACACAGGCGTCGTAAAAAAGGACAGTCAGGGGTGAACTGATGTCGTATCTTTTTGAATTTTAAAGGTATTATTTATTTATTTAATTATTTCTTCCAAGAGGACTTAAAAATACAATTATTTTACATTATGGATAACAATAATATATATATATATATATATATATATATATATATATATAAAATTACGATATATAGTGAAATTAATAATGCACTTAACACAAAATTACATAATACAGAATGTAACAATATTATTTATTTACACAGAATGAGATAAAATAATGAAAGATATTTCAAAAGGAATAAAAAGGTTAACTTGTGCAGATGGAGAGATTATTTGATTAGGTGAAGTGTTGTGAATCTCTATTTCATTATTAATTAAGTTAATGTTAGATATGTAGAATAGGCGATTTTAAGAGAGAATTAGATTTAGGAGTAGGATATTGAAAAATAATTGTGAACGCGAAGATATTCTAAGAACATTGAAGGATAGTTGATTAAGAATTAGAGGACAGTCTATAGAATTATTGCAAAGTTTAAATAAGAACATAATAGTACAGATAGATTTTGCGAAATAATAGTTACAATATTCAACCAATGCAAAATATAATTTTCATGGGCAATTTTTTTTACAATTTTGTAATGTTATTTTGTTAATATTCTGTTTATTATTTACATTTATATTTTTGTATTTAGGTTTAATTTTTTGTTTTATATAAGCCTCAACAATTTTGTATTATAAAACTTTAATAAAGTTTTGATTGACAAAAAACAAGAAAATACTGTATATAATTTTGACCTGGTATTTCGTCAGAAATATTCATTAGCAGACTTGGAATAACTATTAATTTAATTTATGTCTTGTAAAATCGCTTTTTTATATTTTACACCTTTGACCAAGGTAAAAGTTCAGTTGATCCTTTCTACTTCACATGCATGTAAGCTATTTTAGAGGTTATATAAAAATATCTGTTGAATCTAGCTCAAAATTAACAATACATCATATAAAACAAACAAATAACGTATTCTTGAAAATTATATTAAGGTCTCGTAAACTAAACAACAGTGCTCACCACCAAAAAAGCAACCAACGAAAGTAAATACTTTTGTTAGATTTTCAAGCATTGGCCGTTTATCTCCTGATAGGGACGCTGCTTGATTTAATAATCTCTCTACTTTGAAATATTGTTGTTAAAAAATTCCTAACTTTACTTGTTTTTTTAGATATCGGTGGTAATGTTGATATACATGTGAATTTCTTGGAAGACATACTTCAAATTAAAATATTTTAAAGAATATTTAATTTCGATAGGTTGAACATATGATTTTGTTATGATCAGTGGATTACAATTTAGAAAACAATCTTGATAATTAGATGTGTGAAACTAAAGATAAAAAATATATTAGGTGGTATTTTGCCTTAAGTTAACTTGCTTGAGCTCCCTTGTATATGATAAGAATTGATATTCAGAAACTTTTAAATTTTAATAACAGAATTTTGAAATTTTGACACGGCCCATTGTTGCAAACTGTGATGCATAATAATTTAGGATGATCGCTAAGATGATAAATTCTGCATGATACAAATTTTTAGAAAAATCATCAAGCGTGTAGGGGTGGCCTAAAGTTAGTTGTGCTTCTGGGATTTGTGTTGTTCAATTTAAAGAATGTTAGAAATGTTTTTAATTTGTTATTGGAATATTTTTTTTATAATATTTGAACAGCGATCAGAACTTATGGGTTCTAAGAGCTGTTGTGATTAATATCTTACAAACTACGTTACCCAGTTGTCTCATCTCTATGAGCTGAATTTTTATTATTACAATTACTGTAATAGTGATGCATTTAATTGGTGCAACAATGTCGGGTGAGGGCTATTTTCACTTGGAAACATATTGCTATTTATATTTTCACGTGAAAATCGTTGTCACTGTTGCCTGACAACAGACTGCTCGAAGTGGGTATCGAACCCGGGACCTCTGAAACAAGTTCCGTCGCTCTTAACCGCTTATCTACGGGCGAGCCCTGTTATTGCAAAATGTTGTGAGGTCTAATTTTGTTTTATTGATGCTATTTTTATCTAAATGTATAAAATAATAATCAGCAAAGCACCACTGATTAATTATTGCGTTGCGAAAACAGCATCATAAAAATTTCTATTCTAAAAATATCACGGGCACATTCGAAAACAAAGGATTGCCATGCATACGGAAGACCGGGGCAGATTGTGGGGGATGGTTCACAAAATTAATTAAAAACTATATTTTGAAAAATTGATTTATTTTAAATATGGCAAATAAAATTTAAACTAGTGGGGTGCATGGCATCTTGCCTTAAGGCAAATTGTTGGAACTTCCCGTACCGTAATTAAAAATCTTGGTACGGAACCCAAAAAAATTACACAAAATGTATACACATTATGAAAATCTCTATAAAATATCTGTTAATTTGATGTGCATAAGTCGAATAAACATTTTTGACCGCCAAATGACATTATTTTAGCTTATTTTTATTGAGAGTCCATAAACGCAAGACCTGCCTTCCCAAAAATTTAATCAGTTTTTTATTTTGTCCGTTCTCTTAAAACTGAGTTACCGTTTTTGGCACTTTTTTCCCCGTATCTTCGGAACGGTTAGACCTGCCTTCGCTAAAAACTAATCAACACGTCTCCTTATCAATACGAATCTAATGTTTTTTGAATTATTCAAATCGGTTTATCCGTGTTCCCGAAATCGTCAACGAAATTTGTATCCGCACACACACACACACATACATCCATTTTTTCTAAGGTATGCCAAAATGTTCAGTAACCTTTAAAACGGTAAAATATATAAAAAAAATTATTTTTGATTTATTTGGGATTACTATAACTTACCCTACGGGAAGTTAATAATTAATTTATTTAAAATATTAATTATTATTCTTATTATAGGGTAGGGCGGGGCACAAAGGTTCAATTTGACTTTGAGCAATTATATTGTGAAAACCTAAACAATTATATCATAACACATAACACATATCAAACAAATAACTATTTGACTATATTCAGTAAAATTTCCAGCTAATTCACCATTGTAGAAATGTGTTTTTCTAGTTGTTTTTCAAAAACTTGTTACCTGGTCTTTTCTACGTCATAGGCGGGGTAAAATGGAACAGCCAGGAGGCAAACAGATCCAATGTCTTATTTTTAATTTTTAAGAGATTTTACGGATTAATAGCTACTTCTTTCAACCAATGCAGAATATAAATTGTACACTGTATATAACCTTTATCTGGTATTTTGACAGAAATATTCATCAGAAGAGTTGGTAATAACTATTTATTTAATTTATCTCTTGCAAAATTGCTTTTTTTTAAACTTAATTTACTTTTTATTTGCTATTTTTTATCGTATAAAACAATTAAATAACAGTGCTCATAACCAAAAAAACTAACAACGAAAGAAAATACTTTTGTTACGGATTGATAAACAAAGCCTTTTACCAACTGATCAAGGTGACGGCTTGTTAGACATCTTTTGCCCTCTTCTTTCAAATAGTGTTGTTAAAAAAATCTTGACTTGTTTTTGAGTTATTGGTGGTGGACCTTTTTAACGCGAAAAATAAGAACATTATCAAGATTAATTATTCTTAAGATCATTAATCATTCTTAAGATTCATATTATTTCTATCTGCAATAATGTTTATTTTAAAACGGTTCTAAAAAGAATGAAAATCTCTTATTTGTGTATAACACCTCATTCTTGGATGGATTTATTAAACTTTTACAAATACAAAATACAATTTATTCACAAGTAGAATATTGAAATTGTTTGGTTGATATAAATAGAGCTTGAAGATAATAGTTAATCATCCCCAGTCGCTACTCGTGTATAGTTTAGCTTAGACTTTATACGAATGAAAACCAGAGGTTTGTTTCGTTTTTTTTATTTTTTTTTATTTTATGTTTGCATCACATTAAGCACTCCAGACTCGCTATTATTTCTATGTTCTATATGCGTCAAGCGCATACAGAGTTTTTTGTTGTTAAAAATATATGATGTCGCATGCAGTAACCTGGCAGAGATCAGAAGCGTACTTAGGCCTTACCATGTCACTCCATTATGATTTAAATTATGTATGTATGTTCTGATGATTATTAATAAAAGAGAGAAAAAAAGTCACTCTGTTGCGTTGATTTATTAATTTTAATATCTGATATGATACAATTTTTTTTTATTTAATTTATTCTGCAATCTGTTTTACATGAGCATTAACATTTAGCAGAGATTGCTAACAATAGTTATCTTACTATATAAACCAGAAGATAGTAGCAACACCCAGCGACGTTGTAGGTATAAGGACTAATTATCTATACTCGAAGTATTTGCTGACATTTTTATTATATGTGCAAGATATGAAACAATGATCAGAGAAATAATTTTTAGTGTAGCCACTGTACCACCGTATCAAGTACGACTGGAATATATAATAGAATAACGTTTCCTTTTTCAAAAACAATAAGACGTTAATGTACTGCACATGGACGCAAACACGTAATTGTTTCTTAATAGTGTATGAATGTACGCTTTAATGAAGCTTAATGTACTTTTTTACCTTTTAATGATGCCCTTGACAATTCTATTTTGTAGATGATTTAAAAATTTGTCGACAGATTTTCGATATGGATACTTATTTATTTAATTTTATAACCTGACTTAATATTTCTTAAGTGAAACTGCACATGTTTTAGTATAGCGTGATGTTTTTTTTAGGTTTTTCTACGCTTTTTTGATATTTTTTTGAATTTTAACACATATTCAATATTTTGATATACCTTAGATGAGGGTGTGTGTCGTATGTATTAGATCTACCATGTTTTGGGAAGAATTGGTGAATCGATTTGGATAGTTCATAAAATATTCGATTTATATTGTAAATGCATGTATGCAAACTAAAGATGGGTAACCCACTCCGGAGTTATCACGGAAGAGTGATAGTGAATCCGAGTGGAGTTGTCTCACAGGATTTGTCATATCCGACTTCTCTAAACTGGTACTAAATCTGTTAACATGTGCAGATATTTGCTTGAGATTTTTTACTAATACAAAGACTTGGATGGAAAGAAGTGTTTTTTTTCTCGTCTTCCAGCCAGTTTTAGGACGTCCCAAGTATATGATGTCTCAAAATAATGCTATTTTGTATTCTATATTCTGTACATATACGATAATGTTTGTCCTTAAATGAGCTTTTTAAATGGTATACAACCAGCTAAAAATATTTAGTATTATATTATAACTTTTACTCAATTATGATGATAAGTGGATATAACTCCTCTCTGAAGCGGAGTCAAATCTTAACCGATCCGGCTTCGGATATGATAAGCCTAATGCAACAAACATATTGATTCAAAGATGACCTTATAGACATTGTAAAAAAATCATACAATGCGTTGAGCGTTATTATTTACCATTTTATTACATAAAGAATATTTGAATGATAAATACCATTTATTTGCCGAAATTTGCGTGATTCGAAATTTGCGTGAAAATCGAATCTGTCAAAATTTATGTGATTATTAAGTTTGCACCGAATATTTGGTTACTATTCAGTATTTGGCATATTCGGCACCACTTTTTTTCATATTCGGCCAAATACCTAATAGTAACTTACTATTCGGCCGAATATCTAATACGTGAATACCATAGGTGAACATGGTATTCAAGGAAAATAAATTATAAAATCATAAGAAAAGCTATTTTTTTACATATACATAAATGGTGCCAAATATCCCAAATAACGAAGAGTAACCGAATAATGGTTGCAAGTGTTAGGCATAAAACTTGAAAAACACGTAGAGCGTTAGTAATAGTTATATTTCAACTGAAAATAGTAATTACATTAATATAAATGCGTTCAGCTGCCGAAAACCTGCCGAATACTTGCCGAATATTCGGTATTCGGTCTTTGGAGCATGCCGAATATTTGGTATTCGGCATTTTGCCGAATATACTATTCGTTGCAAGCCTAGCGATAATCCAATAGAATCTGGTTGACGTATACTTGTTTTTTTCTATATTTATACTATATTTTGACTAATCATACTAATTACAATACTTTACCCCCTTTTTATCAGAAAATTAATTTGAAGCAAAAATATATCTGCGTCAAATGTAATAATGTATTTCTTTGCAAAGATTACCTTGATTTGGTGATGTCCCGGATGAAACAATTGATAAAATTATTAAATAACTTTTTTATTTCTGGCAATTCAGCTTGAATATTATATTTGACCGTAACATTAGCAAACCAAGTTATCTGTGTGCCGCATGTCGGCGGTATCTACTTTGTTTCCTAGATTAAAACTTTTATACGTGCAATAAACTCACTCTTCATGGGAGCGAACAATACAATGGCATAACGAATTGATTAAGTCCAACTTTCAATCTCCTTTAGTATTCGCATGTGGTTTTCATGCCGTCTTATCTTTACTACTTCTGTGTTATCACTATGGAAATATTAGACATCTAATATTATATTCACCTGAAATGAGATTATAAATTTTACAAACATTGAACTGCGTTCTAGAAGAAAATTACATTGCATTGCATATATAACATATAATTCATGTTATATTACAAGTACGTACTGATATGATTTTTGATGCTTTTGTTTATATGGACTGTGGTTCGTAAAATCTTATGATGGGAACGCGACCACTTTTTTCCATACGTATTTTGTTCTTCTTGCGTTGCCATTATGTGGGCTGATTATATTGAACTATATTAAATTCTAAATTTAATATACATATATAAATTAGCTTCGTAGTTACAAAATATCTAGTTTTCGAAACTGCTCAAAATATTTTCCCATCTTCATATTTTTTAAATATATATTTCACTTATAATTTATTGAAATTATTCATTGACTTCCCGTGGGGTAAGTTATTGTAATCGTTCAAAAATCTAAAATGAAAATTTTGCATATATTCACGTTTCGGTGGTTTACGCTGTGAGTGCAAAAAATTGTAGTTTATGAAAGATCGAAGTATCCGATTTGAATTATTCAAAAAACATTTTGCTTGTGTTGACAGTGTGAAGAAACGATTAGATTTTGGGGAAGGATTTTTTTTTACATACAAAAAATGTATTTTTTTTGAATATCGAAAATAATTCGGATTTTAATTTTAATTCTAGCTAAAATTTTAAAGCCAACTTATATACTTCAAATAAATAATTTTAACTTTACAATTCTGTTTACAAGTATAATCCTTAGCAATATGAGAGTTTTGTTATTTACTTTTCATATAGGGGGAAGTCCCCTAGTGGCGGACACCTAGGGTTATTTATAAATAAATCAAAAAATATTTTATAAAATGTTTATTAAATTATGACTTATGTTAGATAAAAAAGTTAGAAATCAAACTAAATTAACAAAACCGCAATCTTTGCTAAAAACTAATTAATATTATCAATCAAACTTTGGTATCAAAAAATATGATTTTAAACAGTGGCACCTAGAACCGAACATTTCAAAATAACCTGCATTGATTACATATGTAGCCATCTCCACACTTTGGAATGTTTGCACATATGTCTTTGACGAATATTTTTAGATATTGCAAAAAAGATCACGATTTGTCCACCTTTTTGGCTGGGCCACACCGATGCTCTCAGCTGGAGCATTCATCATAAGATTTTTATTTTTTGACTAGGAAATACGAAGAATGGGGGTATGTAGTGACCGTTAGCACCCACACAGAACAAAATTAAATAATTGGAATGAATTGCGTAAATTCTCACAAGAAATATCAATATGTTTGATGTCCGGCACTAAGGAACGACTTAGTGTCCGGTGCTAAGGGACAGACATTTTCGTTCATTTGGTGACATCTACTAAAATTGGTTAAAAGATCTTATAATATTTTACCATTCGGATAACAATCAAGTACAACTTTTATCTTAGCATACCACTCAAATGTAAATGCATAAATTAGCTAGAATTACTTTCATTGATATTTAGGTGACGTCGTGATTTTGCGCCTAAAACTGGAAAGGGTTGCTCTCGTCGTGGCCGTGTGCGTCACAGGCAAGGCTTGGCGCGTGATCCTGTACCTGTGTGCTCTCCATGCCTCTTTCACTTGTATTTTGAAATAAAAAGATTTATACTCGCCTAAATAATACGTGTTAAATAGAGTGTCCGGTGCTTGGTGCCATCCGACGTTACTTATATATTTTGTCTAAAAAATATGAATAATGGAAGTTACAGTATTTTTAATAATCTATTTGAAAATATTTAATATTCTTCGAATATTTCATTACGGTACGGGGAGTTCCAGCAATTTGTCTTAAGATACGATGCCATGCACCAATAGTTTTTCTATTTTTTCAATAATGAATAAATAATTTAAATTAAGTTAATAATTTCTAATAAGTATGAACTCTTTGGAGAATGTCATTTATACGAGTAAAATAAATCTGTCCTTCCCATAAATCAAGTTTTTTTCAGAAAACCCACAACTTACACTATCGTATTTAATCGCCAAGAATATGCTTATAAATATTGTTAAATGCTATAAATTTCAATCTATGACAGCATTTTATTAAAATAATGACAAACCGTTTATGACTCCATTCCTAATGTATCGTAGGACATTTCTTGAATAGTTATTGCACTTATTAAATTGCATACGATCAAACCAGAACGCTAGTACCGCAATTTGAATATTGCCATAAATCTACCCGTAAGCCGCTTGATAAATATGTTTAAGACCTGTTGCGTCGGGCTTGTCGCATCTAATTAAATACGGGGCCTAATCTGCCCTTGGATATTAAAGTCTAGTTCAAACTCATTTTCCTTAGTATTCTCTAACGAAATATGTCGCAATCATATATAGGATAGTTGTTTCTGATAAGTAAGTGACTGAAGTAATTCAAGATTTCAAATTTATTGAATCCACCCGCTTCGGTCTTTCGAGACCATTATTCAGTGAACAAGTATATTTGTATTAGTTAATACTACACTATCACTATAACGTTTTCAAGAACATATGAACACAAGAACAGTTCTTGTAAAATTTTGCCTTACCACAATTATAAACTACTGTTCGGACGTCTTTTCGTTTTATTATATTGGCCATGAAGGTGACAAACTTCAGGGCATTAAGCTTTACACAGAATGATTGCTACCCTTGGTAGAGGGGGTTGCGGAGTGTTTTAATTGAACTAGTTGTTCACTTCTAAAAGTAAAGTCCGCTTAACAACATGTAAATAACCAATAAAAATAAATATATCTTCTTTCATTATAACTTAGTAACAAATCAGTGATTGTAATTAAAACTGCAACAAATACGTAATATACGAACAAATTAGTGTTTAATACAGTCCACAGCTACAAGGGTTAAATTATAACCCAACAACCTGAATTATCGAAGGAGAGTTTTAATAAATTCTATAACTACGTAACAAAAGTACAATTACCTAAATTTAAATATTCTGTAATAATAGTGTAGTGGTATCTAATACATAATTGACTTTTTTTTTAAATATTTGTAGGATCATAAGAGATTTTTAACTTCGCGTAGGGCAAGTTATAGTAATCGCAAAAAAATTGAAAATGAAAATTTCTATATATCTTTACGTTTAAAAACCTTCTGAACATTTTGGCATACCTTAGAAAAAATGGATGTATGTGTGTGTGTGCGGATACAAAATATCGCAAAAAAAGTAAATTTTTGTCAAAAATTTATAGTTTCTCAAAAGTCTAATTTTTTCAAAGTAAATTTTTTTCAAAAATGTTAATCTTTTTAAAAAAAATTTTTTTTGGTACGGGAAGTTCCAGCAATTTGCTTTAAGGCACGATGCCATGCGCCCCACTAGTTATTATATAATAATACAACATTTCGCAGTTGAGATAAATTAAAGATTTCTGATGCTTCTTACAATAGAGAATCTTATAAGAATTTAATATGACAGATTTTTGCGTATAATGATAATACAACATTTCGAATTTGAAATAAATTAGATACCATAATCTTATAAGAATTTGCTGCCTGAAGGTTATATATCGATCTATCTAAAAAATAAGTGCAGAATCATAAAGAGAAATTATGAAAGAAATTGAGATGAGATGTTCAAATGCAAAAATGGAATGAGTTTAAAGTAAAAGAGATATTTGTGAAATAGGAATGAGATCTTCCAATTGAAAAACATTTTTTAATACCAAATTTTTTATATTCAGAAATGTAATAAATAAAAAATAAATGTAAAAATAAAAATTCACTTGGGATAGCAAATTTGCTGTAATTGAATGAATAACTAAGAGAAAACATAGTCCTTGGAATCTTTTTTTTTGGAAATATATCAATGTGTCTTAAGTTTGGTTTGTGAAACTAATAAAACTTCAATCAAATTTATTATCTTATACGCATTTGTATGTACTATATACACGCCGTTGCGAGGGAGAGGGTTCAATTCCCCTATTCTAAATCTATTATCAATGTAGTTGCTTTAAAATTATCGATTTTATAAAGCTTTACAAATATTTGCAGTAGGTTATTCTGAAAAATATATCAATACCTCATTATGGCGTAGTTTTAAGACTACATTTTAAAATCTGTCTGTCGACTACTATTTTTGCGTTCGTAACAAAATACATAACTAGTTCTAAATCTAGTCATTTAGAAATTTAATATTTATTACTTCTACTTGTATTTGAACAGGCAGTTAGTTTTTATTAAAGCCGTTTGTTGTACAAACCCGATATAAGTTGTAGTCATTGCTGGTTATAAATTAGGTTGATTTTATAGATTTATATACATTAATTAATTTTCAGTAAATTGTTAATTTATATAAAATAAGTATAGCTGCAGGTAATTGGATATTAACGTTATTCAACTCAGCACTTGTCAGAAGTAATAGTGAATATTAATAATGGAAAAAATTGTTTTACAAATCTGGGAGAGTTGATACCCTCATTATGAAATAAATTTCTATGAATGACTGTCAGAAAATATAAATTGAATTTAAATTAATTCAGAATGGTGCTTCGCAATAGTAAAATATGAATGTTTGAGAAAAATAATGCGTTGTTTAAAAATTTTATGTATGTGACGTTCATAGACAGAAATTGTTTATAAGATTTTGAATCTTTTATATTAACTTCCCCAAGGAGAAGTTTATGTTTTCGCGAAAAAATCTAAGTTGCTAATTTTATGTTTTCTCGACGTTTCAAGACATTCTGAATCGAATGATGCCAAATTAGGAAAAAATGTGTGTGTGAGCCGATTTTTTCTTTCGTCCATGAATTCTCAAAAATAGCCATTCAATGTAGTTCGATAAGGACTGCGTTTGCCAGTTAGCCCACAATCGATGTTAAAAATTCAAAAACTGTTCGAAAGATATTGGTTGGAAATCGCGTGAGTTAGTTTTTGGTAAATATCGGCTGCACCGTTTTTTAACTTCCCGTAGGGCAAGTTATAGTAATCGCAAAAAAATCGAAAATGAAAATTTTTATATATCTTTACGTTTCAAAGGTTCCTGAATATTTTGGCATACTTTAGAAAAAATGGATGTCGACGATTTCGGGAACACCGATCAACCGATTTGAATAATTCAAAAAACATTTGATTCGTATTGATAAGGAGACGTGCTGATTAGTTTTTGGCGAAGGCAGGTCTAGCCGTTCCGAAGATATGAGGCAAAAAGTGCTAAAAACGGTAACTCAGTTTTTAAGAGAACGGAGCGTCCGATTTGAATAATTCAAAAAACATTTTACTTGTATTAACAAGATGAAGAACTGATCAAATTTTCATGAAGGCAGGTCTAGCGGTTTCGGAGATCTAGTAAAAAAAGTAAAAAAAATGCCATTTGGCGGTCAAAAATGATTATTAGACTTATGCACATCAAATTATCAGATATTTTATAGAGATTTTAACAATAAATATAAATTTTGTTTACATTCCTATGGGTCCGTACCAATTTATCCGTTAGACGGCGACGCGGCGCTTACGCACTTCGATATTTCGTCTCTATGCAGTTAAAGCAGTACGATTGCTTTAAAAAAAGTTCAGAATTTCTAAAAATGTTAATCTTTAAAAAAAAAATAATGTTTGGTACGGGAAGTTCCAGCAATTTGCCTTAAGGCACGATGCCATGCGCCCCACTAGTTAAATTTGCTAATATTTAGTTGTTAAAAGTCGGTGTTCTGGTGTTCTGGCTTATAGTGTGGCGCGTGCCTGCCGCGTTCGTCTCCGCTAAAATAAATAAATACGATTTAGCAACGAGTCCATTGCATTATTCATGATTCCATTATTCAGCATGTCCCGTTATTCGCTAACTAAAGCGAAATAGGGATAAGAGATAGAGGGCAAAGGGTCCCCGTACGCCTTTGCGGGGGCGTGCGTATTACTTCGTTCGCAAAAACATATAGTCGCCGGGCTGGTGAAAGGTGATGATCCACTGCCGATCATCACCTTCCTATCAGTATTATTTATGAATTTTAATTTTTTGGGCGGTGTAGAGCGTTTGCTTCTTATGTTAATTATCAAAGTACTTGTAACAGTAGAAAATTTCAGAAAATAATAAATTATTGATATTTGAATAAATCATTGTATTCTTGAACTTCTCTTTTTACCCAACGCAAATGTTTTCATGCTACACGAAGGAAAGATGTAAGGCTACTTTCTCTCGATTCTTCTTGATGTGCGAGTGCGTTAATAGTCGCCCGCTTATTGTGCCTGTGCGTTTTTAATTGATATGATGCACGTTTAGCTTTACATGAGACACCATGAAAGCATTATATACTATAAAGCATTATATTAAGAAATCAATTTATTTCGGATTTTGATTTCTGTCGAATTCAGCCAAAGATTACTTAAAAGGAATGGCATAGTGCTGCCTTAAGGCACACTGCGAGAACTTCCCGCACCGAAAGTTGAAGTTTTTTAAAAATATTTTTGAGAATTTTTGACTTTATTAAAAATTTGTTTTGTTTTTTAATATTATATTATATACAGGGCCGGTCCTGGGGTCCTCAGCGCCCGCATGCAAGATTTGTTTTAGCGCCCCCCTCTTCCCAATAATTTTAACTGTTTTAATAGTTTTTCATTAAAATTATACAAACATTTTTTAATTAATTTTTAATCATACTGGATTTAAAACACAAAAAATTAGATATAATCTAAAAGCGATAAAATCTAAAAGCAATACATTGATTTTAAATTTATTTAGAAAATCGAGGCGATTCGCGGGTTGATCATAATGAAATATTTTTAAATTCTCTATTATTTCTAACGTATGTGTAATATTAATATTTGAGTTTTGAAACATTTAACTTATTTATTGTGCGATTTATTCTATAGAGCAAATCACGCCAAGATAGCGAAAAAAACTAGTCTTTAATTTTTAAACATGACACTTTTAAAGATTTTTGTTCCTAAGTTTATTTTGCTTCCATTTTTCATATTTGCTCCATAAACCTAACCACGCATGTTTTCAACGTTCAAAGTTCATCAGATGTGAAACATTTGCAACAAAAATAAAAGTTACAATTCAATTTTTCGGAATAAACAAGCCATTTTCCAAGCACTGACTCCCAATTTTCCATTTTCTCTATTATAATTAGTATATATTTCTTTAACAAGTTCCATTTCAACTAAATCAGCTCGCCATTTTTCACCAATAACGCCCAATAATTAATTTAAACGTTCGTAGGTTTGCTTTTTCGGGATTGAACACTAAATAATTTCTTTTTCGATTCCACGTTAACTTCAAACGAAGAAAAAAATTAATAAGTACATTAAACAATAAGCAGAACAATAATTTACAAATTTACAGAGTTATTATTTGGTTAATTGTTTCTATTGATATCACATTACTTACTGAATATGCTCTTTGTGTCTCATAGTCAAGCTGGATTGTTTATTATGATCTATTAAGTATTCTAGATTTTACATTTGAAAAAAATATAATTATATTATTTTATAAACTTCATTTCCGAACCTCGTTTTGGCGCCTCCTAAGGCGTGCGCCCGATTTTTTGCATGCATTGCATTCAAGGTAGGACCGGCCCTAATTATATATATATATATATATATATATATATATATATATATATATATATATATATATATATTGAGCAATTGCGCTGCTTTGCTGTTCTAGAAACGAAATATCGAAGCGTACAGAAACCAAAGTTTACAAAGAAATGTAAACAGAATTTGAACTTATTATTAAAATTTCTATAAAATACCTGATAAACTTTGTCAAAAACTAATCAGCACGTCTCGCCATCAATACGAATCGAATGTTTTATGATTTATTCAAATTGGTTGATTCGTGTTTTCGAAATCGTCGACGAAAATTTGTATCCGCACACACACATACATCCATTTTTTCTAAGCTATGCCAAAATGTTCGAAAGCCTTTGAAACGTAAAGATATGAAAATATTTTCATTTTCGATTTTTTAAAATTATTGATAGCTCATATGAAAACGCTAAAACATGTATGTGTTTTGGAATGCATTATTTAGTTTATTTACTATATAGGAAAATTTAAGTTTTTAGAATTTTATGTTTTGAATTGTTATTTAAATGGTTATTAAAATTTTCTTTAGCTTGCAATGGCTTTCTAGCGTGTACATAATCATTTCCTTACTCAACTTCTCTCAAGGATGCTTTTCTCAGAGTACACCAATTCTCTTGCTATTCGCTACCAACAAGATAATGACTAAAATGCAAGGAGTGTATTTACTCGTTTCGCATAGGCAAAGTGGCTTAAGTAAAACAGATTCACATTAATGTTTGGGTTCTTTGGGTATACTTTATACTGGTCTCCCCAATGCTACTTGGGTTTAGCTAATTTACTTACTCGTACGCTTACTTTGTAGATGACAGCGAAAATTAACCTGATTTCAAGACGTTCTTAAGATTTATAGTAAGAATTCGAAAGGAAATCTATAGATTTATTTTTTAACTCCCGTAGGGTAGTTATAGTAATGGGCCGAAAATCGAAAATGAAATTTTTTGCATTTCTCGACGTTTTGAAGGTTTCTGAACATTTTGGCATACCTCAAAAAAAATGGATGTGCGCGTGTGTGTGTTTTGTGTGTCCGCATTTTTTTGTTCACGTTTTCCGACGCACGGATCAACCAATTTGAATGGTTCAAAAAGCATTCGATTCCTCTTGATAGGGAGATGTGCTGATTAGTTTTTGGCAAAGGCAGGTCCAGCCGATACGGAGAAAAAGAGCAAAGAGTGCAGAAAATAGAAATCGAATTTTTGAGAGAATGGAGCATCCAAATTGAATGATCTAAAATACATTCAATTAGTAATGATTGGGAGAAATGGTTATTAGTTTTTGGCAAAAGCAGGCCCAGCCATTTCGAGAGCTAAATATACAAAAAAGTCAGTTTTTGAGAGAAATAAGCATCCGATTTGAATGATTCAAAAAATTTTCTGCTTGTGTTGACAAAACAATTGCTTTTGGGAAAAAAATTTCAATCCAATTTTTTTTTGTATATGGATAATAATTCAGATTTCTATTTCAATTCTGGCTAAAGTTTTAAAACACACTTATATACTTCAAATAAATATTTTTGACTTTGTTCAGTTTATATAATTCTTCTAAATATTATACAATGTTACAGTGTTCATAATAATCTATTTGAAAACATTTCGTTACGGTACGGGAAATTCCAGCAATTTGCCTCAAGGCACGATGCCATTCACCACTAGCTATTAAATTATATTGAGGTAAAATATTTATGTCTTGATATAATATATATTGTAATTAGTGTGCTGGTAAAAAGTCTAGAACAAAAATTGCATTACGAGTTAACTAGTAGACTCTTTCACATCAAGAGTAAATAATAAATTATATTAAATTAAATTCTTTATATTGAAGAATCATCACTGATTTTGTTAAAATATTTGAACTGAATTTAATAAAATAAAATTGACCATATGTATGTAAGCTCTTTCAGATATTCTTTTATTTAGATATTTCCTAAAAGGTTTTAAATGTGCACTATAATTTCTTTTTAAAGCTTGTTAAAAAATGCCGATAACATTTTAAGTAGTCCTAGTCATACTGTTTTACACTTTATTATTTATACCACCTGAAGCTAAAGTGAGTTTGTTTGAACTAATTTTGAAATCGTAATTTGAATGTATATAGAGTTTTCTTGCTCTACGCGAAATGCTGTTCAAATCTATGTAGTGACTTTTATTTGTATTCTCATTTGTCTTTATGTTAATTTGCTAGCTATTATAAATTGCATAAAAACCACATCAAATTGATTAACGTGCCAAATTTGTCAGTTTATAATTTCCATCAAACTTAATAAACAACCGTTTCTTAGTTAAGGCTGCATCGTCGTTTGAAAAGATTTGATTTATAATGTTTTACGAACTTGTGCGAAGCATTGATTAATAACGTTTTCATATAATTCCGATATGTACCTCTGCTCAACGATTTCTTAGCAGTGCATAGTACTCATCCCGTTGGCTGTTAATTGTAAGATACATAATATAAAATATAAAATATCAGATATATGACGTTGATTAATATTGCGCGTTGTTTATATTAAAATTTATTATGCTATTCTATGAGATGCATTCAGACGGTGTAATGAACTTTTATTTATAAACATGTTTCGCTTTCTGAACAATGTATGTACTTATTATTAGCCATAGAGCTAAAGCGTCATATGTGTAACAGTCTATTTTTTTGTTTATAACTATAAAAAGAACTATTTTATCGTGTAACAATTAAATTTTAATATTATTCATGTATTAACCTAATACATGGGTTTATTCCATGGTGTAATAATTAAGCTCACAGACTCGTGTGGACGGGGTCGTGAGTTCGAACCTCGCTCTGTACAACCTGACATCGTGCAGTAGCGATGTCCTTTTGCACTTGAAAATATAGATCAAAAGTATGTTTTAAATTGAAACTAGCCCATTGCAGGCACTGCGGTGTGAAATGGCAATGGGAAATCTCTCACACTATTCGAGTTAATAATGCTAATAATACTGGAATTAACAATAAGATTTTTCTTATTGTTAGACAATTTTAAACATTCGACTACTGTTAATTATTTTTGAGTAATATACGAATGCTTACCTACTTGAAGATGCGTATTAGCTATGTAGATATATGTAAAATATTTATTATTACAAGTAAGACATTGAAATATGTGTAATAACTGCATGTGCATTAATAAGCATGTCGTTAACGTGTGCGAACGACGAACTGAAAGTATCACTTAATAGATTTCATTTCTAGTAACTAAAAAATCACGTTATAACCGTTATTAAAATTAATTGTGAATGCATATGCATATTATTTATAGTGATGCTGAACATTTACCAAAACTAAAAATAAGATATAGCATTTTTTAAGCATGTTAAAAGATGCTAATTATTTTTAATTTGATATTTTTTATAATTTTATAATTTTATTTGAACAGCGATCAGAACTTATGTGTTCTATGAGCTGTTGTGAATAATATCTTACAAACTACGTTTGTTTTATTATAGATGGCAACCCAAACAGTTGTCACATCTATGTGTGATAAATTTTTATTACAATCTCTGTAATAGGGCAAGTATGGTGCAACAATGCCGGGTGAGGGCTATTTCCACTTGGAAACATATTGCTATCTATATTTCCAAGTGAAAATCGTTGTCACTGCTGCCTGACAACAGGCTGCTCGAAGTGGGTATCGAACGCGGGACCTCTGAATCAGGTCCCGTCGCTCTTAACCGCTTACCTACGGGCGAGCCCAAAAATATTAATTAATATGAACTTTGGCTCAATAGTCTTTGTATTTTTCATAAGCATTTGGCGGCAAAATAAAAACACAGTTCTCGGATAAAAGAAAAAATATCCAATAATGAATAAAAATAAAAAAATCTATTAACATAAAGATTTATGATTATTCATTTCTAATTATAATTAAGTTTGACAACTAGAAATTATATTTTCTAGTTGTAGTTGGTTATAAGCGATGGAAAAAATAAATCAATTATTCGATATTGATTGCGAATTGATTTGCACTTATAACAAAATTTACTTTTTGTTAAAATATATTATGCACAGGACATAAGAATTCATTTTAGAAGTATAGTTTTTTCAGCAAAGTATCTTATTTTGATCCCAAGTATCCGAAAATCATGTGTGCCTAAGCGACTTTTTTATATAAATATATATATATATATATATATATATATATATATACATACAAATCGACCCGCTCTAATATATACATTTATATATATATATATATATATATATGTTATGATAATTTATTTAAGCATTTATTTAATATAAATCAACGAATTTGTTTAAAAACATACGAATACAAACCAATTAAAATCTTCAAAACTGTCTTAATAAAATCTGACATAGAAACTAATTTCAATATTTTATTGCAAAAACAGGTAATTTATTCTGTGTTAGTTAAATAGTCAAACGTGAATTTCAGGCTTCCGTACACAAAGCCTATCAGTCTCTAATCTTCAAACTCTTATAATTTATTCTGAAACATTTCTTTTCTTGTGAAGTATACTTTTTCAAATGTTAATTGTTTATAATAAAACTATATTACTTAATTTAGTTAATTACGTTATTACTTTATAGTATGTATTTAATTTTTCTCAATTAGTAATGCTTGTGGAATGAGTAATTGTTCTAATATTATCTATATTTGAAACATTTCGTCATTTTTCGTATTTCCTAGTCAAAGAATGAAAAGCTTATGGTAAGAGCATCGGTGTGGCCCAGCCAAAAGGGTAGATGAATAGTGACTTTTTTTTGCAATATCTAAGAATATTCGTCAAAGACACATGTGCAGACATTCCAGAGCCTGGAGATGGCTACATATGTGAATAATGCAGGTAATTTTGAAATGTCTGGTACTAGGTGCCGCTGTTTAAAATCATATTTTTTGATACCAAAGTTTGATTGATAGTATTTTATATATTTTGTTAATTTAGTTTGATTTCTAACTTTGTTATCTAACATAAGTCATAATTTAATAAACATTTCGTAAAATATTTTTTGATTTATTTATAAATAACCTTAGGTGTCCGCCACTACAAGACTTCCCCCTAATACTTTTTTAATATATGTAGCATAAATCTCGCTGAAGAACATATTAGTATTATTTGAGAGAACTTAGAAGCAAATCGGCTTTATCGTTCTTAATTAATAATTATGATCAATAAGAGTTGGTAGACGTTTTTATAAAATAAATATTTCATTACAGAAATGTAATCAAGAAAAATAGTAACACGTGATCTGTATTAACAATAATAATTTAAAATGGTATTCAAACAAACAGCTGAAGGAGCTGCTCCATGCGATGCTGAGTTCTTATGTTCTGCGGCTTAACCAACGGTACTTTAATAGTTTTTCTATGATTAAAACACGCGCCTTGGCTGTTGTCGTGCACGATCGAATCAAATAGATACGAGTAAACGTTCGTTCGATGTTGGCAGAAATTTTATTAGAATTATTTGATGTTGCATTTGTTATGTGAAAACCCGAAATATTGATCTATAAACTTATGTTGGACGTTTATTTAAACATTACATTAGGAAAGAACAGATGTTAAGTGAAGCAAGTCAAGTTTTTATTGTATATAAAGATATGAATGTATAAAACGCTTCGAGCTTTTTTGTATCTAAAAACGTAATATTGAAGAATAATGAGAATATTCCCTAAATTAAACAATATTTGATTATGCACTAATATAGTTCTGATCTGAAATTTTGGAATGGAATGACTTAACCAAGAGGTTTTTCCAAATAGATAGGGAAGACTGGGTACGGTTGTGCTAGGGTACGGTAGTGACAGTCGTCATAACAGCTAAACTATACTGATTTGAGATAGGGTCCAAAGGGAGAAAGATGTAGAATGATTGTTCCCACGTTCCCAGTTCTCATAATTGCTTTCAGTTAGTGTCTTACATCAACATGTTCTGTAATAATAAAGTAGTCAATTGTATGTTTTCATGTTCGAATTGTTTTAATAATAACTGTTATTTGTTTTAAGATAGATCGCTTTATTTGTTATTTTGCTGTAAGTTGAACATTAGTAGTTATCAACAATTAGTTTTTGCTTAGATAATCAAGCTCAGTCTTAATGCTGATTTGTTTTCAAAAGTGTGCGTTGGGTACGGTTGTGACAAATTTTCTGGGTGAAGATTAAACTGATAAAAGATATAACTTAACTAAGGAAAAGAAAAATTTAATTTAAGAAAAAAAATCACAAAGGATTTTTGTTAACTTTGTTTAAAAAGTCATTATAAACCATTTCGAAAATGAAAATATTTATAAATCTTTACCTTAGAAAAATGGGTGGATGTGTGTGTGTGTGTGCGGATATAAATTTTTGTCGACGATTTCGGAAACACCGGACAAACAGATTTGAATAATTTAAAAAAACATTCGATTCGTAATTATTGAGACGCCCTGATTAGTTTTTAGCGAAGGCAGGTCTAGCCGTTCCGAAGATACGGGGCAAAGAGTGGCAAAAACGGTAACTCAGTTGACAAGATGAAGAAGTGGCGCAACCATACCCATTCTCCCCTACTCGCTAAAACAATTATGGCATTTTACTTTACCCCAAACTTTTGAATTTTTTTAATATTGTTTCTTTGATAAAATATGGTATGATATGATAATTAATGATTTTTTGTTTTTTATCCAAATTATTTTTATTGAATTTAGCTATATATTATTTGTAAATTATGTCCTAAATTAGAATTTGGGATAAGCTATTTCATCCCTTTTTATTATTCTTACTCTACCAAATGAAAAATTCACTGAAAGTGAAATAAGTTTTTCGAAAATCTATATTTTATTCAATATCTATATTTGGCTAGCATCTATTTTCTTATTTTCCTCTTTAGTTTGTCTCAGCTAATGAGAGATATCGCTTTTGTTCAATTTTATACAACAGATCCCATAGGAAGTCAATACGATTAAGAATTCAATTACTTTGAAACACGATAATGCCCCGGCTTTAGATTTGATTTCACCGCAAAATGTTTTAGGATTATGTGGATTACAGACGTATAAACTGACGAGTTTAATATAGCAGAAGTATAGATCTATTTTATTGCAATCTTTTAGTAAATTGTAATTCAATTTATTCTTAAAGATGTTCAAGTATTTTTATCTGATTTTGTTAACTTTAGGCGAACAAAATATTTATTTTAAACTTGCATACATGAAATCTTAATATTTGTATTATTACAAATTATTTATTACTTTTGTACGATTTAGAAATAATTTTATAAAATATCAATTGTTCATATAAATTAGCTTACATTTCAAAACTTAATTTATCTACAGTTAAAAAAAATTAATGTAAACAATATGAATTTCTATGTTCTAATGTATTATCTGCTCAAATATATTTCCCTTCTATATATACAGTTTACTACCTTGTAGCGTATTTATTGCCTTTATAGCCGAAGGTATTCGGTATCCAGTATATTTATTGAAGTATTTAAATAACCCAAGTTTGTGTTATGGATTAGGATGTTCGATTCGTTGATTTTCTGGGCCTTTAAATTACGGAAGTTTTAATATAACAAGATTAAAAAAAGTTGTATCATCGCTTGGATCATCGTAAACAGAAGCCATAAAATCAGCAGAGGCATTTTAATGTTAACGAATCAGCTCTGTTCACTGATATAATATCTACCTCGCGTTATTGATATGGATTTGCTTGTTAACAACGATCTCCTGAAATTTTATCCTTTGCTGCGAGACGCAAAAACATGTATTGAACACTCATGTTATTCGATCCTAAATATCAGAGTATAACAAAGTCGCTTAGATACAATATTGACACAAAATAATATTTAATTATTTTGTATTGAATTTTTTCTATATCATGAAACAATTTGTGTGTATATATATATTTGTAATATATATATATATATATATATATATATATATATAACGAAATTTTTTCGTCGCGAACTTTCCACACAACAAACTTTGCTTTACACAACGTTGTCGTTTGTAGTCAAAAATATGTTGCTCAAATAAGTTCAAAAAGTGGATTTTTGTTCCCGCTGTGAAAATATATTTGCTGGAGAAAAAACTCACACTTGAATCATCTAGTTATTGGGCAATTCACATTCACAACTCAAAGGTCTCAAGAAAATTTAAAAAATGGATGATCAGAAACCGAGGAAGAAAAGAGCAAATTTTTAGTGCATAAGTCTATAATGGATTTTTAGGTCGTTTTTATTTTGATCAGTATTTTATATTATTGATAATTTATATTCTTATTAGGATTAATTATTTCGATTCATAATTTTCAAAGAAATTAAATTGCGATATCAGAAAAATCATGATAGTATTTATCGGTCCTCATATATACCAGTAATCTGTAAAACAGTAATTTGATCTTAATTTTAATTAATCCTATCCGTTGTTTTATATGGCTCAAAAGTTCAAGATCTTGGCTTAAAGCTTCGGAACTGGCGAGAGTAGTAAACATATACCGGTTGAATATTTCGTATGAACCCGAGGAGCCGCCGATGATAGTAAAACGAAAATTACGCACATAAATGAGCCCGTTGTAACGGTAACGAATTACTGGACCGACGTTTATTTCAGATCAGCATCGTTTTATTGCATTAGTCAATTCATTATGTTCATTCTTCTCAGAAAAACAAATCTTAGCGTACATTTTTATTATTTTCTGTTTTGTTTAAGAAGCCATCTATTCAACTTTAACCTGAAAAATGGCTTTGCTATAAGTTTCTCATTTCTTAATATTATGTGTCAGTATTTCTATTACAATATAAGCCTATAAATAATCTAGTATAAGAAAATCAAACAAAAGTAAGGAGATTAGAGATGTATCAAATTGATATACACAGACACAGTTTATTCATATAAATTTATAAATAAATACCATTTAAATTATACATAATGACTGCAACTTTTGCATTCTATACGTAGTCACATGCTCTTGTATAAATCATCCAGTAATTTGTGCAAGAACTCAAAGTTCCGTAAGCGTTTTTCGGGATCTAATTATTCAGGATATATTTATGGCTACCCTTTGTTGTTCACTTGTTCAACGACAACGTTTTATTCTGGTTAATCTATATAGTGATATACCGTTCAATTTCTGTTTTAACTTAAAATGTCAATATCAATCTTGTGTGAGAAATATGCATAATGCGTATATAAAGCATATTATTCGACTGGCTTTATAATAAAGGCAAAAATCAAAACAAGAATCTATTATAGCAACTATGTAGCAACTTAGTATTCTTACGGGCCAACCCCTCAGTGTACGAATCAGTTTTGCACTTCTCTGTAATTTATTGTTTACTCCTAATTACTCTATAGTTTGTGCATTGAATAATTTATTAGGCAAATTATAAACAACAATTTATTCTTGAGCACGCAGATATACAATTGTATAATAATTGCCATCATTTTCAACCGCTTTTTTCCATATAAATTAGCTATATAAATATGTAGCACATAAAAGATACAGACAACTCTGCTTTAGTACCTACTATGCTTTAATGAAATTTATTACATTATTCATTTTTAATTAAACTAAAACTGTATGAATAATTCATCATTAAAAGCTGCGTCATCGAGGCAAACATGAAAAAAGAATTTAGACATTCTTTTGTTTCCATTTTATTTTGGTTCATATGGTATGTATATATATAAGATGGCTTATACTTTATTGTTTTCGAATGTTTTGTTACAGTTCTTTAAAGTATGCTTTGTAATAGTAATGAATGAGCAGGGAAAAACGGGGTACGGTTGTGCCACGTTTTTTTTTTGATCAGCCATAATTTTGTTAATTTACCAGTTAGCTGGGGAAAAAGTAAATTAAATGGTAATTTGAGCATTTCTCTATATCGAAATACTGAAATACCTTACTTATATTGAGTTTTCCTTTTTCTTTCTCTTTTGCATATTGTATTAGTTAAGTTATAAAATACGTACAATTTTTAAAACAAATCATCATTATGACTGAGCTGTATTATCTAAGCAAAATCTAATTGCTAATTAATAACTACTAATGTTCAACTCACAGCAAAATATTAAACAGTGATCTATCTGTATACAATTAACAGTTATGATTAAAAGAATTCGAATATAAAAACTTACTTTTGACTCCTGTTTGATGTTAATGTAAGGCGCTGACTGAAAGCAATAATGGAAACTTGTTCGAACAATCATACTTCATCCGTCTCCCTCTGGACTCTATCTCAAAATCAGTATAGTTTAGCTCTTATGATCACTGTCACTACCGTAGTCTGGCAAAACTGTACCCATTCTACCCTAATTATACTTCTTTATAACTTGAATATTTTGTTTAAATTAATGCTTTGTACAACAATAAAATTGAACTTATAATATATATCATATGCAGTCAAGTGGGAATTTTCACGATAAAACGTGTTTCTATTATAATTTAATTATGATTAAATTACGTGATTAATATCCGAGTAAGAAAATTTCCGCGGAAAATAAAAATCTAGCGTATTCTCATAAATCGTGCTTTCTTTGCGATAACACTATCAGTTTATTTATGCACCCTCTGAACAAACAACATCCGTCCCGTTTTCATTATGATTTATAATGCCGTGTTAAATATTTGAATTAATTCACGGCGGATTTTTTCCCTGCCTGTGAAAATGTGGAAAACGTAATTTATATTTCTGATACGAAAGTATATTAAATTAAAAACTTTTGAGATGAATATTCTATACATTTTTTCCATTAACATGTTTCCGGCATGCTAATTAATGTGATTTGTACTCCTATAATGAAATTCGCGAATCAGTCATTTTGGTGTGGCATTTCATTAGCACTGTTTGTTTTTTTCTGTTCTATGAATAATTCATAAATAAATTATAGATATTGGACATATATTTCAATGTTCGATCTGATTGTGAATAAAATTGATGTGGTATATAGACGAAACTATTATTATATTCTAATTTCGAAGCAGCACTCGAAATGTGAATTTAAATTTAAAACATATTTGTTTATTTATTTGTTATTTTGATTTGTTGGAATTATTCAAGTTTTCATCAACATTTATTAAGGTTATAAAGTTTAGTAGAGTCAATGTATAGCATTCTGTGAATATTTTTTCGCTTGAGTGTTTAGCTACGTTTTTCATAAAAGTTAGTAAATATTGTAATATATCTTTTCTCTCGCATCTTAAACCTCGTTATTGGAGATACATTTTTGAATTTTTTAGGATATGCATATATAATAGGTAACGCTTACTTTACAGTCGATTCAAACCATGTGTATGAGTTAATATAATATTTTAACTTCTTCATTCAATTTAAATTTTTTTCTTTGTAATAATCGCAAATACAGAAGTACATTACCGGTACAGAGATACAAACGTATACATAGAATACGTGAAGAAGTTAGTCCCAGAAAGTTTCCTTGAAGTAATCTAAAGTTTACATAATGTAGAGTAATGTTTCTCGCTACGGTCAAATAGAAAACCGGTACTTGCCCATTATCTTTTGTATTAGTACAATGATTAAATGCGAATTAACCTGAAAATTAAAATCATGATTTACAAAAAATTCCGCACGTTTGTTGATCACGGCAACCTAACGTCATATTCAAAATATTTTAGTGTGTCAGTAATCTATTTTGTTTGTTCACTTGGAAAATCTTAAGCTTTTGTTGACTAAGCATGCAATGTTTTTCTGTAAACGTCTATTCTCTTAAGTAAGAAAAATTTAGTGAATCATTTTACATTATGTAATTTTTTTATAATTTCATTTCGCTTGAGCATTTAATTCATTATTTTTATTTCATATTCTGTACAATTCGAATAATTTTAACATACTACCGTGCTCAGCAGTATACGAAAGGGATATTTTCAATTGAAAACATATTTATATTTTTAAGTGAATTTTTAATCTCACTGTTTGAAGCATTTTTATTCCACAAAATATCATTTAATAACAGTACGTTTTAGATATCGTTTTAATGTACTTGAGGAGCTTTAATGCATGTAATTGCTGATTACGTGCTTTTGATATATAGATAGATTATAATACATATGGTAAATTAGTGGAATAGGATTGCTTTCTAACTCCATTTTATTACCAGTTATTGAAATAGATTATATGGTACCATATAATCACATCCTTTTAGTACGAAAAAATTGTTTTGTTGGCGTAATGTTAATTTATTTAAGGGGGGCGATACATGTAACAAGAAAAAAAATCGATTTTTTTTTCTTTCATAAATCGTTACAATAACATCTCAAAAATATGCCTGTAAATATTCAAAACAAAATTATCATTATTTATACAATAAAAACTCATTTAAGTGCCACGCCTCAACTCGACGCTTGAGTGCTATTGTACTCTTATCTGTTTCTGTGTCAAAACTTTAAACGCGTTTTTCTCAAAACGAAACGACATTTTTGAAATTTGCGGGCGGGATAACTCAAAAAGTTCTCAACCGATTCCAATGAAATTTTGCACACATCTACTTTACAGTGATAGCTTCTAGTTAAACCTCAAACATTCCAAAAAAATTTTTTAAAAATTAACCCTTTTACCAAAAAAACCATTGAAAAACAGGTGAAAAATCAAACTTTTTTTTTCTAAGGTGTGCCAATTTACGATTTTGTGACTTTTTTAATTTTTTTTTGGTTTAACTAGAAGATATATGTTTTATGAACACGTACAAACTAATTTTTTTAAATTCAGATCACCGTACGAAAAGTGAGAACGCCCGCAAATTGATGGCGTTTTTCGAGAGGGTCTTGGCAGATTTATTTTTACGGCAGCCATTTAAAAAAAAAAATAAAAAAAAAATTTTTTTTGTGTATTTTAATATATAATAAATAACCCTAAAAAAGTTCAAAAAGATTCAATCATTCCTTCCCAGTTTAAAAAGTCCTCAAAAAATGGTAAAAATTAAGGCGATTACATGTATCGCCCCCCTTAAGTGCTTTTCAAAGATACTGGTTTAATCAATAGCAAAATAGAGAAGGTGTTCTAAATTTTCCTAAGCTTTGTTGGAGTACATTGTGGTATAGAGTTCATTACGTCAAGGAAAGGAAGCCTTATTCCGTGTAAATTTATAAATTATATATTATTGTCATTAAAATGGAAATTACATATGGTATAAATAGTTCTGATTTGTACAAATACTCGTACAATACCTTTAATGAACGTAAAGTAAATTTTATATATTGCAGTATGCATCATTATATGTGTTGACATAAAGCTATTGAAAATATAACAAATAGAGTTAGAAAAATAGAGATAAAAATACGGTATTGCGTATAATGAAATACGAATATTAGTTTGGTAAATAAATACAACTTTTGATAATAAACGATATTTCAAAGTAAAAACTATACCGAAGCTCAATGTTATGCAGTCTAGCTGCTTCATTTCTTCGCAGAATTAAGATCCTGTATCAAATGAATTGGGCAAAAGAGTTGTTCATTGGTTAGCACTTAGTGCAAAGCTAAGTTCTTGCAGATTTTTAGTCGCACTGTGAATCGTTTGAAGATTAGAAATAGATATCGCCTTTGCTTATTTATATTGATTATACGTAGTTAGGCACCAGTATCTAAATGAGATCACAATTTTACGACGAAGCAGGAAGTTCTTGAAATGTCGATAAAGATATGAAAATTCTGTCATTAAAACGATTCTGCAAAAAACATTTTAAGTTAGTAAAATGAAAAATCGAAAGTATTTTTTGATAATATTTAGATAGAACAAAATAAATGTTGTTAATACTTTTGCTTGCTTGTTAGGATCTGCGTTGTTTTAGCGAGATCGACAAAACCGCAAAAAGAGCGTAAGGAGTATTTTTCTAAAGAAATAGTTTTTTCTTAATATCTGCAACTTTGTAGAAATCAAATAGAGAAATATGAAAGCAACGGTTCGAAAATAGTAAACTCAACACGAATCACGAAAAAAATTGTTTGCATCAAAATATTGCGATTCTCATAAAACAAATTCTGAGATTAGCGAAATATATAAAATATAATATATAAATGAAAGATTTTAACAAAGTTAGAGAATAAATTTTATTCATACATAAGATATTGACTATATTGACTACGTTTATCAGGGACATACCCTAGAAAACCGTAGTTGCTGAGCTTTGTAGAGAATACGTCAGATTATATTTTTGTAATGTGAATTATATATTTATTACAATGGTTTAAAAATTGTGTACGTAATATTTATATCATAAGAATTTAGCTTGCGTCTATTGAGTATTTAATGCATTTAGTACCTACTACTGCACAACATTTTAGAAGTATTAGGGCAGAGCGAGGCTTAAAGGTCCGCGAGCAATAAGGTCCACCACCGATATCTCAAAAACGAATCAAGTTACGTATTACGTATGAATTTTCTTTAGTTGTTGTTTTTTTTTGGTTGTGAGCACTTTTAGCTAAACAAGCAAGATAACTTTTAGATAAACGTCATATAATTATTTTTAAATAAGATTCAACATTTTTTTTATATAACCTCCATAAAGGCTTATATGTGGGTGGGGACCAAAGGACCCTGGCAAAAAAATACTAAATAAAACAGTTAATTATATTAACAAAAGCAATTTTACAAAAGTTAAGTTAAATAAATACTTGTTCTAACTATGCTGCTGATTATTTTTGACAAAATACTAGATCAAGATTGTATATAGTGTTATCTCTGTGAAGAATGTACCCATGAAATTTATATTTTGCATTGGTTGAATAATGTAGCTATTATTGCGTAAAAAATTCTTTAAAATTATGCATAATACATTGTTTCTGTTTGTCCGGTGGCTGTCTGTTCTTACCCAGCTTATAGGGTAAAAAGGACCAGGTGATAAATTTTTGAATAAAGTTTTGAAGAAGCTGGGAGTTTTTATATTAATGAATTAGCTGTACATAATCAGATAGTTGCTTGTTTGATATGAGTAATTTTTTGTGATATAATTCGTTTGGTTTTCACAATATAATTGCTCCAAGTCAAATAGATCCTTTGTGTCTCGCCCTATCCTGTATGATATTACGACTAAATAGCAAATATAATCAGTATTTCTGGTATTGCCGTAAATATAAAGGAGACGCCAAGCATTACCTGCCAGTGACTCGGGTGTTTTTCGAAATAGCATGCCGTAATCTCGGTGGAAAGGTACAAATAGGTTTTCTAGCAACGCGGTTCAAATCGAATTCACAGCATCCCGTCGAGACGAGCCACGCTGGGCGTAATATACCATTTTAATTATATGCGCCTTACAAAATAAATATGATACGAATAGTCATAATCGATTCGTTCCCAGACATGCAGTTGATGAGTAATCGCGCGGATTTCCAATAGTCAGGGCGCTAATTGACTGACATTTGATTGCTGAATGTAATTCAAGTTTAACTAGCTTCGTGTTTCGCAAATATCACTGGTGAAGCATCTATAGTTGGAATTTTATTATCATTTATCTATATGCAGCAAGAGTTTACTAAAACAAAACAATTTATATTGATTGTGTAGTACTTGTTATCTACTTTGTAATATGATATATCATATAAATGTCAAATGCAAGGAGTTGCATTAATTTTAGTATTTGTTGCTACCTTAGGTACTCTATATATATAATAGTTTTATACTATAAAGAACTGAAATGTAAGGTACTATGATGCATCAGTATGCAGTGGATAATTAATTAAGAACACCGTGTTTAGCAACTTCCCTTAGGGTAAGTTATAGCAATCGCAAAAAAATCGAAGATGAAAATTTTTGCATATCTTTTGTGTAGCGAAAAAATGTGTTTATGCATCTCAGGCTTGGTCTTTTGTCTGGGTATGTCGGACTTAAACCGCCGGGAATAATACCGATTCAAACTCTTATCTCTTGCTTCGGGACTCACGAAAACCGACGTCAATCATTACCTCGGCTCGCCCGTAGGTAAGCGGTTAAGAGCGACGGGACTTGTTTCAGAGGTCCCGGGTTCGATACCCACTTCGAGCAGTCTGTTGTCAGGCAGCAGTGACAACGATTTTCACTTGTAAATATAGATAGCAATATGTTTCCAAGTGAAAATAGCCCTTGCCCGGCATAGCTGCACCAATAAAATGTCAGCCCTATTAGATTAATTCTAGTAACAAAACAAAATCATCAAATATGGATGAATTAACCACTGGGTTACCATCTAAAAATACGAAGTAAGGAGAAGTTTCAGCTCATAGGACGTAAGGTTCTGATTGCAGTTAAAAATATATAAGAAAAAAAATCATTACTTTATGGGGGGTATCTAGAATGCTAAAATCCTCTCTCTGAATTATACTTTTCTTCTAATTATTGCCATTCGCTTTTCTTGGATGTATGTGTGTGTGATTTCGGTAACACGGATCAACCGATTTGATCCGTGATGATTACTTTTTCGCAAAGGCAGGTCTATCCGTTTCGAAGATACGGTGCAAAAGTGCCAAAAATGGTAATTCAGTTTTTGAGATAACGGATCGTCCGATTTGAATGATTCATAAAACATTTTGCTTATATTGAAGTGAAGAACTGATTAAATTTTTGGTAAGGCAGGTCTAGCGGAGGAAAACGTTTAAAAAAATAGCATTTAGCAGTAAAAAAATATCATTTGGCATATGCATATCAAATTATCAGATATTTTACGCACTTGCATGTTAATCCAGGTTACCATGCAGGAGAGCAATGGTAAATGAAAAGTATTGAGAACCAGGTTAAAAGTATAATTTTGTTCCTTTATTTCGAAGAATAGAATTATCATAAATTTTCATTTTAGTCTTCGCTGAGTTTGCGAGCTGCGTGTTTTCATTCGGTTAAAAAATATAATTTTTGAAATAATTAAAAGATATGTTATGACTGTATATAATTTATAGTCGAATTCTGGAAACTTTGTAAAAGTATTATTACAATATCAAATGGTGCTGCAAAACTTCACTTTTTAACAAAGCGATTTGATTATAATGCAAGAAATTAATTAAAAATGCAATTATAAATACTGAGAATTATGTTTTCATTCCATTATATTATATTCGAGATCTAATAATCAAGATAGTTAGGAATCATTGCATAACGCTTAACTAACTTATCTGTCTAATAGAGAGCCAATGTGTGTGCTGAGTTGAATGAACGAATGCTTCTTCTTAAGTTATCTTATAATGTGTTTCTCAACATAATACGTCGGCATCGGAAATGATAGCCAACGTCCGGTTGTCTTGAAGCGACATAGCAAATTTAAAAAAAGACGTATCTTGCTTTCGTATTAAACCGTAGATAAATATTGTTTTTAAAGTCATTCAATGTAGAATATAGTATTATAGATGATTTATGTATCCCAGTATCTATAATTATTAAGTAAACGGGTTAACTATTTTAAATAAGTCATTAATACTTTGGAAGAAATTACCAATGATATATGAATTTGATTTAATATTATTTACTTTTAACTACAAAATTCATGTTTTCAATTGCGAAGGGAAATTTAATATAAATGATATTTATTGTTACTTCAATATTTCACAGTGCTAATACAAGATAATATTGTTAAGAACTATTATGTATTTATTATAATATTTTATGTTTATCACATCTTCATTAAGATAAGTTTGTAATTTTTTGTTGTAAGTTGGTACCATTTATATAAAACTTTTATAAATCGACCCTTATCCGACAATAAGGGTCGAATCAGGTAAAACTGATAATTATGGAGCGGGAGTTAATCATGCTCATGATTGAACCGCCAACAAGTACAGACTAAAATATCAACACTTAATCATGTAAGTTATAATTTAAAATAAAATCGATAAATCTTAAAAATTGTTTGTTTTTACATATCAAAAAGAGAACCAGTAATTAATATCTTTTCAATATGTATTAACATGTTCTATACAGCTAGAGACTAATTAAACAAAAAAAAAAATAGATAGATAAAATCTTGATAATGTATTACCTTTTTGTTATGTAGTTGGTAATATAATCTCCCATCGTTTTAGTTACATTAATTTTAGTATTTGTTGTTACGGGTTTTGAATCAGAAGTCTCGGGTTCGATAGCCGCTGGTTTGGCAGTAGTGACTTCGGTTTTCACTTGGAAATATAGATATATGTTTCCAAGTTTTCAAAATTATTCCAACTCGGGATTGGTGTATCAATAAGTAAAATTCATCACTATTACAGAAAAAGTAATAATAAAAGTTTATTACATAGAGATTGAACAATCGTTTAATTGCAATCTACAAAAAACCAACGTGGTTTGTGTAGGAATTCATTACAAAAGCTCATATAACCCTTATGTTCTGATTATTGTTGAAATAAAATAAGTGGTATAATAACTAAATAAGATTACAGTGCCTACTATACTGCATTAGTATACAGTACATTATTCATTCAGGAAATGACTTTTAGTTCAGATTAAGGGCGTAAATTTTTCAATATTTGAATTTGTTGATGAAAACCGACATTAATTACAAAATTAAATGCAACAACGTGCTAACATAATTCCGTTCAAAAATGAACTACAACTTGTAAATATCTGCTCTTCTCTGCTCTACTATTCGTTCTTATTTTTTGATAAATTTCAAAAATGATATTTATTTTTTATTCATTTTTAGCGGTTTAGGAATAAACGCGTTTTGATAAATTTCAAAAATGATATTTATATTTTATTCATTTTTAGCGGTTTAGGAATAAACGCGTTTTGATAAATTTTAAAAATGATATTTATTTTTTATTCATTTTTAGCGGTTTAGGAATAAACGCGTGGGAAATGTGAACACCCGGATAGGCAAGCAGCAATTTTATTTCAATTAATATGAATGGAATATTGTAATTAGTCATTATTGTTTGTGATTGAGACAAGGGAGTAAAACCTTCGGCATTATATTTTTAGTTCTTTTGATACCGTGAACATACAAATGTAAGGTATTATCATTCTATAAATACATCAAAGAATAGATTAAAGTAAAAGAGAATTAAAAATTTTTAGAATCGCATTTGAAAATATTAGCCAATTCAGCCAGCTAATTGATATGACTTTAGGTATAATATAACTGTGCATAATTTCAAATGCAGAAACCAGCAAATTATCCGCTTAATGCGAATAACAAATTGAACTAAAATTGTCCATGCGCCTTCGAAAGCCGAAGGCAAAAGAAAATAGTAGGAAATGTCGAAGGGTTTTTGATGGATATTAATGGCAGACTAAGAAAATAACTATGCACGGAGTACGCTATCCTGTCATTAACATGAATGACAGATGATGCAATACAGGAATTGCGATAGTGTCACCAGGAATGAGACAAGATGAACGAAAATGTAAAACAAAAACTTCGATTGCTATGCGCAAATTCTTGATGATAACCTGTCATGCAAATATCATATTATACATGAACAGGACAAGTCGATGTGCGCTACTTTATAACTTTTCAGGGTGGTACTGTTAAAATACTTATGTGTGGCTTAACTGATCTTATTTACCGGAAAAATTACTATTATATCGACTACTGCAATTATTTTCGTCACCCTCGATTGGTAGTAGAACTAATATCATCAATTTGTAGTAGAATGAATGGCAAAGATGAAGTAGCTTTTTAGTAGAATCATACCAAATCATCACTTGTGATCTTAGATCTAAAGTACAAAGGGGGCATTGCTGCAACATACGCAGGTACATATATGTAATATAATCGCCACACACAAAGGAGAATTGTTAACCTCTGGGTTGCCTCCTTGTGAAAAATGAAAATTAAGTCTTTAAACAGATTATAGGACAAGTCGTTCTGAATAGTTCTGATTACTAGTGAACAAATAAAAATTCATTCAGTTATCACACGCAGCCCGTTTGATTTCCAGTTATACAAAATGTTTCTTTCAAATTTCTCTGGATGTAAATTATTTATTAACATAAGTCATGTAACAACTAATTATACCATCTAACTCAAATACCATTGTTAGTGATAATATTCTTAGCTATAATAATATATTTGCTAATAATAAATAGGAATAGATCAACTTCGCTCTGTTTATGTTCCATCTGATTTTCTCTTTATGCTTATGAATAATTTATACTTGCTTTCTGTATAATATATTTTTAAAACCAGTGGCAGTTCTGGAACAATGCGATTTTAACAATGATATTCTATTTATGATTGTTTTAAAATGATCTATTATCATTTCTCAATCTGGAAATATAAATTTAGGGTACATAGGTTCATACATAATGAAAACTTCAGTTCAAAAGTTCACTTTCTAAAACTTGTCATTGCTGTTAATAATGACAACCATATATGTCTTTTTATATTTTTCTTTAAAACATTTAATAATAAAAAAATTATAAAATTAGATATGCACGTTATGCATATATCTGGATCTGAAATATTGTGTCTGTTTATGTAATTATAATACATATATTTCTATTTAATTCCATGTGGCAAAAATACAAAGCTTTCAATAGCAAATTAGAAACGTTTTAATTTCAATTATAAGCAATAATTATGATAGAGAAATGGTAATAGAAAATATAGTAGATTATCGAGTATCGCATAGAATGGGAAAAATGCAGTAGTTAAATTGATTATCAACACAGGTTTGCAAACTTATTGCTTTTTCCTATTTGCGGTAATAATTATTGATTTGATTGATTTCACATTCAACCGCCATATTATTTTATCACAAAACATTTGAGTTTTATATGTACCTATATAATTTCTCTGGATCAAATCAGCACGTCAAATATAGACAGAGTATAAACTTTGAATAAAAGCGTTTTTGCGAACAGTTCTAGCAGTTTGGAATATTTATTATAAGTTTGCGATTAAAACAACAAATGCAGACAATTCACAAGCTTCAACTATACTTTACTCGATAATTAAATTCTACTTTTTTTCTTTATTGTTAGATGACTTTTATAAAGTTTCAATTGAATTTTGTGTTGAATACTTTTGCACATTATCTGTTCCTATGATATAGCAACTTAATAATTTACTTAGTAATTAGAATATTCAAGGATTATTTTTATTTTATAGACAAGCATTTTTTAATTTATTTCATCAATCAGTAATGGTATCCAAATTTCACCAATTAGTAATGGTATCCTCCAGAATACATGTATTCATCAATATAAACAATATCAAGCTAAATCTAGAATAGCCATATAGTAGCATATCCTAATTAGTGGAATAATTGCTTAAATTTTATAGTTTATTGACGCGATATTTGAGAAATCATAAAAACGATTAGCATCTACATAAATATTTAAACATACATCCAAGCATAATTTGTATGTGAAATAAATTGTTTCAAATTAAATAACACAAGTTTTTTACTTATCTCTTGATCTCTGAGAAAAAACATTCATTGATGAAATCTTCACGTTTTTTATTCCCAATCGATAAAATGTTGTTGACTCATAGTAATCAGGTTTACAGAATATTCAAGTCATTTTATTTGCTTTATTTATTACATGTTCATTACCGTTATTATTTCGTGTAGATTAATATGTTTACAATTAATGTAAAATAACGATCTTTTTATGTGTATGCGTATTGGTATTAATTAACAATATCGGAAATTTATTTATTGCTGTCTTAAATTTTGCACATGAACCTTATCGTAGCGATCAACTTCAACTACCGTTATCATGAAGAGAATCGAAGAGTTTTGATTCACACTAATTATAAGTGTGAAATTTTTATATTATGAATAGTTTTTGTAGAAGATGTCTATTGTAAACTTTTTAACGCTTGAATATAACGCAACTATACATATTTAAATAACGTTATTGGAAATTGTAATTAATTAGTCATTACATTCGATTAGTTTATAATATAAACCACCTTTGTAGGTGTAGGTTGAAATAACTATTAACACAAATGCCTAAAATTTATGTTTTTAAGGTAACAACATAAGTAATGTAATCGGACCAAATTGAAATAATTTGCAAAGCATCAATTGGTGCAATATTTTTTTTATATAAAATGAAATTCTTGGAAGATTTCTAGGTATGGCAAAGTAGAGATGAATATATATATATATATATATATATATACATATAAACACACACACACATATATATATATATATATATATATATATATATGCCGTCAAAAACCGAAAAAGAACTTGATTGTGTCAAAAAAGAAAAAGCACACACATTTTTTTGTATAAAATACGGAATGATCTTTCATTGACAAAACGTGGTAGTGATAAAGAAGGCATTATGTAGAAAATTTAATTTCCTACTAAGGATCCGAAAGCAAGTCCTTCGTACTTGTTTTTCTGCACTCAAGTAGGCACTCTCTATTAATTGGCTTATGCAGCAAGATTCAAACAAAACAAATCATGCGGTTTTTGGTCATTTGGAACGACTGGCAGTACTATCTAATACCTTGAAGCAAAAACTCCTGCGTCCCTAATAGCAAGAGGGAGACTGTAAAAAATATGCTCTGAGATATTTGCTGTTCATAAAATAATTTGACTATGTACAGATTATGTTTGAAAATATATGTCCAAGCATTTGCGGAGAATTCTATTCGTACTGCGGTTTACAATTTATGCCTTATATGTTTTATATTTATCGTTAGTCAAACCGCATAGCATGATATATCGTTCTGAAAGTCTACTAAAATAACTAAAAAAATATAATATTTAATGCCTTTAATAATGTAACTGTTAACACTACTAATAGACAAAAAGGCAAGTGGGTTATGGTTTCAATATCGTATCTATTATTGCAGTAAAATGCAATTCCAACTATGATGAGCCCTCTAATTTTTCAACCAAAGTACATGTCAATAGAAAAAAAATATTGTTGAAAATATTATTAAATCTGCGAATATGTTATCTGAATGGAATAATCCAAAGTAGTGGAGAAAATTTGGACAAAGTGGTATATCTGGAATGGTGTAACTCGTTAACGTTGAGAAAAGCCATAATCAAAATCCTGTCAGATGTTAAACGTCATTGTCACAGTAATCAGTTCCAACGTGTATCTCGCCTTCAAAAGTTTGTTTTGAAAGTGGTTTTGTCGTGTTTTTTGGGGCCTTATTTATTGTTATTTATAATTATTTCTATTTAAAACAATGAACTAGTGAGTTAGTACTAGCGATTTCAATCATTAGTTAGGATGTATTATTTGTTTATGTGCTGATGTCCCAAAGAAGACCAAATGATTTGTTTATGAACACTATTCTTAAAAATTAGTATCTCAGTATGTCCTTACTTTAAATATCATTTTGCCTGTATTATATAGAAAATGATTGTATTATTATTCCTTAATAAATATGATATTACAGTTCCTACTTATATAAAAGACTTTTACTGGTAGCCGATGAACCAAAGATGAATAAAAACGATTAGACTGGTTATAATATCAAAATAAATAAATATTATTAAAAAACAAAACATCTTGTTCTATTTTCCATACTTGCCCTAAGTAAAAAGAAAAAAAAAACATACTTTATTAAAACATAAATTATTACATTATAGCATTTCTATGTATGGTATTATATCTAATAAAATAACTCACATCTGTTTTCTCTGCAACTATTTTTAATCCTTCTGTTGTACTTAGACTCAACAAAACTTTTTATAAAGTGTCATTAAAGTTCGATATCGCCATCAAAAATCTAGCAATATATAGATATAGAGTCAATAAAAATCCCATTTAAAATTCTATTTTCTGATTTGAATGCCAAAGATGTTGAGGACTATCGTGTTATCACAGAATAAACCATTCTGTACGCACTTATAATGGCGATTAACAACTCAAGAGAAATAAAGTTCAAGAGAATGACTTTCCAGTTAGTTAGTTTAGATCTTGATTATCCGTGATTAATAGCAAGCGAAAAACAATGATTTTTATTCTTGCTTGTTTTTGTCAACCGTCTTTATATCTATAGAATTGCACGATGCTCTACATGTTCGAGTACCTATAGATAGAAAGAAATATTTTTAAAATCATCTCGGGTATGCATTTGCATCAGATATATATATATATATATATATATATATATATATATATATATATATATCCCGTATGTGAGTCAGTATGATTTTAATATTCAAATGATTTTTTCTAATCACTATACGCGTTTCTCTAAAATAGAATTAGCAATTTTTGGTGAAATATCCAATAATAATAAATACTTACTTAATAATTATCCGCAAGACTATTTACTTATCCGTAAGACAGGCGCATTGTGCAAAACCACCAGTTTACTCTTAGGTTGTATTTTTCTATCGTGCAAGTTTTCAATCTAAATCAGCTTTTGAAGTAAAACTTCCTTAGGCGCGACTAGGGTGTAAATCCGTACAAATGCAACAGATCGAGTGCTCGAGTCGAGTGCCAATGATTCGCTCTCGATGATATCATTTTTATACGGGTCGATTGTGATTAGTCGTCGTGTATGGGAATAGAGATCTGTAGTTGTTTGCGTACCGGCATCAACGTTGTATGCGTACCGATATCAACAAGGAAATAAATATTTTAAAGTTACATCGTAGTACAAATCTTGATTTAATGAAAAATGCCTGAATCAGAAGAATATTTTACCCTATCACCCGTAAATAATTATAATGAAGATAATGAAACAAATGCAGCATTTGCGCCGTGTATGAAACACAAGTTCATTGAAATAATTTCTATATTATTCGTAGTTTCTATAAATCTTTGAATTTATTGAAATGGAAAATATTTTCTAGGCAAAACAGATATTACAGCTGTTACAATGTAAAGAATGACATATCAGCCAATGAATGTATGTTAACTTTAATTACATGAAGTTCTTCAAACACAATTATTACATGATGAGTGAAGTTGCGAAAACAATATTTGTTTAGGCGTTGTTTAACATAATCCACTGTGTGAACGAATATTATAGAAGTTATATCAGCAATTACTTCATTTCTCTAATGAAGGTTCATTTCTAAATGCTAATTACAATGACAAACCGATCATGTCATATTTGAACTTTAATTACATTATTGTTTTTAAATATTATACATATTTTTAATGCTATTATAAATATATAATTTATAATTCATCATTATATAAATGTGTATAATGGTTGACACTAATAAATATGTGCATCACGAGTGTCACCATATTACTAATAAACATTATTCAAAATTGTTTTATGATGTATTTATTTTTACTTGAATGTCATCTTGTACAGTAGCAAATAAGTTTTACTTCAATCGCGTGTGAACCTTACGCGCACTCTTTTTTATTTAATTTCAATATCAGTTACAACTGATAAATAACATCTAGTATTTCTATCGAAATGAAATCCACATGATGATAATTAAATCTAAATCATCTAAATTCGTTACATTATAAGTTAAATTAATATTATGACTATACTCTATGTAAATGTCCAGACTTTTAGTATCAACTCTCGATAACTGATCGCGCCGAGCCTACACATGTAGTGGCTAATACAACGAAATGAAAAGAAACCACGGTAAATCAAAACAAGTCACATGAATAGTTGTGATTCTAGAAAACGGCTGCAACTCTAGAAGACCAGTCGGAGATAGCTGTCTCAGGAATGTTAGGTTATTTTGGATTTTTATTAAATATAAACCGCTTTTGATATTTATTTCTGGGTTGCAGTCATTGTCGCCATATGAAAATTAATGTGGCTGAGTTTCGCATGACTGGTATTGTGTTTCATGATGTAGGATAGAGTGAGCTTACAGGACCGCGGGTAAAAAGGTCCATTACTCATATATAAAAAACAAGTAAAATTAGGATTTTTTAACAACAATGTTTGAAAGTAAAAATTAAAAAAAAAAAGGTTAAAAATGTATAATTATCCATTACCTTGATTCTTAAGACGTATTTATCAGGAGATAAACTGCAATGTTCAAAAATTCATAACAAAAGTAATTTCTCTTATTTTTATTTTTTTTTGGTTGTGTTTTATAAGATGTATTGTTTAGTTTGTAAACTGTTGTTTAGTTTACGAGACATTAATATAATTTTTAAGTACACGTTATTTAATTCTTTTATAAGATGTATTGTTATTTTCAAGATTCAATAGGTTTTTTATATAACCTCTATCATGTGGGTGTTTTTTTCATAAGCTTACATGTGGGTGGGATAAAAAGGACCAATTGAACCTTTACCTTGACAAATGTTTAAACAATAAAATATAGTAAATCAAAAAGTAAATTATATTATAAAAACAAGAGATAAATTAAACAAATACTTATACTGCTTCTGAAGAAATACCAGGTTAAATTTATATAAGTATTATTTTTGTAAAAAAGTACCCTTAACATGTATATATTTTATTGGTTGAATAATCTGGCTATTATTTTGCAAAATCTGTTTTAAATTAAAAATAAAACATTGGATCTGTTTGCTCCCTGGCTATCTTTTTTTACCCCGCTTATGAGGTAAAAACAGACAGATGACAAATTTTAGAAAAATAGTTAACAAGCGCATTTTCATAATTAGGAATTCACTGGAAATTTAACTGAATATAGTTCCGATAGTTGTTTTTTCGATTCGTGTTAAAACCAATAAAGTTAGGGTTGCAAAACACTTGCTTTTGGCATACTTTATTTAGAAGGGATGTTGGTTGCATAGTAAGAATATATTCACTGACCTTCTCTGATCAAGTTGTTAGAATCAATATTGTGAATCCGCTTGAATAAAGTTTTGATCGACAAAAAAAAAAAATTGTGAATCCTACGATTGAGTATTATATTTAACAAATATAATATTATATGATTTCTGATTAATAATCGTAATGTCCGCGAGACAGTATTTATTTTTAACTTAATTGCACAAATTAATTCAATCAAAAATTAATGCTAATTGAGTTTAGCAAAATTTAACAATTCTTTAAAATAATACGCATGAATCTCATCATTAAAATATATTGGTATATTAATGTCACTTAATCTAATACATGGGCAAAATGACACAAGCACTCGATTCTAGCAGGTTTTAAAAGGTATGCGATAAACATATATACTCATTTGCATATATATATATATATATATATATATATATATATATATAATTATCGCGTGCTTTAATATAACAACTTACAATAGTGCAATTACTGTAATCAAATGTACCATATGTTATACTAACTGACCCGTGATATATTTATAAACCAGGAAGGGCTAATATATCCATTAGTTTTGATTAGATTATTGCAGGCAATAACAAGTTTTAACAATGCACTCACGGAATAATATTAAAATCCATAACAATATCGAACAATATTGTATATCATATCGACCGGTAACACGTTTTATTATCATCGACCGAACTGTGAAATCAGACCGTTACAACAGGCGTGCTCAAACTCAGCGTTGAAAGAAACTTGTGTTCGAATTTGTTTAAATAAAACTATATGACTTAATATATTTCTTAGATATTATCATGTATCCATACAATCAAAACGCAAAAGAATCTTTCAGCTCTGATTAGCTGTGGATTTAATTGTACTCGTAATAAATAATTATAAATAAATTGTATTTTTTTATTGTTGTTTACCAGCCATCAGAGCTCCTGAGTTCTATGAGCTGTTGTGAGGACTAATTTTTCTAACTGCTAATACATGCTTAATAACTACGTCAATATTTTTATATATGGCAGCCCAAACAGTTGTCGCATCTTTTTGTGATCAATTTTTATTATTTAATAATAAAAAGTGATTGTAATACAATATTTGTAATAGTGATGACTTTTTAATGCAGCAATGCCAGATTAGGTCTATCTTCACTTTCAACATATTGCTTCTTATATTTCCAAGTGAAAACCGTAGTCACTTACCTACGAGCGAGCCCAATAAATAAATTGTGTCAATATTTTAAATAAAGTTATTTTTATTATGATAAATATTATTTCATTATCATTATGCATTTGTGTACTTGTAAGTAATTAGAAAAAAATGTCTACCAACAATATTTTTCATTCGATATAATATTACGTTTATATTTGATAATCAAGATATGGAGTCAATAGAGATACACCCTTTTATTTTCTTATGTTTATAAAAAATTATATCTTATAAAAGCTTTATAAAGCTACATATCTAGCTTTTTATTTATTTATCTATTTTGAAGTGTTATAGAAGTTATAGAAGAGAGTGTAGTAATCACTATAAGAATTGCAAGACGTGAAAATCCTTATAGTATTTATTCAAACATAGTAGTTCTGAGGTTCTAACGATTGAACATCTAATGCGCGATATTTAAGTTACTAAGATCGCATTGTGGGACTTTAAGTTCAATAGTGGTACAAATTATTATGGTTTTATTCTAGAAATTCATTTACGGACCGTTTGAGTTGTTTTATTAGAATTCGGAACTCTATTCTCAAAAACTTTCAAAAGTAGCTCTATATTGCATTTGAAATTACTAATCTTTACGCAGCAACCAATTGTCGATTTGATTTATTTTAATCGAATAATTATAACATGATATGATTAATATTGTTATGATATTGTTTATCACAGATTTCTAGAGAACTTGTATTTACGTCAATCAAATCGAAGTAAATGCTTATAAACTTTAATATTTATCAGTCGATAACTACCGGATGTATAATGTTTTTTGAAGTTATTTCCATTTATTATCAGCAATACGAAGATTGTTTTCATTCAATGCAAAATCAATTGTTCCCAAGCTTATACATTTTATCACAACATTTGCAATTAAATATCTCTTTCACAAATTATGATAATGTGCGCATTTTGCGCATGATAGTTGTAATAAACTTATGATATGACGAAAATTGATTACAGCTAATTTTGATTTGTTGAATAATCATTTATTCAAGTGCTTTCTCAATGCGTCAATTTATAAATAATTGTTTGAACAGATTAAGCTGTAATATCTTTGTCAAATATTTATAAATTGTTGCTCTAAACACTCACCACAACTCACACAACTTCACGTAGCATAAGTTATAGTAATCGCAAAAAAATCGAAAATATTTTTTTATACCTCTTTACGTTTCAAAACCTTCTGAATATTTTGGCGTACACTAGAAAAATGGATGTATGTGTGGGCAGTCGTCGATTTTGAGAACACGAGAGATTTTTGAGATTAAAAAAAAAATTCCATTCGTATTGATAAGGTCCTTATCAATACAAATCGAATTTTTATCATAAAGAGACGTGTTGATTAGTTTTTGGCCAAAGCAGTTCCAGCCGTTTTGAAGATACGGGGCAAAAAGTGCCAAAAATGGTTCAGTTTTTGAGAGAACGGAGCGTCTGATTTCTGAACTGATTTCTGTCTGAACATTTTACTTGTATTGACTGAATGAAAAACTGATTAATTTTTTTTTATATTCAATGATAAAAGTAAAAAAATGCCATTTGGCGGTCAAAAATGATCATTAGCATATTCACATCAAATTATCAGATATTTTATAAAGATTTTAATAATGAGTACAAATTTTGTTTACTCTTCTATGTGTTCGTCTTTAAAATAGCTAGACAGCGCAATTGCGTTGAAGAAAAACACAAATTTTCAAAAAAAAAAAAAACAATACAAAATCAAATTTTTCAAAAAAGTCCATTTTTTAAATTTCAAGCTTTCTAGGTTTTCAAAATTTTTTAAAGCTTCTAAAAATTTTAAATTACGGTACGTGAAGTTCCAGCAATTTGTCCTAAGGCACGATGCCATGCACCATTAGTTTTATATATTTTGGGTTTGTATATATAAATCAGACTGCGAATAAGAACATTTAATGCAATCAGAATAAGATTTGCCATATACCGTTGCAGTTAGAATGAGGTCTGGCACGCACATCGATCATGTGATCTGCGGTTTGGGTTATGGTTTTTAATTACAGTTTAACGATATCTAATATGTATTTTTATTGTAAATCAATAATTTATCTGATGTTAGTGGGTTAGCGCGCTATGCGGCTCTAAGCTCGCGAGTTTCTACCTACATTGTATGTGCGTGAGCTCGATACGACGGGATGGATCATAAATTTTGTTTTCATCTGAGATCCGCGCTGATTATTATTTTCACGGCGGCTAGCCGGGTCTCGGGCTCTTCTCCGACGTTGCACAACTGTACGCGAGCCGTTTGTAACGGTACAATGCCGGCTACAAACTCACTGAGGAGATGGGCCGTGCTTCCTCTTTCATTCTGTTCGGCCATCGGACGCGAACGATGGACATGCGGAAATAGAATTGATAAAACACAATGTTGCTAATATAATGATCAGCGAAAGGCATTTGCTGCTAGTACCAATATCTAAACCCTTTAAGAATAAAAAGCTCATGCTGGCAGAGCAATAAGAATTAATTGTTTCACTAATGTAAATTGTATTGGATGCTGATATGCTTAATATTCAAATTTAATTTTATTCAAAAGTGTAAATCGAGTTAAAAAAGTAGTGTTGCATGGTATAGGGCCTTAAGGCAAATTGCTGAAACATTCCGTAGGGTAGAGCGGGGCTAGTTGAGCAAATTTTTACTTAAACGGATGTAGCTCTTCAATGAAAAGTCTCAATAAATTGCTATACGGCTTAATGGATTTTTTGTTTATCGTTTAACAAAAGTGTTGATACTATTTTTTGGTATTTAAAATTTAAAAGCTACAGCTGTTTAAATACAAAAAGTCAAGTATGCTCAATGTACCCCATAGGTGGGGCAAGTTGAGCACTAAGAAAGTATAATGAAATCATAGGTTCAATGTCGATTAGTGATGAAATAAAATAAGTTTTTAATAACCAGTTCTATATTTATAGCTTTTATTGACAGAGAAAACAAAACTTATAGTAATTTGCTTTGAATAATTAACTAAAAGTAGAATCAACAAAACAATATCGTATCTTAGGAATTATTTTACCATTATATTCAGTATTTTTGTTTAAAATCATTATTGCTTTATATTATTACTCATAGACTTAACTTAAATCTTAAAAATAATAATTTCTGGAAGTTAATGGTAATTGTCTTAGTGACAGAACAAGTTTAGCAACTATGCTCAACTAACCCCAACTCGGAATTTCAAAATAAAAGTGAGTTTATAAAAAAAACCGTGAGAATCATACCAGAATCTCTGTGCATATTAAAAGTACTATAATTATATGGAAGAATAACATTTATCTGATAAAAAATAAATAACATTTTACTAAACCAGACGAAAACTTGTGATGAATTACTTTTTTAATTTTCGGTCTCAAAATAAAAAACGCCCGTGAGCCTCACTCATTTGTCCAGCGGCCACTAGCGATCGCGGGATGTTTATTTCTCCCAAACCTCTATCTTTCCGCCATATAATGCCTAAACGAACGGTGAATAGTTTTCGAGATATTTCGATTGCTCAACTTGCCCCTATGCTCAACTAGTCCCGCTCTACCCTACCGTAATTTAATTTTTTTAAAAAATGAAAAAAAAATAGATTTTTGAAAATTTTCAAAAAGTTATTTTCTTAGATTTTGAAATCATTTGATAATTTTGATTTTCTTTTTTTAGCAGTCGCGCTGCGTAGCTGTTTTAGAGACGAAATATTAGAGACTCGCAAGCGCCGCATCGCAGTCTAACGTTAAACATTATAAATATAACATTATAAAATCTTGGTACGGATCGCAAAGAAATGAGAACAAAATTCGCACTTATTATTGAAATCTTGTAAATATCTGATTATGTGACGTGCATTATTTTTTCTTTTTTTATTCGTCTCTGAAGCCACTCGTCAATGCAGCTAAAATGTTTCTAAAATCGGATATGCTCCATTGGATCATCATTTTTTTATCATGCATATTAAGCATATGCAAAAATGTTCATTCTTGATTTTTTGAGATTACTAAAACTTACCCTACGGGAAGTTAACTAAAACTAAATTAATTTTCAAACCTCAACTTAACGTATCATCGTATTTTATAATTACGACATAAACTAAATCTGATATTGTGAGAATTTATTAGATAATAAACCCATTAATTCTAACACTTTGTTATACTACAAACCATATCATTATCAATATTTTCTCACACGTTATAATAGGTACTTACATGTATTATAACTAATAATAAGAGAAGAATCACACCGTTATAAAATCCACGATATATGTTCGAGGTGTTTGTCCCTTGGGCGCAGAGCTGGCGTACATTCTTGAGGCAGATTAAAACGATTATTTTTACTATGCTGAACAATTAATGAGTTTTTATATATTGCAAATTGCACATTCACATTTGTTTTTTAGGACGTTTTTGGTAAAAAATTTAAATTGGTTTTTGATATTTATTTAAAGAAATTGATAACTAAGATAATTGAAAGCTATTGCTGAACTTTGAGTATCAGAAAATTAGATATTGGGTTGTTAATACAACGATTTGTATTTATATTAATTTATTAATTCGGCATATTAGCGACTATGGTTTGAATAATATTTATTAGTATGGGAATTTTATTTCAATTGATAAGTTATAGATTACAAGGAAAGAATTAGTGCACATAGAGATGTTTCTATTTCCATTTTATTATTTTTTTTACAAATCGTGAATTTCATTGCAAAATAAAATATGTATGCATTTAAATGATTTTGTTGTGCTGTGTTACATATATCTGACAATAAAAGTTGTTATAGATTATTGTGATAATTATAGCTATTGTTTTTAAGTCTATTTTATGCCTGTCTCAATCGTTCCTAGGGTGTGGACGCTTGTGACACTAGCCTTTTTCTTGTATGATTTGATTTCATGACTAATCATCCATCATATATAAAGATACTCTTCTTGTTGTATTTTCTCATAGACTAATGTTCAAATTACCAATAAATTTATTTTTGCCCGGCTAACTGGTAAATAACAAAATTATTGCTCATCAAAAAATTGCGAACCGTACCCAGTATTCCCTACTATAGGGAACGCTAATATTGTAACACTAGTTTTTACCATTCATATAATATGTAAAATAGATAATTATATCTTTCTCGACTTTGTAGAGATATGGCGTTACTCTGATATAAGACCTTATACAAAATAGATTAAGGAAATTTGGATTTCTATAATATGAGCTATATAATTACTAATCAGCTAATACTAGCGTTATGATTAATCCTAGTACCGAGCATAAATAGCTACAATCATCAAGCATAAGTAGTATCAAATACCTACATTCATCTTATATCATGAGTATCGCAATAAAGTATTTGACCGAGGTGTTAAAATCTACTATTACCAGCTGTATTATGTAGGCGCTGCTGCTTTGTTCGCAATACGCCCAGAGTTAAACGAACTCACAATTGTTATCTTCACAGTTCTACTTATTTTCCATATATATTATATATTATCATCGGACACTGCCATTAAGCCCGATGTACCACTTTGTTGCCATTTCGATCGTTCATATTTATTGCATTTAAATTTAGTCTCTATTGCTTAGTTCTATGGTTTTCAGTGACATATATTTTTGAAGATTGAGCTTCACTCAACAGCAGATCCACCATTATAAATCATCATATTCAATAATATGAAAGAATTTATCAATAGTAAATTGTTTTATTTCATTTCTGAGTAGAAAAGGCAGTACGAAATGCCCATAATAATACGTTATGTAGCCTGAAACGTGTTGAGTCTTTGGTTTGAATTTGAATGTCTGATTAATATCGATTAGATTATTGATACATTAGAAAATTGAATAAAGGGCCATCACGAAACATATAAAAAGTTTGATGGTCATTAAGATTACATTTATTATGAGAAATAGCGTTTACGAAATCTCGACTAATTGCACGAACGCTATCATTTGTTAATCTTAGAGTGAGAAGATCCGAATTAATCTTCCTCCGAGAATACAATATATGAATTGTCGGAACATTTATCAGATTTGATTGATTGACAGCTGTTGAGGTTTTATATTTTACAGTTTTCAAATTTGCAATTACATACCTTTGTTAGGAAACTATTATTTTGCCATGTATCCATATTATCTACGAACGTAATCACATCCGTACAATCTTCGAATATTTTTCTTTCGCCGCAAGCGAAGAAGATAATGCGGATAGTTGTGCAAATGTTTTGCCTCGTTCAAAGAATGATTGATGATAGTCAAATTTATCTATTTCGCAAAAAACTTATTTATCATTTTCATTAAGAAAGAATTTTTATGTACTGTTATGGTTATTGTAATTGTTGCGGAATTCAATGTATTTAGATTCTTAGAAAATAAGTCTGTAGTAATGTGTAATGTATTTTGTTCAACAATATTTAAAATTTTTAATTACTGTAGTCTGAGAATCGTGTTTTAGATACAATACTATTACATTTAAATATAGACTCCATTTCGTTCCATCATACACCAATAGTTTAACATATTACGTCCACATTTTCAAACCACATTGATCTAAATATAAATTATAAATATACAACATTCAATATGGTGATTTTGTTTAGCGTTTTTATTCGCCGTTAAAGCTATGTTATAGCTTTTATTATATATTTTATTTGACAATATTTGAATCAGTGCAAAAAGATAGTGAATAAAATGCACTTGCAAAAATAGTGTTATTTTAGGTTTTTTCTTCGATTTTTTTAATATAAAACTATTGAGTATATTACTTTTTTACAATTCTGATTGAATGCTCGAACTTTTGATGGAACTTGCAAATATAAGTACATTTTTTCAAAGGAGTATTATTGTGGAAAATAGTCTTAACTCTAGAATACCTGGGAAAATTGTGTTATTATTTTGGACTGTGTAGAAATGTTATTTATGGTTAGGGCTCCAAAGTTTAAATAAACAAAAATAACCAAAATTAATCACTGTAACTACAAAAAAAGGTCACAGTTTGACCAAAGCTTTACGATGTACTTGAAAGCTCGTAATATTCAAACTCCGGGTATTTTTTTCTTTCTTTATTCATGATAGTTACTACCAATACTATCACTTCATTTCGGCTTGACGTGAAGTTCCAGGACACCCTTATATATATATATATATATACATTTTAGAATTGGCTGAAATTTTTTTTATAGATATTATATATAAAATCATTTGACACGTATTTCAGGATTTTGCCGGCAAAAAATTTTTTTCGTTGATATTTACGATTGAAATATTGCCGATTTTCTCAATTTTTATGATCTTCCTTTGCATTATGTTAATTATCTTCAGTTGTGTTGATCAGATCAGTATTGTTTTTTGTTATTATATTCATTATGAACTCAACTTTGAAGTAATTCAAAAAAAATAATGTTTTTGCAATTATTTTAACAATAATAACCATTGATTGTTAACATTGGTTTTACATACGGGCGCCCCAACTTAAATCGATTGCGTAAAAAACCATATTGTTTCTTTTTTTATCTACTTAAAAATTATTTATACAGTTCGATGGAATGGCTGTTACATCGGAAGATATTAAATGTTTTCGAGGGAAAGTCGCGCCGCGCGTCCGTTTGAAAGGCGCATAGCGCGTATTAAATGAGTACAAGTACTATTTTTAACTAAAATATTTTACAATTTCGTTACTGAGGAAAAATAAATATATTATCTAAAATATGTAGTAGCAAATATTTCATACAAAATGCTCATATTTTTGAAACTGGTAAACTAAAACTTATTATTGGGTAGGTTTGATTTCGTTAAAAAATAAATACAAGAGAATGCGATTGAAAAATAATTAATTTATTGCATTATAATTAATTTTATATAACATAGCTAGCCTTTTCAAAGTTCCACCCAATCCACCGCAAGCGCCCTTACCGTGTGACGTTGGGAAAAAGTGCCACTCTGCAACCAGACCAAAATCTTTTTCGTGGCAAGTAAGATTTACAAAATCTTTTTATTTTTATACTATATCATTAATTGCAACATAGTTTTATCAACGTTAGTCCACTCTCTGTACCTAATTTTGTCTAATTTTCCTCAAAAATATTTTCTAATTCTGTGATCAAATTTTCTAGGCCAGGACACTGAGAGCACTTTCCAAAATAACAATTAAATATTACTACATATTTTAGATAATATATTTATTTTTCCTCAGTAACGAAATTGTAAAATATTTTAGTTAAAAATAGTACTTGTACTCATTTAATACGCGCTATGCGCCTTTCAAACGGACGCGCGGCGCGACTTTCCCTCGAAAACATTTAATATCTTCCGATGTAACAGCCATTCCATCGAACTGTAAAAATAATTTTTAAGTAGATAAAAAAAGAAACAATATGGTTTTTTACGCAATCGATTTAAGTTGGGGCGCCCGTATGTAAAACCAATGTTAACAATCAATGGTTATTATTGTTAAAATAATTGCAAAAACATTATTTTTTTTGAATTACTTCAAAGTTGAGTTCATGATGAATATAATAACAAAAAACAATACTGATCTGATCAACACAACTGAAGATAATTAACATAATGCAAAGGAAGATCATAAAAATTGAGAAAATCGGCAATATTTCAATCGTAAATATCAACGAAAAAAATTTTTTGCCGGCAAAATCCTGAAATACGTGTCAAATGATTTTATATATAATATCTATAAAAAAAAATTCAGCCAATTCTAAAATGTCACATTTTTTTTTTACCAAAATCCGCCCGATTTGTAAAAGAATGACCCATATAAGATAACTAAACTACTTGCTTTAAAAATGAAATATAATTTAATTGATTTTCTACAGATGGTAGATGACTTTAATTCTATACACTACTATTATAATTTTTATTACATTACTATTATTTTTCATTTCGCGTGCATTTAAGCGCTGAGCTCTTTCTCTAATACAAGACAGCACCATGAGAGGATCCCGTGACCTTTCGACCCGAGAGCACTCGTGTTTCCGGCGCTGAGCCGCGCTGACCGGATTTCCAGTAGTGTTCCGGGCGTCATTAACGGAACACACTTTGTTTGATCAAAGAGCGCGAACTTCAAAAGACTGCGGCGCTGTTATATGTCCGTCCTCTCTACTAATTTCGCCTCATTATTGCAGAATACGCGTAGCTGATTATTTGCAAACATTATTATAGCCGAGCAAACGTATTGCAAGTAATAGTGCATGAATATAGTAATTATTGATTGATGAAAGAAATTGGATGTTATTATTTATAAATTATAAATATTATTTATGAAATATTGACAACGGATAATGAATTTAGAATCGCGGGATAACATACTTATTTTCAACTTCCCAGGGTAAGTTATTGCAATCGTCCAAAAATCGAAATTGAAAACTGTTGCATATCTTAACGTTTCGAAAGTTTCTGAACATTTTGGCAAACCTCAGAAAAAATGTGTGGGTATGTATGGATACAATTTTTTTATCCACGTTTTCGGGCGCACAGATCAACCGATTTGAATGATTCGAAAAACATTCAATTCGTAATGAATTTGTGATTAGTTTTTGGCAAAGATAGGTCCAGCCGTTTCGGAGATACGGATGTAAATGTGCAAACAATGATAGTTTTTGAGAGAACGAAGCATCCGATTTGAATGATTCAAAAAACCTATTGCTCATATTGACGGAATATTATATTTGCTTATATTGTTTTTGGGTAAAGAAGAAGGTTTTTTTTTTAATTTTTTAATTTTTTTTTTTAATTTCCAAAGAATATTTTTTTAAATATCGAAAATATTACTTATACTTGAAACACTTATATACTTGAAATAATTAATTTCAACTTTACAATTCAGTTCAGTTTAGCCTAGAAATATGATATAAGATCCTTCATTTTAACTCCGCTCCGCAGTTTTGTTATTTAAATATAGATTACGTAAATTGTAAACATATATAAACGTCGTCGTCCACTTTAGAAGCTCTTATATTTTGTCTACAAAGTGCAAATAATGAAAGTTACAGTATTTATAATAATTTATTTGAAAACATTTAAAATTCTTCGAATACTTCATTACGGTACGGGAGGTTCCAGCAATTTGCCTTAAGACACGATGTCATACACACCTAGTTGTGAACGTCATTGTTCTGAAGATTGTTCTATTTAAATATATGATTTTATAAATATAT